>NC_072404.2:173292500-173630000 GCF_028858775.2 Pan troglodytes | reverse complement strand
TGGGAACCAGCCAACAGAGAGAATTCTGCACCCTCACGGAGCACACACAGCTGCACATGGAACGAAAAGCTTTTACTCCGTCTTGGTGGTTCTGGAGGTGGCAGCAAATTGCATCAGCAGGTCCCAAAGCATGGCCTTGCCTGGAGGCTTCATTTTGCCAGAAGTGTCCCATGGGTTTATATTATTTTATTTCATTTATGCATTTTTTTGACTAACAGTGGTTCAGACTTATGCCTCAGTGATATAGTGGGAAAAAAGAGGCAGGTCCCTGAGTGATTTATGATGCGATGATAATCCTACCTGCATCAGAGTTCATGTTTTAACTTTTGTTAGAGCCTTAGATTTTCCCGGCAACCCTATAGGGTGAGGAGGGGAACATAGTTTGCATTTTAACAAATTAAGAAGCTGAGGTTTCAAGGTTCACTCATATTCTGTTGGTGACAGGGCAATTTGGCAAGATATTTTGAAAGTCTTACATATATACCTTTAAAATATCTAGAATTCTTTTTATGGGAATGTATCCTAAGAGGAAAAAATCAGAGATCTCTCCAAGGACTTACAATCAAGATTGCGTATTGCAGTATTATTTTTAATGGGAAATATTGGAAACAATGTAAAGTTTCTTCAAGAGGGAATTGGTTAGCTAGATGATGTGCATGTGTAGAAATAGTTATTAAGCAGTGATTAAAATTCATGATGAGAAATACTAAGGACAGGGAATTGTTCACAATGTGTTATAAGTAAAAAGTGCAGGTTATAAAGTTGTGTGTACACAACAGCAGAGACATGGAACTAACCTAAATGCCCATCAGTGAGGGACTGGATAAAGAAAGTGTGGTACATACGTACACACCATGGACTACTATGCAGCCGTAGAAAAGAGTGAGATCATGTCCTTTGCAGGGACATGGATGGAGCGGGAAGCTGTTATCCTCGGCAAACTAACACAGGAACAGAAAACCAAACACTGCATGTTCTCACTTATAAGTGGGAGCTGAATGATGGGAACACATGGACACATGGGGGGGAACGACACAGACTGGGCACCTGTTGTGGGGGTGGGCAGGGAGAGCACAGGAATAATTGCTAATGGACGCTGGCCTAAATACCCAGGTGAGGGGATGCTCTGTGCAGGAAACCACCATGGCACACACTTACCTATGTGACAAACCTGCACATCCTGGACATGGACCCCAGGATGTACAAGTTGGACAAAAAATAAAGGTGTGTGTACAGTATGACCCCAGGTCTTTCATATATGCAAAGAAAAGTAGCTGAAAACCAAAATATTAACAAGGAATTTATCTCTGGGTAATGAGTTAACTGGTATATTATTCTTTGAGATTTTCTGCATTTTCTTAATTTTCTAGGCTTTTATGATATAAAACAATTCCCAATAATTTTTTTTCCATTTTTTTTTTGAGACAGTCTCACTCTTGTCCCCCAGGCTGGAGTGTGGCTCACTGCAACCTCCGCCTCCCGGGTTCAAGCGATTCTTCTGCCTTGGCCCCCCAAGTATCTGGGATTATAGGCACACACCACCACGCCTGGCTAATTTTTGTATTTTTAGTAGAGACAGGGTTTCTCCACGTTGGCCAGGCTGGTCTAGAACTCCTGCCCTCAAATGATCCGCCTGCCTCGGCCTCCCAAAGTGCTGGGATTACAGGCGTGAGCCACCGTGGCCGGCCAGTTCCCAATAATGTTTTAAGTGAACAGGTGCAGACAGAGTGAGTGATTTGTCCATGGTAACATGACTAATATCTGTAACTTTTTGTTCGTAACCAGGAGCTCTTTCCATTCTCTCAGTAGAATCGTCAGTGTTCGGTACTGTTACTTCCAAGTCCTCCATTCTTGTGGTGCCGGCTCTGCCTCTTAAGAGAGGTGCAATGAACGGATGCTTCCAGTTTGGGAAACCTGGTGGGGAGACAGGCCGGGGGAGGAAGGGGTGCCATCTTTCCATCCACCTCTTCTGCCTTCTTTTTTCCTACTTGTTTCAGTGACTCAGATGAAGACATCAAGGACCTGTTGATTAAACCTGCACATGGTACACAGCTGGGAGGGTAGAGAGAAGCTGGTATTGCGCAGTTAGAGTCCAGAAAGGTTTAGACTGGGTATCTGAGTCAAATGTGAGCTTGGAATTACACATGGATGAGAAGAGAGTCCCATCCTGGAGTCAAGGGGCCAGTGGTGAAAGTCATATGGACACAGTGGCTGATGGACACAGTGGCTGATGGACACAGTAGTTGATGGACACAGTGGCTGATGGACACAGTAGTTGATGGACACAGTGGCTGATGGACACAGTGGCTGATGGACACAGTAGTTGATGGACACAGTGGCTGATGGACACGGTGGCTGATGCACACAGTAGTTGATGGACACAGTGGCTGATGGACACAGTAGTTGATGGACACAGTGGCTGATGGACACAGTAGTTGATGGACACAGTGGCTGATGGACACAGTAGTTGATGGACACAGTGGGTGATAGACACAGTAGTTGATGGACACAGTAGTTGATGGACACAGTGGCTGATGGACACAGTAGTTGATGGACACAGTAGCTGATGGACACAGTGGCTGATGGACACAGTGGCTGATGGACACAGTGGCTGATGGACACAGTAGTTGATGGACACAGTGGCTGATGGACACAGTGGCTGATGGACACAGTGGCTGATGGACACAGTAGTTGATGGACACAGTGGCTGATGGACACAGTGGCTGATGCACACAGTAGTCGATGGACACAGTGGCTGATGGACACAGTAGTTGATGGACACAGTGGCTGATGGACACAGTAGTTGATGGACACAGTGGCTGATGGACACAGTGGCTGATGGACACAGTGGCTGATGGACACAGTAGTTGATGGACACAGTGGCTGATGGACACAGTAGTTGATGGACACAGTAGTTGATGGACACAGTAGTTGATGGACACAGTGGCTGATGGACACAGTGGCTGATGGACACAGTGGCTGATGGACACAGTAGCTGATGGACACAGTGGCTGATGGACACAGTAGTTGATGGACACAGTGGCTGGGGATGAGGAAAAAGTGGCTCAGCTGTGAATTTGACAAGAAAAGAATCTATTTTCTATTGTAAAATCAGGCTGTGGAATCAACAGCGTGGTGTGCGGTGGCGTCCAGGTTTGGGTGTGTCCACCTAGCCTCGCTGTGTGAACTGGGGGATGTGAGGCCACTTGACACAGGTGAGGCCTTTTCCGTGCTCCAGGGGACTCGGCAAGTGCAGCCAGGAGGAAGGCGTCCCGAGGAGCAGGGGTGAGGCTGGTGGCCATGGACCCCTGAGGGGTGGCTGTGTCCAGGGCTGGTCCAGATGTGATGGTGCTGTGTGGTTGTGACCATGTTCTGGTGGGCACCTGTCTTGTTTCCTGCCCATTTCTCCAAGCCAGTTTTCTAAACTTCTTTTGATCTTGTGAAGAACCTGATCTCCTTCTAATAAATCAAGAGTTGGCTAAGTTTTTTTGTAAAAATTGTTTCCTTTCAGGCCAGTCTCTGTCACAACTATTGAATTATTATAGGACAAAAGTGGCCGTAGGCAATCTGTAAGCAAGTGGGCGTGGCTGTGTTTCCATAAAACTTTATTAATACAGAAACATATGGCAGTGGCAGACCATGGTTTGCCTACCCCAGAGCAAGCCAGTTCTTCTTGTGCTCGAAGCTGCTGAGATTAATTTCTCTCACTTTTCTCCTGGCCCTGGGATGGAATCAAGCTCTAGGGAGAGGAGCAGAGAGTCGGAACGAGGAGAGGATGGTGCGTTTTACTCCATGACGGCTTTATCACTCCTGAGGCTTTGTGTTCGGTGCTGACACTCGCCTCACCTTAAGGCAGTTTGGACATCGCAGGCATCCGCAGAGCTAGGAGGATGGTGACGTGGTTAGAAGCCATGATGTGAGCCGGGCGCGGTGCTGGTGGCTCAGGCTGTCTCACTTTCAGGGGTAGAACTTGACTCTATGACACTAAGTAGATCGATAATGAAAGCTCCAGGAGGGTCAACATATCCTCAATAAATAAAACTTCAAAAAATCTAGGGCTGCCGAAACACGCGTTGGCCTCCTTGGTGACTTTTCTGCCTGGCTACACAGAAAAGGCCGCTGTGACAGCACCTTTGGTGGTCTCTGACTCCAACACAGGGTGGCCGGGGCTCTGGCACTGCCCCTCCCTCTGCTGTGCTGTCTGGAGGCAGGAGGTCCCCCCTGCGACTGCTGACAGAGCTGTCTTCTTGGATCTGCCTCCCAGACTGGGGACAGGGAGAAGATTCACAAGAAGGCAGCCTCAGCCTCAGCCTGGCGTTGTGTCGGGGATGGGAACAGGGCTTCCCAGCAGAAGGCAAGCTGTTCTCACGTTCAGGATGGGCCCATTGATCACGTCCTGGGTGCAGGAATGCGAGCGGCGGGGCCTCCTCAACTGGGACGCTCCATCTGCTGAAATCGGGGGGTACAGAGGCTCTGAGACCCTTGGAGTCACTGGGCAGTGCTCTGTTTGCTTGGCTCTAGCCCCGGGCGGGGAGAGGGTCTGAGGATAACTTAAAACACAAGAGATGATAAAACACATCTTTCCTTCCAGGAAGGAGTAAGTGATGATTTCCCCTCTGCGGCTCCGCAATGGGCTGTTGCTGCTTTGCCTGGGAAGGCACGAAAATGTCATAGTTAAAAAAGCTTTAAAATAATGAAAATAGAAAAACACCAGACTTCATAAAGCTGATAAAATTCCCATTACCGGAAGGGCGCCCTGAGTGCTCCGTGCCTCACACATTTGGACTCCGAGCGGGAGGCGGGAAGCCGCAGAGCCCAGCTCCCAGCGGACTTGGCCCAGAGCCTGTCACACCCTCGCCTGTGCAAGCCGCTTGCCTGACCCGCCGCGGGAGGAGCGGGGCCCAGCAGCACCTGCCTCGCCTGGGAACTGGTTAGATATGCAGATTCTCTGGCCTGCTCCGGACCCATTAGGTCAGAAACTCAGGGACTGGGCCCCACAGCTTTGTTCTAACAGGCCCTGCAGGGGCTTAAGAGCGAAAACCGTTGGGCTGGATGGCGTTTAACAGCCCTGGTCACGTTTTTCAACTTCAGTTCTGTTGTCTGGTTTGCTGCGCCCCAGTGAGAGGCAGTGGGTGGACGTTTTTGTGGCTGGGGCGTTTGGCAACGTCTGCAGGATCCTTCCTGGGAAACCAGCGTGGCCCTTTGGAATAGTGAAGTTTCGGAGTTCCACAGAGAAGAGTGTGTGAAACTTCAGCTCACATTTTTCGAATGTTTTTGAGCCCAAGCCTGGTTTTGTTAACGACCCACAGCACCTGTGCCCTGCAGAGCTGCCACCAGCTGAGACTTGCTAATTCCCTGGGGGACTTTTACAGAGTTTTAAGTAGTTTTTCTTCTTTGTTCTGTGTCAATTAACCTGTATCTACAGTGGACGGTAGTAATTCCCAGCACACTGGAAATGTAGCGAGCTCAAGAGGAAGATAAAAAGAAATTATTTTTCAAATTCACCTCAGACTATCCTCCTAAAGTGTCAGTCCCATCCTCTGATAAGGTCTCACGTGGCATATCCAGTTGCCTGTAGCAAATATCAGGGTTAAAAGGGGAAACTGTAGTAACAATTGGATCTAATTTGTCTTTTCATTATTGGAAGTGCAGATTCCTCTCACCCACAATGCGAGTGGTGTTTGTGGACAGGTGTCTAAAGGAGCAGAAGGCAATATTCTTTCCTATCTCATCACTTAAAAATAAAGTTTTCAAAATAAACCTTTTTTTTTTTAGCTCAAGTGTAAGAGTTCTAATCATCAGGGCCAGGAAGCAGTTTTTGTCTTTTAAATCTTAATTGAATTACAATATATATTTAAATATACATCCAGTCTTAAAACTGAACCTAATACATTTGTAAAAATTAGTTGATGTATGATTTTCCCCACATAATTAATTTAAAATTATACACACACACACGCACACACACACACACTGGAGGGTGTATATATATATACACACACACACACACACATATATTTGAGATGGAGTCTTGCTCTGTCACCCAGGCTGGAGTGCAGTGGCACATTCTTGGCTCACTGAAACCTCCACCTCCCAGGTTCAAGTGATTCTCCTGCTTCAGCCTCCCAAGTAGCTGGGATTATAGGCACGCACCACCATGCCCGGCTAATTTTGTATTTTTTAGTAGAGACTAAACACCGTGTTGGCCAGGCTGGTCTTGAACTCCTGACCTCTAGGCCTCCCATTGCGCTGGGATTATAGGCGTGAGCCACTGGGCCTGGCCTAAAATAATTTGTATAAGGCCAATCATTTGTTATCCGGGTGATGAAGAATTTGGATCCAGAAAACAAATTGTAAAGAGTTTGTTAAATTTACTTTTAACAATTTTTATAATGTGCTGACCCAAGTTTTCAATTTACGGATGATTTCTACATGTGATGCCCTTGCTTCTCAGTGTGGTGGGCAGCCCAGCGGACGAGTCACCAGGGAGTGCTTTGGAAATGCTGAATCTTTGGCTCCGTCCCAGGCCCAGGGAATAGAAATACTAATTTAACAGGGCCCAGCTGGTTCACATGCACATCAAAGTGTGGGAGAGGCTGTTTCCATGATGATGATGATGATGATAATGATGATATAACTCACATTTCCTAAGGGGGGTCTTGAGATGATAAGGTCTTTTTGTTAGAGGGCTTGGTGCTTTAACAATGACTGAGAAACTATGAACTGGATTTTTCCTCTCTTTCATCAGAGACCACAACTAAGTCAGCCCAGTACTGCTAAAAAGCTTGTTTACCTTTTAAATTATGTGTCTGAAGTACCACATGTCTGAAGTTCACATTTACAGCAGGGTAGGCTGTGTGGTTCACGTGTGCCATGTCTCAGCAATCCTGAGCAATACATCTATCTTTCTTCACTTTATTCTCACTTTTGGTACTGTTCTTTCATGGGTCATACTATATTTTAATCCAGGACATGAGAGTTACCGGTTGAAGTTCTCTGAGATTAGCTTAACCATTTCATCCCCGGCATAGCCTGGCTGCCTGCACCTGCAGTATTTAATGTTCAAGGATTTTCATCAGATACTTTTTCAAAGCTTGTCTTTAACTTTTTATCTGTGAAAGCAAGGTTAGAAATGTTTTCTTAGTCCTGAAGAATGACTCAGCAAACATCCTTCTTTTGAAGGTATTATCCCATTTCAGGAAATCGAGGACAAAAAACCAGAGCCGATTAAAAACCAAGAGCTGATTAAAACCACGTGCCATTTAGAATAAATACAGTTGAGGTTGCTGCTCTTAATGTCTTCAAACGAATGAAGGAGGAATGTGTAGCATGGAGAGCGCAGTTCCCAAGAAGTAACTCCTGGACTTTAAAAATAAAACAAACAATTCTGGTAGGTATCCTGAATTTGGTACAATTTCTTACTCTTAAGAGAGTTTAAATAAATCTGTGCAATTAGGAACCTGAAATAAGGAAATTAATCAAAGAAAGAGGTTTTGTTTTTTCTAAAAATAAATGATAGGACTTGATGGTTGTCCTGGTACCCAGCTCGCTGCCCTTCTTCCAGGGTGGAGTGAGCTGGTTCTTTTTCTGTGGGAAGCTGATTTTGTGAACAGGAGGAGTTGAAATCAGGAACTGCCTTAGAATTGTGGCCCCAGCTTCAAACAAGAACCGACTTTACAGAAGCCAAAGACGTGAGGAGGACCTTGGCCCTTTCAGCCTCTGCTGAGCACACACATCACCGTTGTGATGGAGCGGACTGACCAGGTGTATGGGGTGGAGGTGAATTGGAGGGGCCTGAGCTCCAAGGATCCACCTTTGCAGTAAGGCACGGTCACTCATCCATGTTCGTGTGTGCCCTCCCAGCTCCTGCTCTCGCGTGACATCTGTGCCCGGCAGAACAGGCCCAGCATGGAAGGAGTGTCAGCCTCAGGCCCCTCCTCCCAGCACAGGGGACGGACAGGTGTCCCCGCAGGAACAGGGCCCAGAGGCTGTGCAGCGGGCAGGCCCTCGTGTCTGCAGGAGAAACCTTGGCCTGAACTTGCCAGCGGTCAGCTCCCGTCGTTCATGGCAATTGAGTGTGCAGCGGCGCAGGGAACATGCCACTTAATAACTGTTTTGGGGTCCTCCCTTGTAGGTCTAAGATCCAGGCCACCATGCAGTCCTCAGGATGGGGCACCCATCTTCCTGCTCTCTGAGGCATTGAGGCTGAAGTTTCCAGAATCTTCTGGGTGATTATCCCTCCTCCCGCTACCAATTTGGCTGTGGACCCTCCTCTGCGAGGAATGCAGCCATGTGTGTCAACCTCCAGAAATGCCCTGCGCTGAGAGTGTGGCCAAGGCAAGGAAGGGACGGGTCCCCAAAACGCTGGGCTGGGGCCGTGATTGAAAGCCTCAGAATTGGGGAGGACTTACTGGGGGGCTCCATACTCTGGATCGGCAGGTGAAGGGGCCTGAGCAACACCCACCCCTACGTGCAGTGGGCAGGGTGGGGCTGGGTCACCTGGCCAAGGTGGGGCTGCATGTCACCCAACGGAGCCCCTTGCTTGGCAGCCCAGGGAAGGGGGAGGGGTTCAGGGAACAGGGAAGGGGCACAGGGAAGGGGGAAGGGATACAGGGAAGGGGGAGGGGGCTCAAGGAAGGGGAGGGGGCGCAGGGAAGGAGGAGAGGGAGCAGGGAAGGGGGGCGCAGGGAAGGGGGGCGCAGGGAAGGGGGAGGGGGTGCAGGGAAGGGGGAGGCTGCAGGGAAGGGGAGGGGGCGCAGGGAAGGAGGAGAGGGCGCCGGGAAGGGGGGCACAGGGAAGGGGGAGGGGGCGCAGGGAATGGGGAGGCTGCAGGGAAGGGGAGGGGCGCAGGGAAGGGGGATGCTGCAGGGAAGGGGGAGGCCTGCAGGGAAGGGGAGGGGGCGCAGGGAAGAGGAAGGGGTGCAGGGAAGGGGAGGGGAGGCTGCAGGGAAAGGGGAGGGGCGCAGGGAAGGGGGAAGGGGAGCAGGGAAGGGGAGGGGGGCGCAGGGAAGGGAAGGGGAGGGGGGCGCAGGGAAGGGGGAGGGGGTGCAGGGAAGGGGGAGGGGCGCAGGGAAGGGGAGGGGGTGCAGGGAAGGGAAGGGGGATGCTGCAGGGAAGGGGGATGGGGCGCAGGAAAGGAGGAGGCTGCAGGGAAGGGGAGGGGCTCAGAAGGGGGGCGCAGGGAAGGGGGAAGGGGCGTGGGGAAGGGGCGCAGGGAAGGGGGCACAGGGAAGGGGAGGGGGCACAGGGAAGGGGAAGGGGAGGGGGCACAGGGAAGGGGGATGCTGCAGGGAAGGGGGAGGGGGCACAGGGAAGGGGAGGGGGCGCAGGGAAGATGAAGGGGTGCAGGGAAGGGGAGGGGAGGCTGCAGGGAAGGGGGAGGCTGCAGGGATGGGGGACACTGCAGGGGTTGTCCCCAGACTGGGACTGGGCTTTCAGGGAAGCAGTCAGTCCCTCTCATGTGGAGGTGGGCTGGCTTCCGTCCAGGCCGCTGCCAGGTCCCTTGGTCATAGGCTCTCGGCAGAGGGGCTGAGCGCTGTCTCCTGCTGCCCCCCGCTGCCCCCCGCTGCCCCCCGCTGCCCCCTGCTGCCCCCTGCTGCCCCCTGCTGCCCCCCGAGCCCTGTCCGCAAGCCACAGTCAGGGATGGGCAATTAGGCCTGGCAGGAGCTGCCCGGGCTGCCTCCCTCTTGTCAGAGACAGATCTGGGAGGAGCCTTCCTCCTCCCTCTCTCCCTCTTCCTTTTGTCTTTGAAATTGCAATCACAGCTTTCATCTGAGCCTTGGGCCACAGAAGCCAGATGCCCTGACCGCAGGGCTGCCTGAGATGAGGGTCCGGGGGTCTCTGTCCTCCCACGCCCAGCCTGGCAGAGGCAGCCCCGCCTCCGGGCTGAGGCGCTTTAATCTCTCACTTTTCAGGCTGATTCCTAGAATAGGGGTTCTTAATGTGGAAATGGCTTTCTATTCCTGCCTGGATGCCGCCCTGGTTTAACACGTTGTTTTCGATCTGATGGAAACATTTAGAAAACCTCAGTGGGGTGTGGGGACTCCTTGGTCCCAAGGGTCTGTGCTGCCGGGAGGGGATGCTGAGATTGGGGGGTAGCTATGGCCCAGACAGTGCCCACCCGCCAGCAGGCAGGCGCTTCACTCTTACCCCCCCTGCAGTGGGCAGGGCGCATCCTCATTTACATCTGAGAATGCGAGGGAGAAGGGAGGCTTTGCCAGGTGCATGGCGTTGTGTTTGCTGCAGAGGAGGTGGGGTTGGAGCCTGGGCACCCTGCTCTCTCTCCAGAATGTTAAAAATGAGGATGATGTTTAAAAAGAGCATCTCTTCAAACGCTGCACCTTCCTTTTCTATGATGATGCGTTCGTTCCTAGGAAAGAATGTGATTTAACATAACCCCAGAGCCTCAGGCTGTCCTAAGCCCTAGCGTTTTCTGCAGGGAGAGGTGGGAAACATGGCTTTGACGGGAATCACATCTGGGATGGGCTCTGGCATTGAAACCCACGGTGGTGGGACTGCCACTGCTGCAGGTGACATCTGTCATCGAAGGACCTGCTCCAGGAAGTAGGGACTGGGGTTCCTGGGGTGCTAGCATGGTTTTTTTTAAGGCTGTAGAGGGGGACAGGACAAAGACACAGAGTGACTGACAGTAACAGGGTCGGATTGGGCGTGGAGTCTGTGATCTCTGAAGAGCGGGGGAGGCTGGCGGGGCCAGGGAGGAAAAGGCTGGGTGTAGATTACTTCACTCTGCTTCGTTATATTTTTTAGATGAGGAAATCTGTGTGTGTTCCTTGTACCAAGTGAGTGGCGCTGACACAGGTGAAGCCCCCGCATCCCCTTCTCAGGGGCTGTCCCAGTTCAGGTTCAGCAACTTCCCCAACAGACCTGCATCTCCATGTTTGCACAGCCACGGGGTCCTGGCGTTCCCGTTGGTGCGTGTGTTGCTGCTGTCTGGGAAGATGCTTTCCTGTTTGCAGTTGGATCCCAGGGCCTTGGTCATTCCGGCCTCAAAGCAGGGTCTTCAGTGAGCCCCTCTCAGGAAGGGTGATTAGTGAGTGGCCAGCAGCTCACAGGCTTCTGAGGAGTCCTGTCTGCAGCTTGGAGGCAACAGGTGCTGGTGCTGAGCCTGCTGTCCAGGAACCTCCCCTCCTCCCTCTTTGCTTCCTGCTGTGGGATGCCAGCTCACATCAGCTGGATTTTATGGGCCTCAGTGGAAAGTGTAGCACACATTTCAGAAGGCGTGTGCATCCTGCTGCTGATGACAGCCTTCCTCTGCCCTCACGGCAGAGTCAGGCGAGAAGCCTGAACCCAGGAAGGGCCTTCCACGGTGGTGGTAGAGACAGGGTTGGGCAGGGGCCATGGATTTTTAGGCCATGTCTGCCTTGGCCACAGCGACGCCCAGAGATGGGAGGAAGCAGAGCAGGTGCATGTGGTACAGGATGTGCCGAGCTTCCTCCCAGCCAGTGAGAGAGGTGGTGGGCTCTGTTCACATTTACTGTATTTCCACAATGAACCACAAACTCTCCATAAACATCTCTTAGGAGTGATTGGGGTAAGAGAGGCAGATCCAGCCTGACTCCTTGCAAAACTGGATCCATTTTCATCTTGAGAAGGGTAAGAAAAAAGGGGCACCACAATGGTGACAAGATACTGCTAAGAGTTCTGAGGACACAGTAGGGAAGCAGAATCAGAACAAGATCAGCATGCATGAGTGTACCCATGTACGTGTGCATACGTGCACCCATGTATGTGCGTGCATGAGTGTACCCATGTACGTGCATGCATATGTGTACGTGTCTGCAGGTGTATGCTCACATGTATGAGTGTGTGCATGTGTGTATGCATGCAGGTGTGCATGTGTGTATGTGTGCAGGCATGAGTGTGCCTGTGAATGGGCATGACTGCATGCATGTATGAGTGTGCACGTGTGTATGTATATGTGTGCACATGCTTGTGTGTGCATGTGTGTATATGTGTGCACATGCGTGCATGACTGGATGTGCTTGTCTCTGTGCTGAAGCAGGAGGGATACCCTGTGAATACAGAGTGAGGAGGAACTCCTGAGCACCACAGCCCTGCTATAGGGTTCAGCAGAGGAGCAATTTGAGAATTTGGGGAATGTCACATGTCTTCATGCAAAAGGGTGGATAATACATTGAAGTGAAGGAATTCCAGTTTTAAGTGCTGGGCACACAAGGTTAAGGGCCCCACAGGCCGCTGTTGGCTTTCCTTGTGGATTTAGCTTCTTGGCCTCAGAATGACATCTGGAGCTTAGTGTATGCAGTCTGTGAGCCGACAGGGTACACAAGTCCAGGATGCCACTTGCCGCCACATGGCGGGTGTGGAGCCCACTCGAGGAAGGCGTGTGCCTGAGGCGCCTGGGCTGGGTTGAACCAGTGTCTGCCAGAGAAAATGTCTTTTCTCTGGATGATTTATGGTCATAATTACTATTAGTAGGTGGCTGATACTTAAAATGAAATTTGCTCTTTCGTAATTTTAGAACAAATAACTTAGCAGTCAAATTAGCATATCCACTGGCTGGGTGAAATATGCATAACATTTGCAGCTCTGGTAATCATGTGAAATGCTGCTGCTGTGTTTGCCTCTCACCAAGGAGTGCTGCAGGTTTTCCACTGTCACTTCTCATCAGTCCTCTGGAGTAACGAATCAGGTTGGGCACATGCCAGTAACAGGTGGTTTTCCAAGGTCAGGATCCAAGAGATCATTTGATGCACATCTCATTCAGATCACATCTAACTGTCAGCCACGATTAAGGCAGAGATGGGAAGAAAACAGGGGCTTTCTTCCCGGTGCCTCTCCTAGCAGAGCTCCGTCATCTGCCATTTCCACGTGACAAACATGGAGTTAGAACGTGAGCTGTGTCTGCAGCATCCCTGCATCTGCCTTCCCCCAAGGTCTCTGTTCCTCCACGCTGGAGATGCACCCTAGAATCCTGAGCAGAGTCCTGTAGCTCCTGCCAGAGCCGGGACCAGGGACGCTCCACGACATCGGACTAACCTCCAGCACATCTCCAGTGTGGTCACATCCTTACTGCTCCCAGCTCCTTCTCTGTGCGCCTCTGTGTGCCTGGGGCGGGAGGGGCCCTCACAGCTGAGGCTCTCCCTCTGGGAGGCAGTGAGGGGAGCCTCGGAGGTCACTGCGTGAGGATCTGAGAGGACCTCTAACCTCCATGCTGACCTTTTCAAGGTCACTGCTTTTGTGGGGAGTGGTGTCTGCCTCTCCTCCTGCTGTTCAAGTGCCAGGTGTGTGTCTCTCAGAACGTTCCCTGCCACGCTCCTGTAGGCCGTTCACCTCCTCTGCCTGGCTCAGGCACTTGTTGAATGAAGAAATAATGCAGAGAATGCAGAATGAATGTGGGGTTAGCTGATGGGTAAATGGGATTAAGAAATGAAATGCTGGCCAGGCGCGGTGGCTCACGCCTGTAATCCCAGCACTTTGGGAGGCCGAGGCAGGTGGATCACTTGAGGTCAGGAGTTCGAGACCAGCCTGGCCAACATGGTGAAATCCCGTCTCTACTAAAAATACAAAAATTAGTTGGGTATGCTGGCGCACACCTGTAGTCCCAGCCACTTGGGAGGCTGAGGCAGGGGGATTGCTTGAACCTGGGAGGCAGAGGTTGCAGCGAGCCAAGATCACACCATTGCACTCCAGCCTGGGTGATAAGAGCAAGACTCCATCTCAAAAAAAAAAAAAAAAAAAAAAAAATCTGTTTTTCATGAGATTGTTATTTCAAAACAAAACAAACAAAAACTCCCCCAAACCAAAAACAATCTCTGCTTGGATTGGAGGCTCCCGTCAATGGGTGGGGTGTCCACCCGCCTGTGACTGCTGGCAGGCGATGGTGGTGGGCACTGGGCTGGGCAGGCACTGGCTGGGCAGGCCAGGGCTGCACCTAGGCCACCTCCTGGGAGGAAGCAGACCCCAGCCAGGGGCCTCCCTGCAACTGTGGAAGGCTCGTGAAGCTGTTGTGAGACGAGCGAGGCTGCCTCCTCCTGTGAACTCCCAGCGTTGGGTCCTGCTAGGCTCTGTGCTGCCTTAGGTCTGGAATGACGTTTAGTTTTAAAGCCTCCGCACGTGCTGGTTTAAGGCAACCAAGGGCTTCCTCTGTAAGGGTTTTAGGCCAGCTCCCTCATGAGGAAGTAGTGACTGGAAACTTTAACGTGACCCTGGGGGTGAATCCCTCAGTAATTCATAACTTTCTCCGGATTCCTCAGTTTCTTTGTTCACCCATTTGCTCCTGGGCACCTGCCCTGTGCCAGACACACAGAGGGCATGGGAGGAAACAGTAGAGGGTGGAAACAGGCGTGTGCCCGGCTCCTGAACTCCAGGAGAGGGAAACACACACTCAATCCACAGTCACTGCACAGTGTGGCGAGTCCCGAAAAGGACGCCTGGGCAGCCCGGGGAGAGTCTGGGGCTTCCACAGGGATCTTAGCGGATGAACGGGCGTTTGTCGGCTGGTGAAGCAGCATTGAAGGCACTATGCTTTGCAGGAATGAGTGAAAGACACTGCGTGTTCAGACCACACCCGGCCTTGGGTGAGAGACACGGCGCGTTCACACCACACCTGCCCTTCGCTGGCGGTGCGACTCCCGCCTCGTGGCCCTGGGGCCCTCCCGGTTCTGGTGTCCTGTGTGCTCCCGCCCTCGCCGGAGCCGCTCCCTAGCGGGGTGGTGCTTTCTGGACCCATCTCTCTGTGTTTAAGACAGGCGTGGACATGGAGCCGAACGCCAACCTTTGCCAGCCTGCTCGGCCGCGGGGGATGCGTGGCTTGGGGTCGCCTGGCCACCCAGGCACCGCGGAGCTTCTGGAGCCCCTTCCTGGGTGGGGACTGAGGCGCTGCCTCTGCCCCGCGTCTCCTCCTGGGCCTGGCCCAGCCGCGCTGGCCTTTCCTGCCCGTCTTCGTCTCCGCTGCCTCCGCTGCCTCCTTTCCTCTCCCGACCCTCTCCTGCGTCTCTTGTCTGTGGCCACGGACGCCACGGTTTGCTTCCCACGCAGCCGGGCTCTCCGCGGAGCTCGTTACCTCCCTGGAAGCCTCCGCTCCCCGGGAGCAAGGGAGCAAGGGAGGAAGCAGCCTTGCTTCCAGGGACGCGGTGCGTGCGGTGAGCACCCGGCCCAGGGGAGGCCTCAAGGGGAGGCCCCGGCCCCGCTGCTGCTCCCGCGGCCAGAGAGTCTCCTGTGATGACGCCGGCTTGACCCTCAGCCGAGAGCTGTGGGCCTGGTCCAGGTGAGAGCCGGGCTCCGGGACTAGGCCAGGAGGCCTCGCACGTGGCCGGGTCAGGGGCGCAGCGTTCTGGCTTCAGAATAATCGGCCCCATCTCGGAAAAGCCGGGTCGGAGGAGCCTGCTTGACCGGCGGTTTCTCTGAAATTCACCAGGGGGCCAGGAAGGCAGCCTCGGGGGCACCCCCCTCCTCCCCTCCAGCTGACCGCGTCTCTTCTCTGTTTCCCCGCAGGCTGCCTGCTCGAGGAGGGCCTCTGCGGAGCGTCCGAGGCCTGTGTGAACGGTGAGTGTGGGGTCCTGGCTGCTGCGCCCTGGTCTGCCCCTCTCCTGCCCGCCGTGCGCAGCGCCCAGCCTGGTGAGCCCCGCCGCTGGCCTGGAGCTGGGGCCGCTCGGGGCGCGCTGCCGAGAGGAGGCGGATGGAGCCCTGGAGCCATGGGCTGCGGCCTCTGTGGGTGGGGGGAAGAGGTTGCCCGGGTTCTGGGCGCCCATCGCTCGCACCAACCCTTGCTTTCTGATTTTGTTTTGCTCTGTCCTTCGGCAAGTTTTTCATCCTTTTTAAAAAATTTTTTTTGAGACAGAGTCTCGCTCTGTCGCCCAGGCTGGAGGGCAGCGGGGCTATCTCCTCTCACTGCAACCTTCGCCTCCTGGGCTCAAGCGATTCTCCTGCCTCAGCCTCCTGAGTAGCTGGGATTACAGGCGTGCGCCACTGCACCCGGCTAATTTTTTGTATTTTTAGTAGAGACAGGGTTTCACCGTGTTGGCCAGGCTGGTCTTGAACTCCTGACTTCAGGTGATCCACCCGCCTCGGCCTCCCAAAGTGCTGAGATTACAGGCGTGAGCCACCACGCCCGGCCAGGTTTTTCGTCCTTTAAGCCACTGATTTTCCTCTCTTATCAGGCGGATAAGAAAACAGTGCAAACGCTGTGTTTTCAGGTTGGGCTGAAAGCCCATGAGGACGGCAGTTATTATGAAATACGGCGAGCAGCGGGTCCCACAGAGCCCCTTCCCTCCAGCGCGGTCAGGCAGAGGGCATCTCCCAGGGCAGACGCCATCTCCCAGGGCAGACGCCACCCGGGCCTGTCATGCTGGTGAACTGGGCGCTGTGCGCTCTGAACGCGCAGGGGAGGGTTAAACTCCAGTATCCTCAGAAAAGCTCTGGGCGGAGCCGCCTTTCTCCAAGTCAGGGGCTGCGTGTGGGCCCGGGGCGCACTGAGCGAGGCCTTCTCTTTCCCCAGCTCCCTGCCCATCTGTCCTCAGACTGTGGGCAGGAGCGGATTTAATCCTAGCGAGGATGGCGGGGCCTGCACAGAGGCCCCTCGCACCCACTAATCTCTGCACAGACGTGGGTGCCGGCGGGGGACTGAGGTGCAGGGCAGGGCGCTGGCCTGGGGTGCTGCCCTCCTGGGGCCTTTCAGGACAGGCCTCCCCTGCACTGGTGCATCCAGGGGGAGCCGAGGTGAATGCCTCTGAGGGTCTGAGAAGCGAAACCGAGGAGCTTGTGCGCCCTGGGGTGGGACCAGCCCTGGGTTCCGGATGGAATTTTGGGGCTGGGGGCACCTCTGTGTCTGTGCCTAGGCAGCTTCTGGGGTCGGGAAGGGAAGCCACGGTGGAGGCGCCAAGAGGAGAGCAGGTCCTCAGCGGCGGCAGCTTCTGCTGTTTTCTCTTCTTTCGGGAGATTCCTGTGCCGAGTGTGACAAGTGGGAACCGGCAGCTCGTGGGGTGCAGTGTGGGTGGTGGGTGAGGTTCTGGCCCAGCCTAAGACCCCCTGGGGCTCCCTGGCATCTACTCCGTGCAGCTTTAATTTGGAGGCAGCCTTAAGAAAAATAGCGATATTGAAAAGCCTACGTCGTCTGCCTGGACTCAACAGCTTTTGATGATAATGGAAGCAGGTGTGTGTGTTTAATTTAATTGGAGCCGTAAGTAGCCCCAGCAGAATAAAAGCCGAGGCTGTCTCCCCGGCTCCTTGACAAAGGCCGGCCTGGGTGTCTGACTGTGATCATTCTCAGACATTTTTCTCCTCAACCTTGACTTGCCTCCCAGACATACAGTCGTCTCAACATCATATCCAGGTAATGACTGTGGATTCCTTGGAAGGGAAAAGCAATTTAAATGTAAATACACATATTCAGGCCTTGATTTATAGAAACAGATGATATTTGATTTTTTTTTTTTTTAATGATGCACTGAAGGTCTAGGAAACAGCGAAGCCAGTGGTGCCCAGTCTTAGAAAACTGCGCTTTGCGAGGCTGACGGGGAGCGATAGGAGAAGTGGTTCCTGCGCTGGCTCAGATTTATGGTTGCCATGGTGACTGGTTTAGCCCGAGGCTGGCGGGCCAGGGGTGCGGCAGCCCAGGGTGCGGTGGGGGGCGGCTGCGAGTCTAGAACATTCTGTCACCAGCCGCAGGGTCTCTTTCTCTCCCTCTGGCTCACTCTCTCTCTTTCCCCCTCTCTTTTCTTAAGGTACGTGTAGGAATATATAATCTTATCAAGCTTGGATGTGTTTTTTAAAAGCCCAACAGAGCTTATTAATAAAAAGAAAGTCAAAAGATAAACATACCACCTCACACCCATTAGGATGGCTAGTATTAAAAAACCCCTGAAAATCGGTGTTGGTGAGAATGTGGAGAAATTGAACACTTGTGCGCTGCTGATGGGAATGTAAAATGGCGTCGTTGCTGAGGGAAACAGTATGGTGGTTTCCTAAAAAATTAAAAATAGAGTTTTTAATTTGCCTCAGCAACCCCACTTCTGGGTACGTACCCCATAACACAGGAAGCAGAGACTTGAAGAGCTGTTTGCACACCCATATTCATAGCAGTTAATGCACAACAGCCAAAGGTGAAAGCAGCCCAGTGTCCACTGATGGGCGAATGGACAAGTGAAACGTGGTCCATCCACATGATGGAATAGTACGCAGCCTTGAAGAGGAATTGAGTGCTCACACTCGCTGCATCATGGGGGGAACTTGAGGCTGTTATGCTGAGTGAAATAAGCCAGTCACAAAAGGACAAATACTGAATGATTCCACGCATGTGACGTACTAAAGATAGTCAAGTTCATAGAGACAGAAGGTAGAGTGTCGGGGCCAGGGGCTGGGGGACAGTTGGGGTGTCAGTGTTTAATTGGTGGAGTTTCAGTTTGGGACGATGGAAGAGTTCTGGGAATAGACGGTGGTGATGACTGATCAACAGTGTGAATGTAATTACCACCACTGCACTGTACACTTAAGAATGGCTAAGATGGTAAATATTAATGTGACATATATTTTACCACAATATGCAATTGGAACTATGAAACTGCAGCCTCCGCACATGCTCATTTAACGTAATCGAATGCTTCAGCTGTAAGGGTTTTAGGCCAGCTCCCTCAGGAGGAAGTCGTGATTGGAAACTTTAAAGTGACCCTGGGGGTCAATTCCTTGGTAATTCATAACTCTGGAGTAACTTTGGTTATTATAGAAAAAACTGTAAGGGTTCTGGAAGAGAAAGCTTAAGATAAAGCAATCACATAATCCTGGAACAGCTTGTAGAAAAGAGAGTTTAGATGCTGTTACATGGGCATCCTAAATATGAGGAAAACAGATTTCAAAGAATTTTTAAAGTGGATTTGATTTCATGGTTGATAACTTTAAATGGGACACATCCAAACACAGGTGGTATGTCCTAAACATTCTAAAGGTATAATAATCAACTACTCCACAATAGAAAAAAGGAAAACAAATCTATGAAGATTAAAATAGATCACGCTTATGTCGGGAAATGAGCTGGTCGCTTTCACGCCCTGCTGGTGGGAGCATGGCCTGACGTGATCGTGATGGACGCTGACTGGCCGGCACGTTCACGCCACATAAGCGAGGTGGCCCGTGACCCGGCAATCTGATGTGTGAGAATATGCCCCAAGAAAATAATCCATTACCCAAAATTCTAAAGAAAACTTGAAGCACAAAGCTGCTCTCTGCAGTGGTGTTTGTATTAATTTTAAAACAGTAGACAAATCATTAATATTGAACAAAGGAGAATGCTTCTTTAAAGCTATGTTATGGTCACATGATTCAAATGTTAAGCAGACATTAAAAGAGAAGTGTTCAAAAAGTTGTTAATAACGTCGGAAAATGCAGGTGGAAGAAAGGAAATGAAAAACTCAGGATCCAAAACTGAGCGTCTAATACGATGACAGCCGTGCGAAAATGTGGATAGCAGAAAAAGCTCAAGGAAATACACCAGACTGTGAATAGTGGCTCTCTCTGGGTAGTGACTTTTATTTTCTTCATATTTCTCTGGTTTTCCAGTTTTTCACGTGAGCATGTTCCTGCTAAAAGGACAAGAGAGGTGGGAAGGAGGCACATGAAGGAACCACCATTCCCTTTGAGCTCAGAAAGGAGGAGAGGCCTGTGCAGGAGGGGCGCAGAGAGGGGTGGCCGAGCAGGCGGGGCGCAGAGAGGGGTGGCCGAGCAGGAGGGGCGCAGAGAGGGGTGGCCGAGCAGGAGGGGCGCAGAGAGGGGTGGCTGAGCAGGAGGGGCGCAGAGAGGGGTGGCCGAGCAGGCGGGGCGCAGAGAGGGGTGGCCGAGCAGGAGGGGCGCAGAGAGGGGTGGCCGAGCAGGAGGGGCGCAGAGAGGGGTGGCCGAGCAGGAGGGGCGCAGAGAGGGGTGGCGGAGCAGGAGGGGCGCAGAGAGGGGTGGCCGAGCAGGAGGGGCGCAGAGAGGGGTGGCGGAGCAGGAGGGGAGCAGAGGGGTGGCCGAGCTTCTAAGAGTGCGTCAGGACGACCACACCATAGCGCTGGAGCCCAGGGGCGGAAACCCGGACTTCCAGGAGCGCAAGAGGAGCAAGTCGCGCTCTCCGCTTGGAGGGAGGTGGAAGAATGGTGACACGTGGGGGAGGGATGGCTCAGCTACACACCTGTCGGCTCCGTGTCTCGTGGCTCAAGGCTGAATTATGCTGTGACGACCCACAAGCCCTGCGCTCGGTGGCCCAGGTGACACGGGCCAGCGGGCCGTTGCAGGGTGTCTGCCTTCCCTCCGCAGGTGCCCTCCCGGGACGCCGGCGGCCGGGGCCACAGCAACAGCGGCTGGGAGGGGTGCCCTTGCGCTCGTGGCTCACTCCGCCGGCCACGCTGATGGTGGGGAGGCTCCTCCTGCGGCCGACTCCCCGTGGCGGCGTCACAGCCACAGGCTTCACGTCTCCAACTGCAGCTTCTTGTATTCCAAGCCCTTTCTCCACTGAAGACGGCAGAAAACCACCAGGAACCGAGGACGTCTGTGATGGTGGAGTGTTGTTCGGCCGTGGAAAGGGAGGCAGGAAGCACCGGCACACTGACGCGGAGGAACCTGGGAAACGCCGTGCTCAGAGGGAGAAACCGAGTCACAAAAATCACGAGGGGCATGATTTCATTTATACAAAATGTCCAGGAGGCCAGGGGCGGAGGCTCACCCTGTAATCCCAGCACTTCAGGAGGCCGAGGCAGGCGGATCACTTGAGATCAGGAGTTCACGGCCAGCCTGGCCAACATGGTGAAACCCCGTCTCCACTAAAAATACAAAAATTAGCTGGGCATGGTGGCGCGTGCCTGTAATCCCAGCTACTCTGGAGGCTGAGGCAGGAGAATCGCTTGAACCTGGGAGGTGGAGGTTACGGTGAGCCGAGTTCACACCATTGCACTCCAGTCTGAGCAACAGAGTGAGACTCTGTCTCTAAATAAATAAATAAATAAGTAAGTAAATAAGTCCAGGAGAGGTAAGTCGGTAGAGACAGAAAGTAGGTTGTGGCCGTGTAGGGCTGGGGAAAGTGCTGGGGGCATGGGAAGTGATGGCAGAGGGGCAGGTTCCCTTTGGTGGTACTGAGAGGCTCTGAGGTGGACGGTGAGGTGGTCACGGAACTCTGAACATTCAGAAAACCGTTGACTCTTACAGTTTTTTTTTTTTTTTTTAAGACAAGCACTTGTTCTGTCGCCAAGGTTGGCGTGCAGTGGTGCAATCCTAGCCTAACGCAGCCTTGAACTCCTAGTCTCAAGTAATCCTCTCACCTCAGCCTCCCTAGTAGCTGGGACTACAAGCACACACCATCATGCCTGGCTATTTAAAAAAATTTTTTTTTGCAGTGATGGAGTCTCACTATGTTTCCCAGGCTAGTCTTGAACTCGTGACCTCAAGTGGTCCTCCCACCTTGACCTCCCGAAGTGCTGGGATTACAGGCATGAGCCATTGTGCCCGGCCAACTCCTATACTTTAAAAGGCTGAGTTATGTGGTATATGAATTATGTTTCAATAAAGCTGTTTTTTAAAAGAAAGAAAAAAGAACTGAGGATACAGTTAGGCAAGGAGGTAAGCATAGTGAAGGATATAGCCAGAGAATTGCATTTCTTTAATAAGGGGTTACTTCCCTCACCCCAGACAGATGGGCTCCCTCCCAGGACATTCAACCCAACACAAAACAAGATGGTTGAAAATGCTGGCTCCACCATCTGGGCACAAAGCAGAACAATAAGCTTGTCCCTCTCAGATTTGGGAGTTTTTCCAGCAAACAATCACCTCCCAGTGCAACTTAGGTACTAAAAGCACTAGTGTTGTCCCCAAAGTGGAAGACTTTAGAATATTCAAATCCAGAGTGTCTCCCTAATTCTTTGAAGCTATGTGATTAACCCTATTTGGATTTTCGGCCACAGCAAGCAGCGAAGGCCATCAGTGGGAAATTATTTATTGAGTGAGTGGATACAAGAATAAATGAATCATGCTTTCATGGCACAAGAGACACCCCCATAGCCCTCAAATAAAAGGTTTATGTACCATAGTGGGGAAAAAGTAATTTCTCACCCCTCTCCAGGTTCATGGCTGAGACTTGTAACAAAAGACAGATTAATAAGAGAAAACCCTACCCACTTATTTAATACTGGTTTTCTGTGTCACATGGGAGCCTTCAGAAATGAAGACCCAGGAAACAGGGAAGCTTGTTTTTATGGACAGTTGTGCAGAAGTGTGATCGGAGGACAAAGGGCGTGCTCTGATGTCATAGGCTGAAGGGCTCAGCAAGGCCTGTCCGGAGTCTTCTAGCTGCTTCTGTGTCTTCGGAGATAAGGACATTCCCCTCTGGGCATAGGGAGGCCCCTCTGGAATGAGGGTCTTATGACCTGCCTCCGAGGAGAAGGGGCCGGGGGAATTCTGGTTTCTGTGGTCTGCTTCTGCCGTTTTCTCGAGGGCCACCCTGCCATATTTTGAGGTAGCGTGTTCTGAATCCAGTCTATATAAACATTGCATATCAATTCCCAAAAGTGTGCTTCAGAAATTGCCCAAGAAAAGCTAGTGAATGGGCTCATTTGTGAATATAAAAAAACCCACTGATTTAGCATCTATAGGCAGACCTCGGAGATATTGTGGGTTCAATTCCGGGCCACTGCAATAAAGCAAATATGACGATAAAGTGAGTCACACAGATTTTCTAGTTTTCCAGTGCATATAAAAGTTACATTTTACTAGGCTGTGGTCTATTAAGTGTGTAATAGCACTATGTCTAAAAAACAATGTACAGGCCTTCATTAAAAATGTTTTTGCTAAAAATGCTAATGATCACCTGAGCTTTCAGCAAGTTGTAATCTTCCTGCGGGTGGAGGGTCTTGCCACAGTGTTAATGGCTGCTGATTGATCAGGGCCGTGGTTGCTTGAAGGTTGGGGCAACTGTGTTAATTTCTTAAAATAAGACAAATAAAATTGACTGCATCAGTTGACTCTTCCTTCATGAAAGATTTCTTTGCAGAACGCAATGCTGTTTGGTAGCATTTTACCCGCAGTAGAACTTTTTTCAAAATTAAGAGTCAATCCTTTCAACCCCTGCCACTGCCTTATCAGATAAGTTGATGTGATATTCTGAACCCTTTGTTCTGATTTTCACAATGCTCACAGCATCTTCCCCAGGAGTAGATTCCGTCTCCAGAAACCACTTTCTTTGCTTGTCCCTAGGAAGCAACTCCTCACCTGTTAAAGTTTTATCATGAGATTGTGGCAATTTGGTCACATCTTCAGGCAGCTCTGCTAATGCTGGTTCCCTTGCTGTTCCCACCACATCTGCAGTTCCTTCCTCTACTGAAGTCCTGAATCCCTGAAAGTCATGCATGAGGGTTGGACTCAGCCTCTTCCAAACTCCTGTGAATGTTGCTATTTTGACCTCCCTCTATGAATCACAAGTGTTCTCAATGGCATCTAGAACGGTGAATTTTTTCCAGGAGGTTTTCAATTTACTTTACCCAGATCAGTCAGAGGAATCACTATCTATGGCAGCTGTCATCTTACAAAGTGTGTTTCTAAAATATAAGTCTTGGCTGGGTGCAGTGGCTCATGTCTGTAATCCCAGCACTTTGGGAGGCCAAGGCAGGTGGATCCCAAGGTCAGGAGTTCAAGACCAGCCTGGCCAAGATGGTGAAACCCTGTCTCTACTAAAAATACAAAAATTAGCGGGGCATGGTGGCATGTGCCTGTAATCCCAGCTATGTGGGAGGCTGAGGCAAGGAATTGCTTGAACCTGGGAGGCGGAGGTTGTAGTGAGCCGAGATCACACCACTGCACTCCAGCTTGGGCGACAGAGCAAGACTGTACCTCAAAATATTTGTATATATGTCTTGAAATGGAAATCATTTTTTGATCCCTGGGCTGCAGAATGGACGAGGTGTCAGCAGGCATGGAAACAACACCCACCTCCTTGTACAGCTGCATCACAGCTCTTGGGTGACTGGTGCACTGCTGATGAGCAGCCATATTTTGAAAGGAATCTTTTTTGAGCAGTAGGTCTCAATAGTGGGCTTAAAATATTCAGTAAACCATGCTGTAAACAGATGTGCTGTCATCCAGCTTTGTTCCAGTGACAGAGCACAGGCAGCCATAGATTAAGCATGATTCTTAAGGGCCCTCGGATGAACGAGCATTGGCTTTGACTTAAAGTCCTCAGCTGCATCAGCTCCTCACAAGAGAGCCAGCCTGTGCTTTGAAGCTTTGAAGTCAGGCGCTGTCTTCTCTCTAGCTATGGAAGTCCTAGATGGCATCTTCTTCAATGTAAAGCTGTTTCATCTACATTGAAAATCTGTTGTTAGAGCAGCCACCTTCATCACTGATCTCAGCCAGATCTTCTGGAGAGCTTGCTGCAGCTTCTCCATCAGCACTTGCTGCTGCACCTTACACTGTTATGTTATGGAGATGACTCCTTTCCTTCAACCTCATGAACCAACCTCTGTGAGCTTCAGAGTTTTCTTCTGCAGCTTCCTCACTTCTCTCAGCCTTCATGGAATTGAAGAGTGAGGGCCTTGCTCTGGATTAGGCTCTGGCTTAAGGGAATATTGTGGCTGGCTTGGTCTATCCAGACCACTCAGGCTTTCTCAATATGAGCAGTAAGGCTGTTTCACTTTCTCGTTTTCTGGAGTAGCACTTTTAATTTTCTCCAAGAACTTTTCCTTTACATTCACAACTTGGCTAACTGTTTTACACGAGAGGCCTCATTTTTGGCCTATTCTTGGCTTTTGGCATGGCTTCCTCACTAAGTTTAATCATTTCTAGCTTCTGATTTAAAGTGAGAGAGGTGCGGCTCTTTCTTTCACATGAACACTTAGAGGCCACTGTAGGGTTGCTAATTAGCCTAATTTCAATATTGTTGTGTCTCAGGGAATAGGGAGGCTGGAGGAGAGGGAGAGAGATGGGAGAATGGCTGGTCAGTTATGCAGTCAGAACACACACAGCATTGATCAGTCATGCTCGCAGTCAGAACACACACAGCATTGATCAGTTATGCTCACTGTCTTCTATGGGCACGGTTCATGGTGCCCCAAAACAATGACAGTAACACCAAAGATCACGGATCACAGCTCAGGGATCCAACACTGTGGAAATTACCAAAACGTAGCACAGAGACAGGCGATGAGCATGTGCTGCTGGGAAAATGGTGCCGATGGACTCCTCCATAGGGTTGCCACAAGGCTTCAGGGTGAGACGCAACCCCCGCGACGTGGAACAAAGCTGGAACATGCTCCTAGGAAGGTCGTGCTCCTCAGACTCTTTATTTAGGTTTGATCAAGCAGTGAATTCAATTTGTGCTGCAGAAACAGTTGCCAGACCCTACCTTCTTGGAATCTAGAATCCCAATTGGGAAATTCTTGCCAAGTAGAGAACCAGTGGCTCAGTTGTTGCATGGTGCTGCTGTCATTACCCAAACAGCAGTCGATCTCCAGAGCAGGAGCCCCCGCTCCCACAGCAGCGAGGATGACGCCCACTGTGCCGCAGAGCTGGCTTGCGCCTGCCATCCCGTAGTACCCTGTGAGCTCTCCGAGAATCAGCCTTCGGGCACTGGAGGGTCCGGGAATGCAAGGCTCATTCTGCCAACCCCCACAGGCAGCAGCCAGGACCTGGTCTCTCTGCCATGTGGCCTCAGCATTTCCAGGCTCTCAGTGGTTTGTGATTCACAGAGCGTAGATCTCTCAGTTGCTACCTCATCTGTTTTTCAAACCCATTGTGCTTTTCCGCAGCCTCCCAGGTGTCAAAAGTTATTATTCTATTTTTTGCCAGTTCCATAAAACAGAACAGCTCTGCGTCTCAGAGTTGCTGCCGCACTCTGGGTGTCCCCCAGATCACAGCAGGAGCTGGCAGACGCAGCCTGTGATTGCTAATCATGAAAATGGAGAGGAAAAAAAGTTCTGAGCTCATCCAACGGAAGCGTTCACTTTGCTTCCTCCAGACTTCAAGAAGGCTTTAGTCAGGAAAGAAGAGCGGAGGAGAGAGGGAGGGAGGCTGTTGGCGCGTGGGTCACCCTTCGGGAGCTGCAGGCTGCTTGCAGCAACGTCCAGGCTGTTTTGTATTGAGCGCTCACAGACAGTCCAGGCTGAGTACCTCCTGTGCCACGCCGCCCCACTCACATTGAGTAACATGAGCCCCATTCACAGCCTTAGGGTGAGGAAATTGGAATTCAGAAGAGTTCGGTGACTTGTTCTAGGCCACAGCTCTCAGGCAGCCACTTTGCACCTCGGTCTGTCTGCATCTCCGGCCTCTGTTCTTTACCTCTTCTGCCCCCGAAACACTCACTCGTGGGTCCTGTCCTGTGGCATGTCCACAGCTGAGAAACACGGGAGCCACTGCCCCCAACAATGTGGGTATTGTTAGACGTGTGTTTTCCCAGTGACTGTCGCAGTGACACGAGTTTTCATGATGTGTGTTTTCCCAGTGGCTGTCGCAGTGACACGTGTTTTCATGTCCTGTGGGGCCACTTTCACCTCTGCTTCTGTAAGTTACTGCTCCCATCTTTGCCCCCTTCCCACTGAGTTTTGTCTTTTTCTTGGACTGTGTAGGAGCTCCTTGTCATTGAGAATATGAACGTGTCTGCCACACAAGTTGCTAATTAAACAGCCACTGAATTACATCTCTGTACGGCGTGTACACAAGTCAGAGCCCACTTTTATAAGTTGTGTTTCTTGTCTGCCCCCCACAGTCATCCTGATGTGAAACCTTCAGTGGCTCCCTCTTTCCCACAGAATCAAGTCAAAACTGAAGGGCAGCCTTGGGGTGTGTGGTCCTTCTCCATGTGGGTCCAGCTCAGGGATGCGTTGAAAGCAGCTTCCTTATCAGGTTAATTTTGGTGTTATTCCCACTCCACTTTCTTTCCCACGCCCTTGTCACGGCTCCACATCCCACCCGTTCTTCGAGATGCAGAGTGGGCCTCTGCCTCCTCACTCGTTACCGACGTGCTGAGCCTTCCTTTCCCGCTCTTCCCCAGTGGCGTCCATTGCTCACCCTACGCACAGCACCGAATGCCAGGAGAATGATCAAGACCTTGTGCTTTCACGCCCCTTCCAGTTTGCAGTTTTCCGAGTGTCTGTACGGCGCTGCTTTCCCTCCTCTAGCCGTCCACTGCAGTGCACCTGCAGGAGTGCTGGCTGATTTCTGGACAGTTTGGGTCCTGGGGACCAGACGTAGCAGTCATGGGCTGAGCCTTCTTCATTCAAGCAGCACCTGGGGCCGCGGCTCCCGTGCCGTGTGATGACCCACTCAGCCCACTCTCTTTGCCGCCGTGCCTGTCCCACGCTCCGTGGTGACTCTGCAGCATGGCCTGCCTACTACCCCTTGGCTCTTCCCACTCGGTTTCCTGCCCCACAGGCTCTCGGTCCTGTCCCTGCTCCACTGACCAGCGCTCTCGGTCCTGTCCCTGCTCTGCTGACCAGCGCTCTCTCCCCTTCTCTGTCTTCAGGTGCCTCCCTCTTTCCTGGCCAAGGGTGGATATGTGAAGGCAGAGTTGTGGACACCCCCTGTGCCCCCTGCCTGTTGGGGCAGCTTGGTCCCCACGTGGGCTGAAAAGAGCAACCTGGCCGTGGCTTGGCTGAGCTTTCAGTTGCTTTTTCCAGAAAGGCAGCAGGGGGCCTATCCACATCCCAGGCCAGGCCGAAAACCTGGGGTGAGGGGTGGGTGATGCTGCCTTGGAAATAGACATGGATTTCTTGAACTTACAGGAAGCATACACTATTGGGGTGTCAAAGAGTTTTTTGCTTTAATAGAAAATTCAGCACATTCTTTAAAATCAAATTCTCGGTTGCCTCTCTTGACCCACTTCGGTATTATTTTAATAGTGGATGATGGCAGCAAAGTCTGATTTTATGAAAAGGGAAGATGTTGGCCATCACAGTATTACCCACTTTTCTCTTTCAGGTGTGTCAATTAAAATCAATTAAAAAATGAATTATACATATATGGATATATTCAAAATGAACAGTTTGGAACTATCTAGAATAAAAAGTAAAAATTCCTTTTGTGTCCCTTCACCAAATCTCACTCCCACTCGGAGGTAACAGACATTTCCTGTTTGCTGTGTGCCCTGTTTTCTGTGCGTGTTAAAATATGTCAGACAGGACTGCATGATATGTGCTTAATGAAGGAAATCTAGCAGCCAGGGCCCTGAAATGGTCTAACCATCTTTGCATTATTGGTTAGTAATGAACCGGACCATCTAAGATGTCCCAGCCACCTTGTGGGCAGGGCCCCGCCCCTTCATCCTCTCAGAGGGGCTGAGGCAACAGGAAGACCCACAGCTGTGAGACACGAGACCGCATCACTCCGTGTGACTGGCAGTCTCATTGCACTCCCAAATTCCAATGAATAAAACCTAAAAGGGGATGGAAACGAATGACTGAATTGAACTATGTGAAGCTCAGCCTTATTTGGTGTATTAACAGAAAAAGTGACGTGATATTGAGACTTCAGATTAGTGACTTGAGGTGAGTTAAAATCAGTTCAGCTCAGTTTGGGTCTCACACACACGTGAGCTCAGATGTATGCGTGTGACCCCACCCAATGGCTCTGAAGATGCCGTTCGCTCCTCAAACTTTCCAGGCTTTTCTCTCCTCAGAAGTTTGCTGGGAGGAAGGAGAAGCGGGAGGAACAGAACCAGATTGACGTCCTCGCGTCTCTTCTTACTTGGGCGTATTTATAGCATCCCCGCTAAGGACGCCCTCGTTTTAGAGGAACAGGTTTTACATTTTTTTTCCAGCCTCCAGGCTGCCTGGCAGCCTCAGGCGGAGAAGCAGATTGACTCGGTGTCAGGGTCACGCTCGCAGGCCCCTTGGCGGCACAGACAGGGTGAGGGTGCCTGCTGGGGCCCCCCTCTCTCTCCTCTCCCTCCCGAGCGGCGTCTGTGCTGTGAATTTTCACGGAGACACAGGCTGATCCTTCGTGCGTCCTTGGCTGGCAGTTGTTGGTGACTTACAGTCATTCATGTGCTGGCAACGGACGGCCCTGCTGTCTTGTGTTGGGACAGCTGTGCGCATCGGCGTCATTGATATGATTTGAATTTGGTGCTATCTGGTGTGGCTTTGTAACTAAAGTCATAAATAGTGGAGAAACGATGTGTCTGGTTCTAAATTAACAGTGGGGCCGGGTGCAGTGGCTCACGCCTGTAATCCCAGCACTGTGGGAGGCCAAGGCAGGCGAATTGCTTGAGCTCAGGAGTTCAAGACCAGCCTGGCAACATGGTGAAACCCCTTCTCTACAAAAAGTACAAAAATCAGCCAGGTGTGGTGGCATGTGCCTGTGGTCTCAGCTACGCGGGAGGCTGAGGTGGGAGGATCACTTGAGCCCAGGAAGAGGAGGTTGCAGTGATTAAGCCTTTGCACTCCAGCCTGGGCGACAGAGCCAGACTCTGTCTCAAAAACAAACCAACAAACAAACGGCGGGAGGAACACAAATCGTAGTAAGTATGATATGCATGTTTCCGAGCCCAGATGTGCAGCCCTGGATTTTCAAGTCTTCCCTCAAGTCAGGACTTTAAGGAAAGAACTCTGGGTTTTGTGTTTCTGCACAATGAAGTTCTAATATCTGACTCCCAAACTTCTTCCCCGTGAGACTGCCTTAATGATGCTTATGTAGACTGGACTGGAATCCCCACTGAGAGAATAAATTACCCGTTAACCAAGATGGTCTCCAGGTGTGTGTGTGCCTTGGCTTGGAAGTTCAATTTCACAGTAGTTAGAATAGCTACTTGACCCCACAGGCCTGAGAGGGGAGGTAGGATTCAAGGAAGCTGGAGAGTGAGCCCAGCAGGGGCATGTCCTAAAAACCCCGAGAAGGTATTGGAGTGCCCGGCTGGGGTGTGGGTGTCAGCTGGGGGTGGAGGTGGGCGTGCCCTCCCGAGGGTGTTTTGCTGGGGGCTCCTGTGCTGAGTGGGCCCGTCCTTGGTGATTGTCCCTGGTGCACAGCAGGCTTGTTAAGCAGGGGCGAAGCGTGCACAAGGTCACCTTTCTCCAGCATCCTCATCTTCATGGTCTTGCTGGGAGAGTGGCCGGGGGTGCCTGAATCAAGGGCACTAGAACAGGTGCTGAAGCTGTTCCCACTCGCAGGAGGAAGAGCAGCAACTGGCCCCAGACAGGGGGAGCTGGGGAGTCCTCGGGGCCCTTCGGGGCCTCCCTAGACAGGGGAAGCCGGGGAGTCCTCGGGGTCCTTTGGGGCCTCCCCAGAACTGTGCTCGTTGGTGGCATCCACAGGCTGCTCCTCTGGGAGCTTGTTGCTTTTCGGGTCCTGAGCCCTCCCGCCTGCCACCGTGGCGTCAGGGAAACTGGTGCCTCCCAAGCACCCCCAGCTCTTCTGCATGAGAAGGTTGGAGACTGTGCTGCAGCCGGGGTTCTTATGATCACCTTCCTCCCTCGCCAGCATCTGCCCTGGAGCTGAACGAGGATCACCAGGCTCCTCAGGGCCTGTCTCCGTGGGGCACCAGGAGGCGCAAATGCCAGTTTGCATCATTGCCCTGTTTTCAGCTGTCCAGGATGCCCATGTCTGCAGAACGCAGTGTGCACAGTCCCACAGGGCACCCTGTGGCATCACCCAGCCTCTCTCTTTGACTTCTCTCCCGCTGAACAGCGAGTGCTTCCCCAAAGCCGTGGGCAGCCCCACTCCCGACTCCCTCAGTGGTCAGACGGGCACCCGCCTCTTAGCCGACCTTGGGAAGAGGGTCCCTCTCAGATGGGCACCCACCTCTTAGCTGACCTTGGGAAAAGGGTCCCTCTCAGATGGGCACCCACCTCTTAGCTGACCTTGGGAAGAGGGTCCCTCTCGGAGGAGGGGTGCCCACATTCTGCTGGGTGGTTGACTCTGGTGGAGGTGGCCCGTATTTCGGGCGGGCACATGGGCATGCTCTGTGCAACCTGCAGCATTTACTAAGATGCTCTTGAAAGACCGTTTTCCCTTTTATCTGCTGGGTTGACTTTCCCATTTATCAAATTAACTTTCTAAAGCCTTAAATTTCAGAGATTTGAGAGGATAAGGAATTGTTTAGTAGATGAAACTCATTTGCATATTTCCAGAGGCATGTCCAAAAACTAAATGGGGTTGAGCATTTCTCAGGGAAAAGTTAACTCGGGGTGCCAGTTACACGCAGTGTTTTCCAGAGGTCCTGGGGTCCAAGGCCTTCCCATGGCTGAATCTCCCGGTTTACTCCGCTTGTTGATGAAGGAGCAAGTTTTGAATGTGGAGTCCTGTAGAGTTTGCTGTGCCTCTTGGGTTGGCCTGGCTTAGCTGTGGCTGATGACCAGCTGTGAGGGGACACAGTGGGGCTGCATGGGGGCTGGGCCAGTGCTGCTCCCGCCCAGTGCCAGGGCTGACCTCATTTGCTTATAGCCTGCTTTTGCTTTTGGTCTCCTAAGCGTGAGATCTTGATGTCTACCTAGGAATGTCACTGATGTAGGAGAAAGGGATTTTTTTTTTCTTTTACCATGAAGGGTTGTCATGGGCCTGCGTGAAAGAAATTAAGTAAATTAGATATCAGCCCCAAGGAATGTTAATATCTGAGATTTATACTGGAGTAGTTTTCGCTTCACAATTTATTTTCTTTTAAATACTTAAAACATTTGGTTTTTAAGCTATTTATAGCCAATCTTTTTTTAAAAATTAATGTTTAAAATGTTTTTTTCCCCCCAATCTATCATGGTCGACTGTTAGACAGTTTGATGGCTGTGCGGTTTTCAAAGCTGAGGTCAAGTTTGAATGAGCTCATTTCAGATCACTCTAGATTTTCTGAGGCTGACAGTGTCCTTGGGACACCATGTTTGGGGAATGTGTTTTTGCAGTTTACGAAGCACCCGCTGCTCAGAGAGCCGGGAAACCTTTCCTTCTCTTTTCTTGGAGTCTAGTTGCCATGGAGATTGTCACTAAATTATGGACGAGGGAGAGGCGAGCCGGCACTTGGAGGTCTCTGATATGCAGGCTTCTCAATCAGGGTGCACAGACACAGCAGAGGCCGTGCAGAGGCTGCAGCTTGCCCTCCCGGCTGTCCTGGGCGTGGATGTAGCCTCCCGAAACAGCTCATCAGAGGGGTTTATTCAGAGAACGGAAGTGTGCTTATGGCAGGAAGAGCTTCAAGGGTTCTCACATATGTTTACAGCTCCTCTTTCTCCTTAGCAGGACTCTGAGTGGCTGCAGTGTTTAGAGAAATCTGCCAAATCCTGATTTAATTTTGGTTCATTTGCTAACAGGATTGGAGGAGATAGGAAATTGATCTTGGGGACCGTGAAGCTGCTGAGGTTCAGCCACGACCAGGAATTTGGAGGGATAATGTCTGTGCGTGGCCATACCATTTTGAAAAGCACAAAACCTTTTATCATTAAAGCAGAAATATCGAACCAAACGTGGATTCTAAAGATTATGCATACAACAAACACATGTCTTTCGGTGCGTGGGTAAAACCCGTAACTAATTTCAGGCCTAATCTCAGTGGCTCAGCAGTGCAGTGTGGGCAAATGCTTAACCACCAGCATTTGCAGCATTTGGGACCTGATTTGCAGCCGGGTTCTCTAGTGTAAGGCCCCCGCCCCGCTGCCACTGCTGCCTCCCAGTTACTGACGCGGTGTCACTGAAGGTGGAGTTGGGAGGAAATGTGGACAGCCAGCTCTCGGGCCCTTGCATGCAACGGCCTTGGTATTTCAGAGGCGCCGTCTAATCATTCTTGGGACGTTGGTCTGCTCTGTCTTTTGAGGCAGTTTCCATAGAGGTGAGGTCTGTGTTAAGAGTGCATTGAAGGGTGAGTGATTTCCCGCTAACTGACGGGTGATGTTCATGGTCTGAGTCTGTGTGCAAAGCTTAGCCTGGGGCTGCTTTGGAACCTGCTCTCTCTATTCCAGGCCTGGGTGCTTTGAGATATTCTTGAGCTGGAATAACACCCAGCACCTGCTCTTGTGACTGAAATGGCATAAAGTAATAATAGTGCACTGCATGGGGGTTTATGCCTTTCTGAGTGTTTTGTATGTTATCGTGTTAGATTTCTGCACCGTCACTGACAATAACAGGGCATGTATTTTTGTTCTCATTTAACAGATGACAAACTTGGTCCCTTAGTGTTAAATGTGGGTGACACACAGGCAGAATCTGATCTGGAACCACACTGATCGGGCATCTTCCCACCCTTCCTCCAATCAGCTCACTCTTCGGCTTCTCAAAGGCCCACGGAATTTATGGTGGTTCGTTATTTGCCTTAAGATACAGGTTCTAGATTTGCTACTGGGACCCACGGTGACCTTGATTTGTCTCTTGTGAACTCTCTATGATGCTGGCAAAAGAGAGGAAATGGTCACGTATTGGTCAGATGAATGTTGCAGGGAAGAATAATTGCATTACATGAAATGCCTGCAGGAACCGTGGTGGGAACGGAACCGTGGCAGGGCCGGAACCGTGGTGGGAACGGAACCGTGGTGGGGCAGGAACCGTGGCGAGGCCAGAACCATGGCGGGGCCGGAAGCATGATTGGAGTCAGCTGGGCCACCTTTCCCGGCTGTCCCATGTCTTCTCTTTGCCCTGACAGTGGACTCAGCAGACAGAACGGGCAACAGACACGCACCCAGCCTGAGAGGGGCCCTGGGGCCAGGGCGCCCGCCAATTGTCAGAGTCTTCTTGGTTGCTTTTCAATTCAGAAATCAGAGAAATGATTTGTAGAGAGTTTTCCTTTTCTTTATTCATTTAGGTTGAAATCAATTTTGTTAGTAAGGTGTTTTTTTTTGTTTGTTTGTTTTTGTTTTTGTTTTTGTTTTTTTGAGACGGAGTCTCGCTCTGTCCCCCAGGCTGGAGTGCAGTGGCGCAATCTCAGCTTGCCACAACTTCTGACTCCCAGGTTCAAGCGATTCTCCTGCCTCAGCCTCCCTAGTAGCTGAGATTACAGGCACCTGCCACCACACCCAGCTAATTTTTGTATTTTTAGTAGAGACGGGGTTTCACCATGTTGGCCGGGTTGGTCTCGATCTTCTGACCTGTGATCCACCCACGTTGGCCTCCCAAAGTGCTGGGATTACAGGTGTGAGCCACTGCACCCAGCCATTAGTAAGGTTTTAAACTTGTCCTCAGAATTAGAAGAAATCCCAGAGACTGGAGACCAGCAGTGCTGTGTGTGGGTGAGACCCTGTTGAAGATCCCTTGGTAAGTCCAGTGGGCGTGGTCCATAGGAGGGGGAGGCGGGAGGGGAGCTGGCTCAGGAGAGGCCGGCTTTGCCTCCAAAGAACAGCCCCACCCTTTTGTGCTGGCCTCTCGTGCTGGCCTTTTACTATTGTCCTTCAGAGAGGAGGAAGCTTTGCTCAGCTTCTCACCAATTAAAAGAGCACTGTGAGGTTGGACAGGAGTGCAATTTATGAAAACAAAACAAAACAAAAAAACCTTTGATATTTCTTGAAATAAAACTGATCTTCAGAAAGTGCTTGATGAGAAGGAGGGAGAAAACCACCCTTGTCTGGCACACAGAGGGCTCTGGAGTCCTAGCAACCTGCCCCCAGCTCCCCAGACCTCCAGGCACCCGAAGCCCCCTCTGGCCCTGTCCGTGTCTGGCTTGGCCATGCAGAAGGCAGGTCAGCCAAAGTGAGGTTCCAGTTTTTTTGGTGAAGGGATTAAATATAGCACAAGATTAGTGGATGCATTTAAATAGCAGTTGCCCAAGGCCACGGTTGACATGAGCACTTGGCAAGACCGATGAGCACTGAGGCTTTAAAAGTCTCCTGGGCCCCCTTGCAGCAGAGACCATGAGGGGAGGGCAATGCTTCCTGCACCCCGCAGGTCCTAGCAGCCCCTCCCTGCAGCAGCAATGTCTCTAGCTGCCTGGGAAGCCTCCTGTGGACCAAGCAGACCACCCCCTGGTCTTCTCTGCTCACCCAACAAGATACATTCCCACCTGCTCCTTAAAATTCCATGTGATCTGGCCAGGTGCAGTGGCTCACGCCTGTAATCTCAACACTTTGGGAGGCCAAGGCAGGATGGATCACTTGAGATCAGGAGTTCGAGACCAGCCTGGCCAACATGGTGAAACCCCGTCTCCACTAAAAATATGGTGAAACCCTGTCTCCACTAAAAATATAAAAATACAAAATTAGTCGGCCATGGTGGTGCACGCACGTAATCCCAGCTACTTGGGAGGTTGAGGCAGGAGAATCGCTTGAACCTTGGAGGCAGAGGTTTCGTGAGCTGAGATCTCACCACCGCACTCCAGCCTGGGTGACAGAGCGAGACCTCATCTAAAAAAAATCCATGTGATCTATAAAATCTCATGGAAACACACACCTAAGGTCACACATTTCACTGTAACATGAGCGGGAAGTTGTACTGAGCCTGTTCTCCACCTCGGTGAATGCTCCGACCCCCTCTTGCCTCACCTCCCACTGTATACATTTGTTCCTTTTTAATTTTTTGAAGACTGGTCAAGTGCAGTAGTGAGAAGGGGGAAAGGGTACAACAAGGAGCTAGATTGGGAACTGACTATGAGCAGTCGGTCGGGGTGACGCAACGCTACCTTCCTACCAGCACCCTTTGCTCCTGTTGTTGCTGAGTCGTGCTCCTGTTGTTGCTGAGTTGTGCTCCGTCGAGGGACACACCACATCTTGCTTGTACCCACACAGGTTGTTCCCAGCATTTGGCTGCTGTGAGCATCCTCGCGTGAACCTTTTCAGGAGCTGAGCTCTTAGAGGAGAAGGCAGCGCTGTGTTGAGCACCCACCGGGAGAAGTTCCGTCAAATCCAGGGTACTTGAGATTCTGGAAAGATGCAGAAATGTAAAAAATAAAAACAAGCAACAAGCAGTTTATCCCACAAGTCACTAGGAAAATGTATTGTTGTCTCTCTAACAGTCAAATCCTATTGGTCGGCCTTAGTTTTTCTGCAAAACAGAATAAATTTTATGTTTTTTTCCCTGGTTGTTGAAATAAAATGCTATAACCATATTTGCTTATAAACTATGTCCAAATGAGATTCTTTTATTTCTACTTGATGATTTTCCACCATGTCAGGCCCTGTTATGATGGCAGCCTGTTGTGATGCACTAGGACAGATCCCAGCTCCCAATTCTTTTATGAGGCACTAGGACAAATCCCAGCTCCCAATTCTTTTATGAGGCACTAGGACAAATCCCAGCTCCCAATTCTTTTATGAGGCACTAGGACAAATCCCAGCTCCCGATTCTTTTATGATGCACTAGGACAAATCCCAGCTCCTGTTATGGCGACAGCCCGTTATGATGCAATAGGACAGATCCCAGCTCCCAATTCTTTTATGAGGCACTAGGACAAATCCCAGCTCCTGTTATGGCGACAGCCCGTTATGATGCAATAGGACAAATCCCAGCTCCTGTTATGGCGACAGCCTGTTATGAGGCACTAGGACAGATCCCAGCTCCCAGTTCTTTGCATTTTTTTTTTTTTTTTGGCCAGGTTTTCTCTCTCACTTGCTGGGGCACGAACAGATGCTCTTTGGTGTTTTAATGATTGAGGAGCGTCTTGCTGTTGTCGTTCTCATTTGTTTTCAAGGAACAGAAACGCTCTCGAGCGAGTGCTCAGTGGGGCTGGGCAAGCTGCTGACCACAGGGGAAGATGACTCAACAATTGGGATTTTGCTTCTTCTTTCTTTAAAAAGATGCAAAAGAACTAGACCCACACTTTACACATTTTTTTTGGTGTGTTCATTGTGGACTAGTGTTGTTGTTGTTGTTGTTGAGACAGGGGAGATGGTCTCCCTCTGTTGCCCAGGCTGGAGTGCAGTGGCGCTATCTTGGCTCACTGCAACCTCCCCCTCCCGGGGTTCAAACGATTCTGCTCCCTCAGCTTCCTGAGTAGCTGGGATTACAAGTGCCTGCCACCACCACTGGCTCATTTTTGTATTTTAGTAGAGACAGGATTTCACCATGTTGGCCAGGCTGGTCTCAAACTCCTGACCTCAAATGATCCACCTGCCTTGGCCTCCCTAAGTGCTGGGGTTACAGGTGTGAGCCACTGTGCACAGCCAAAAACAGTGTTTTCGTTTCCTCAGTCTGAAAGCCTGACACTGTTGATCCACCCGGAGTGTGCATGGGTGTGCATACTGTTGATCCACCTGGAGTGTGCATGGGTGTGCATAGTGTTGATCCACCGCGAGTGTGTGTGTGTGTGTGCATAGTGTTGATCCACCGCGAGTGTGTGTGGGTGTGCATAGTGTTGATCCAATGGGAGTGTGTGTGGGTGTGCATAGTGTTGATCCAATGGGAGTGTGTGTGGGTGTGCATAGTGTTGATCCACCTGTAGTGTGCATGGGTGTGCATAGTGTTGATCCACCTCGAGTGTGTGTGGGTGTGCATAGTGTTGATCCACCCAGAGTGTGTGTGGGTGTGCATACTGTTGATCCACCCGGAGTGTGTGTGGGTGTGCATAGTGTTGATCCACCCAGAGTGTGTGTGGGTGTGCATACTGTTGATCCACCCGGAGTGTGTGTGTGTGTGCATACTGTTGATCCACCTGGAGTGTGCATGGGTGTGCATAGTGTTGATCCACCTCGAGTGTGTGTGGGTGTGCATAGTGTTGATCCACCGGGAGTGTGTGTGGGTGTGCATAGTGTTGATCCACCCGGAGTGTGGGTGTGCATACTGTTGATCCACCCGGAGTGTGTGTGTGCATAGTGTTGATCCACCTGGAGTGTGCATGGGTGTGCATAGTGTTGATCCACCCGGAGTGTGCATGGGTGTGCATACTGTTGATCCACCTGGAGTGTGCATGGGTGTGCATACTGTTGATCCACCGGGAGTGTGTGTGGGTGTGCATACTGTTGATCCACCCGGAGTGTGTGTGTGTGTGCATAGTGTTGATCCACCTGGAGTGTGCATGGGTGTGCATAGTGTTGATCCACCTCGAGTGTGTGTGGGTGTGCATAGTGTTGATCCACCGGGAGTGTGTGTGGGTGTGCATAGTGTTGATCCACCCGGAGTGTGTGTGGGTGTGCATAGTGTTGATCCACCCAGAGTGTGTGTGTGTGTGCATAGTGTTGATCCACCTGGAGTGTGCGTGGGTGTGCATAGTGTTGATCCACCCGGAGTGTGCATGGGTGTGCATACTGTTGATCCACCCGGAGTGTGCATGGGTGTGCATAGTGTTGATCCACCTGGAGTGTGCATGGGTGTGCATAGTGTTGATCCACCTGGAGTGTGCATGGGTGTGCATAGTGTTGATCCACCTGGAGTGTGCATGGGTGTGCATAGTGTTGATCCACCCAGAGTGTGTGTGTGTGTGCATAGTGTTGATCCACCCGGAGTGTGCATGGGTGTGCATAGTGTTGATCCACCTGGAGTGTGCATGGGTGTGCATAGTGTTGATCCACCCGGAGTGTGTGTGGGTGTGCACACTGTTGATCGGGAGTTTGCGTGGGTGTGCACGCTGTTGCTCCACTGGGAGTGTGTGTGGCTGTGCACGCTGTTGCTCCACCGGGAGTGTGTGTGGGTGGGGGGTGTGCATGCCTGTATGCACAATAGAGTCTCGATCTTTGTGGGACAAGCATAGGGGACTGGGCATCAGTCAGGAAGCTTGGGCTTATCTTGCCCTGCCACCACCCTGGGCACCCCCCTCTATTCAAGCCACAGCTCTGTGCACGTCGGATTTCTTACGTGCAAAACAAGGGGGTCAGCCATGCCGGTGGTAACACCTGGAAGCACCTGGAAGCTTTGAAAAATACTGATGCCCAGACATAACCTGGCGCCAGTGAATCAGAATGTCAGCTGAGGGTGGCGAGGGGCGGGGTGGGGGCAGGACCCAGGCTTTGCCGTCCTTTCTTTTTCTCTGAAGCTTCCTGAGGTGACTGTAATGTGCTATCAGAGTTGAGGAGCTCTGGGCAAGACGATCCTGATGAAACCCTCCCACCCTGAAACGCCAGCTGTGCTTTGTGTAACAAAGCCAAAGGTGCGGTGAGGGAATTCAGTTTCCTCATTATTACTTCTATGGTTTGTTAGCAAAAACATAATTAGCATGAAAGATATTTCTCTGTGGACATGCAAATCAATGCAAATGACTAATTTGCCATTTAAGAATTTGCAAATTGGAATGCAAAATTGTCTTAGGTAAATAACCCTAGTCTAATTGAGTGACAATATTCTGTGTTTTGTTATTAAGGCTATTAGCTGAAGATGTGGGAAGACTGTAAAAATGCCACCATTTTTGCTTATACATGCAGTGTGAGTTATAATTTACGGGAGATTTTATGCACATTGTTTCACTTGAGCCCCACAATTCCAGTTGCATCCTAAACTAGCTACCGTAAAGTAGCACAGGGTAAATGGGTGGTGGTGAAAGCAAGAATTTGAACAGCTTGCCACAGTGTAACAAACACAACAGCAACAGAAACATCAACAGGGCCTTCTCCGGGGGCTCCCAGGTCTTTGGCAGCAGAATTACCCAAGTTTTGGCCAGTGACTTAAACACACGCCATGTAAAAGGATGAGATGGGAACAGAACAGAGAGCCCAGAAATAAACCTGACCATATATGGTCAACTAAGTGTGAAGAAGACTCTGGGGAAAGAGCCGTCTCTTTAAATGGTTTTGGGGAAACTGGACATCCACACTCAAAAGAATGAAATGGGACCTTATCTTACACTGTTCTTAAAAATCTGCCCAAAATTGGTTAAAGACCCAAACACAAGATCTGAAACTGTAAAACTCTGAAAACATACAGGAAGAGCTCCTTGACATTGGTCTCGGCAAGAAGTTTTGGACAAGACCCAAAAACACAGGCAACAAAAGCAAAATAAATGAGTGGGACTATATCAAACTGAAAAGCTGCCATGCAGTAAAGGAAACCATCAAAATGAAAAGGCAGCCTACAGGGCGGGAGAAAATGTTGAAAAACCATAGATCTATAAGGTGTTAATATCTAAAATATATAAGGAACTCACTCAACTCAATAGCAAAACAAACAAACAACACACACAAAAAAACCCAAAAGCCAAAAAACCCCCAAACCCTCCAATTTTAAAAAGGGCAAAGGACCTGAATAGAACATTTTTTCCAAAGAGGACATACAGATGGCTGACAGGTATGGGAAAGGTGCTGAGCATCACTAATCATTGGAAACGCACATCAGAGCCCCAGTGACTTATCCTCTCACACCTGTGAGAATGGCTTTTATCAAAGACAGAAGATAGCAAGTGTTGGCAAGTGTGTAGAGAAAAGGGACACTTGGACGCTTTGTTTGAGACAGTCTCGCTCCATCCTACAGTGGCACGATCTCAGCTCACTGCAACCTCTGCCTCCTGGGTTCAAGTGATTCTCCTGCCTCAGCCTCCCGAGTAGCTGGGATTACAGACATGTGCCACCATGCCTAGCTAATTTTTATATTTTTAGTAGAGATGGGGTTTCACCGTGTTGGCCAGGCTGGTCTTGAGCTCCTGACCTCAAGTGATCCACCCGCCTCAGCCTCCCAAAATTCTGGGATTACAGGCGTGAGCCACTGCACCTGGCCAACTTCCACACTGTTTATGGAAACAGTGTGTAGGTTCCTCAAGAAATTAAAAACAGTGCTACCATCAATGCCTCTTTTGGTTATAGATCCAGAAGAAATTAAATGGGCAGAAGAGGTGTCTGCACCCTGATGCTCATTGCAGCACTATTCACCAGGACATGGAGACAGTACAGGTGTTTCTGATGGACGAATGGATAGAGCAATTGTGGTATACATACACAATGGATACTATTCAGCCTTAAAAAAGGAGATCCTGTCATTTTCAAAACATGGATGAACCTGGAGGACATGATGTTGTAAATAATGTGAACTAAGTGAAATAAGCCAGGCACAGAAAGGCAGATACTGCATGATCTCACACATATGTAGAATCTTAAAAAAAAAAAGTTGACTACATAGAAACAGAGGGTGGAAAGCTGGTTATGGTTTGGGGGGTGGGAGTGGCGAGGAATGAGAAGATGTGGATGAGAGGGTAGGAAGCTGCAGTTTTGTGGGAGGAGTGAGCCCAGGGGCCTAATGCACAGCGTGAGGACTGTATGTAGTAACAACATTGGATTGTTTACTGGTAATTTGCCCAGAGGGTGCCTCTAGGAGAGGGTGGAGGCAGAGGTGTTAACTCTTGACCACAGTGGCCAGCTCAGTATGCATGTATGTATCCAACATCGTGTTGCACGCCTCAAATGTACATCCAAAAATTTTACAAAATGATGAGTTGGATTTTGTTATCTGCTTTAAGGATGTCCATTTTATTACTGCATGGATGCGTCATGCAACAGGAAGTGGGGTGTGTGAGGCGTGAGGCAGGGATCTGGGTTCAAGGCCTGAAAATATGTAAAGCTGCTCAGCACATGTGACTGCGGGTCCCCAGGCAAAGTAGCTTAGCCCACATGACTGCACCCATAACTGCTGGCTTTCTGGGTTCTAGGCTTACGTGATCAGATACCAGGTTTGTTTTTGCCCAGCCCAAGTCCAGCACACATGTGGCAGGTAGCTGGCTTTTCCCAAGCATCCACTGGAGGCCCCTGGATCAATGCATTCAGGGCAGTGTCTTGGGAAGGATATAAACGGTGCAGTGGTTAAACAGCTGGTACTTGGACTGTGAGAGCTGAGCCTTTCAGTGCTTCCAAGTACTGACTCTTTCTAAGCCTCAGTTTGCTTGTCTCTAAAGTAAGCGTAGCAATAATGCCTTCTTTGTAGTAAGATTTAATGTGATACTGCAAATAAAATATTTAGTACAGTATCTACTAAAGATTAGATGGCATAGATTAGATGCTCAGGAATGTTAGTGAAAACAGTTATCATAATGAAAAATGCCCTCATGAGCTTCTGTCTACTGCAGGGATAAAGTGGTAAATAAATGATGTGTACAGGAGATGCAGTAAGGGAGTAAGGGGTGTCATATGAATGAAGAACCAAGAAAGCATTTTAAGAATTCAAAGGGGTCACGGGGTGGGAAAGAAGAGACATCCAGTGGGAGAATCGAGACAGTCTCTGGGGGAGGAATCATGATGGATCTTGATAGGACTGGATTTGAAGGCTGGAGAGCCACCAGAGTGTCACTTTGCACAAACTCTGCAAGATGGGCACTCTTAGTATCTCCACGTACAAGGCCCAGGAGAGGAGGCCCAGCATGATTTAGGAAATGTCCACAGCCACACAGCTGATTGGTGCTGGAATCTGGACTTGTATCTCAGCAGCTTAGCTCCAGTCTGCGATAAGAACACCATAGCCTCTGTAACTAGCTGTGTTATCCTAAGAAAATTACTTAGCCTTTCTGAACTTCAACTCCCTTATCTCTAAAATGGGGATAATACATTGATCTGAAGGTCAATGATAATGAGCATAAGGGTGTAGCACAGAATCTGGCACCAGTGATATTTACTCATTGGCATGGCAATGATAGCGATGGTAAGGATGATGATGGTGATGGTGAAGTGATTGTTTACTAAATGGCATGGCAATGATGGCAATGGTAAGGATGATGACAGTGATGATGAAGTGATCGTTTACTCAATGGCATGGCAATGATGGCGATGGTAAGGATGATGATGGTGGTGATGAAGTGATTACTTACTAAATGGCATGGCAATGATAGCGATGGTAAGGATGATGATGGTGATGATGAAGTGATTGTTTACTAAATGGCATGGCAATGATGGCGATGGTAAGGATGATGACAGTGATGATGAAGTGATTGTTTACTAAATGGCATGGCAATGATAGCGATGGTAAGGATGATGATGGTGGTGATGAAGGATTATTTACTAAATGGCATGGCGATGATGGCGATGGTAAGGATGATGATGGTGATGATGAAGGATTATTTATTAAATGGCATGGCAATGATGGCGATGGTAAGGATGATGACGGTGATGATGAAGTGATTGTTTACTAAATGGCATGGCAATGATAGCGATGGTAAGGATGATTATAGTGGTGATGAAGGATTATTTACTAAATGGCATGGCGATGATGGCGATGGTAAGGATGATGATGGTGATGATGAAGGATTATTTATTAAATGGCATGGCAATGATGGTGATGGTAAGGATGATGATGGTGGTGATGAAGGATTATTTACTAAATGGCATGGCAATGATGGCGATGGTATGGATGATGATGGTGATGATGAAGTGATTACTTACTAAATGGCATGGCAATGATGGCGATGGTAAGGATGATGATGGTGGTGATGAAGGATTATTTATTAAATGGCATGGTGATGATGGCGATGGTAAGGATTATGACGGTGATGATGAAGGATTATTTATTAAATGGCATGGCAATGGTACGGATGATGATGGTGATGATGAAGTGATTACTTACTAAATGGCATGGCAAAGATGGCGATGGTAAGGATGATGACGGTGATGATGAAGTGATTGTTTACTAAATAGCATGGCAATGATGGCGATGGTAAAGATGATGATGGTGACGATGAAGTGATTGTTTACTAAATGGCATGGCAATGATGGCAATGGGAAGGATGATGACGGTGGTGATGAAGTGATTGTTTACTAAATAGCATGGTAATGATGGCGATGGTAAAGATGATGATGGTGACGATGAAGTGATTGTTTACTAAATGACATGGCAAAGATGCGATGGGAAGGATGATGACGGTGATGATGAAGTGATTGTTTACTAAATAGCGTGGCAATGATGGCGATGGTAAAGATGATGATGGTGACGATGAAGTGATTGTTTACTAAATGGCATGGCAATGATGGCGATGGTAAGGATGATGACGGTGGTGATGAAGGATTATTTACTAAATGGCATGGCAATGATGGCGATGGTAAGGATGATGACGGTGATGATGAAGTGATTACTCACTAAATAGCATGGTAATGATGGCGATGGTAAAGATGATGATGGTGACGATGAAGTGATTGTTTACTAAATGGCATGGCAATGATGGCGATGGTAAAGATGATGATGGTGACGATGAAGTGATTGTTTACTAAATGGCATGGCAATGATGGCGATGGTAAGGATGATGACGGTGGTGATGAAGGATTATTTACTAAATGGCATGGCAATGATGGCGATGGTAAGGATGATGACGGTGATGATGAAGTGATTACTCGCGAAATAGCATGGTAATGATGGTGATGGTAAGGATGATGAAGGTGATGATGAAGTGATTACTTACTAAATGGCATGGCAATGATGGCGATGGTAAGGATGATGAAGGTGATGATGAAGTGATTACTTAGTAAATGGCATGGCAATGATGGCAATGGTAAGGATGATGAAAGTGATGAAGTGATGATGGCAATAGTGGTGATGATGATGACAATGTCGGTGATGATAGTGATAAAGGTGATGATGACAATGGTGGTGATGGTGATGATGATGATGATGACGATAGTGATGGAGGTGATGACAATGATGGTGGTGATGGTGGTGATGATGACAGCAATGATGGTGGTGGTGATGATGGTGAAGGTGATGATCAAGTGATGATAATGGCAATGGTGGTGATGATCATGATGATGATGACAATGATTATGGTGTGATTATGATGGTGACAAAAGTGATAATGAAGGTGATGATGGTGACGACAATGGTGAGGATGGTGATGACAATGATGATACGGTGATGACAATGATTGTGATGATGATGGTGGTGATGGTAATGGTAATGATGATGGTGATGATGATGGTGATGATAATGACTACATCACAGTGATGACAATGATGATTATGATGGTGAAGGTGATGATGAAGTGATGATAATGGCAATGGTGGTGATGACGATGATGATGATGATGATGATAATGATTATGGTGTGATTATGATGGTGATGAAAGCAATGATGAAGGTGATGATAATGATGGTGATGATGATGGTGAAGATAGTGATGATATGGTGATGACGATGATGGTGATGATGATGATGGTGTTGATGATAACAATGATGGTGATAACAATGATGATGGTGATGGTGATAATGACAACAATGATGATGACAATGAGGATGGTGATAACAATGATGATGATATGGTGATGACAATGATGGCGATGATGGTGGTGATGGTAATGGTAATGATGATGGTGATGATGATGGTAATGATAATGACAACATGATGGTGATGACAATGATGGTGATGGTGATGATGACAACAATGATGGTCATGATGGTAATGATAATGATGATGAGATGCTGATGGTGATGGTGATGATAGTAATGATGCTGATGGTGATGGTGATGATAGTAATGATGATGATGGTGACAGTGGTGATGATTTGGGGTGGGGGACAGAAATGAGAAAAGGTGGAGTTAGGCGATGATGGGCTCATCTGCCCTTTTGGCCCTCCAGTTCTGTACTTGCATATTGAGGGGCTTGGTCTACCTGGTGTTGCCCAAATGACTAGAACCATGTAGGAAGCTTATAAAAGTACACAGATCCAGGTCCTATACCAGACTGACCAAGTCGGCATCTCCTATCTGGGGCTTTGGGGTTTATGGTTTTAGTACAGTTGACTGTAATGTGCAGCCAGGCTGGGGAAACATGAAACTAATGATCTTTTAAGACTCAAGCTCCAATAGCTTGTGGTTCTGAGTTCAAATCATCACTGCTAAAATGAGCACAAGGGAATAGAACCAGTTATTCGTGCTGAATAAAATAAATGTAACCCCCAAGTTGTTGCACTGCTATTTGAAATAATTTATGTTATTTATTTTCTTCAATAAAACTGAGCTGTGTGTGGATTTGCCTGAAGGGGTCTGTGTCCCAACCTTCAACTCATCCTCTGTTTTCCTGGATTCCCACACAATCGTAGGCAGCTTAGCTTGTAGTTTTGCAGACTGTGAGCTGGACATCCTTCCTTTGTTTGAAAATGAACCTGTCATCAGCACATGTTTTACGTGAGAAACACAGGGCCTGAGGCAGCTATATGACACGTCTCAGGGTGGAAGGAGGGGAGAGGAATTCATTGAGGAGCCACTCCTTTTTGTCTTAGTTTTAAGGCAGTAAATGACTTGTCATCCTCAGGAAAGCTAACAGGCAGGTGTTCCCTCTTTCTCTACCACCATTTTCATGGCCGAGACAGGACCAGGCACCCCTTAATTTTCACATATCATCTCTAGGACTCTGTGTGTTTTCTGTCAAATGCAAGTGCGGTATCGCATCATGTGAGAGCAGAAGGTGTGACAGAGGCCGGGTGTGGTATAGATGATGCCAGCACACCAGACAAATGCCAGATAGTAGAAGCCATGGGGTGTGGTATAGACGACGCCAACACACTGGACAAATACCAGATAGTAGAAGCCACAGGGGCCTCCGGTGCATGGCGTCTGAGGGTCTTTATGGGCCTGCTGGGAGGGAGGTGGTCAGGAGCATCAGCCCGCTGTATGAGGATCTGCACTGCCTTTGAGAAGTGACATCCTGGGATAAACAAGCTCACCCAAACTCCTCCAGAAAGAACCCAACGATTTATTTTTATTTGGAGATATAGGGCGAGTGTTGGGATCAAAGCCTGGGGCAAGATGGTCCCAGAGAGGGGCCCTGGTGTGTGGACCTAGAAAGCAGAGCAGCACAGGGCGTGGGCGGGTCACGTGGGAGGAAGCACAGAGGGTCCGAAAGCATGGAAGGAGAAGTACGAACTGAAGCACCCAGGCTGTTCTATCCAAGGAGGGGAGGCGTTCACCCAAGCGCCGGCTCCTGCAGCAAGGCAGGGATTCTCTGCCATGGGGTGAGTATGGGTTGTTTCCTTGGAAGTCACAAATATGCCAGTGTCTTTAGACTCAGTAACTCAGACTGTAGGAACCCACACTAAAGACGTGTTTTTAAAATGTGGGTGAAAAATAATTGAAAGCACGTTTGTTACAGCTTTATTTAGAATGTTGAAAAACTTTAAAACAACCCATATGACCAAGCATAGCAGGGAACAGTGCAGTCAGCCTCTACAGCAGGTGGCCAAGAGGCTCTTTCCATGGTTCCAGGAAATGCTCGCGTGTAGTACCCAGTGGGAGTGGCAGGAGACAGCCCCGAGGCTGCAGAATGAATTTGAGTGCTTTGGAAAAAGTACGTAATTATGCTTTGGAAACCACTGGAAGAAAATGCACCTAGAATGATATTTTTTTTCACCATTTTCTGTATGCTTCAGTTTTTATGCTGTAAGATTTTTTTTTTTTTTTTTTTTTTTGAGACGGAGTCTCACTCTGTTGCCCAGGCTGGAGTGCAGTGGCACCATCTCAGCTCACTGCAAGCTCTGCCTCCCGGGTTTACGCCATTCTCCTGCCTCAGCCTCCTGAGTAGCTGGGACTACAGGCGCCTGCCACCACGCCCGGCTAATTTTTTTGTATTTTTAGTAGAGATGGGGTTTCACTGTGTTAGCCAGGATGGTCTTGATCTCTTGACCTCGTGATCCACCCTCCTCGGCCTCCCAAAGTGCTGGGATTACAGGCATGAGCCACCACGCCCGGCCTTTATGCTGTAAGATTTTATTGCTCATAGAACCAAGAAAAAAATGAAAGATTGGGAATTTGGAAATTTGAGGTTTCTTCTATGCTTCTTGACCAGGTCACTTCTGATCTTAAGTGAAGCCACATGACTGTCGGGCAGAATCCTCCATAGTAGAAAGGAAGAGCTGTTATTTCTCTGCAGTGTGTCTTGGGTTTGAGGATGTTGTAGTTTGTGCAATGATGGTCTGCATCTCTAGAAGATTTTTCCTAACCAACTTTATGTGGATCAGCTGACTTTTCAGCTAGCTGCCAGCGTGCACACGTTTCTTTCTGTAATGTCTTCTATTTTGAGGTACTCTGTGCTTTACTGGAACTACTATCTGTTCTTGTATATTTCTAGGCAGGCTTTGCCAGTCGAAGGTGGGTGGAACATTTCTTGCATCAACATCAGAATAAGCTCGATCATGAACGATGGTTGAGGAAGGGAGCTGGGGCCGTGGCTTGACTTTCCCATGGGACCGTGCAGGACAGAGCAGATGAATTCTCATCAGATGGCACTGCGTATGCTTGGTGACTGTGAGCTTTCATTTCCGGACAGCTGGATGACCCTCCTGTGCTGACGGCACACAGCCCCCGTAGCAGGAACATGTAGATAGAGTCCCATCCTGGAGCTGGATGACCCTCCTGTGCTCACAGCACACAGACCCCGTAGGAGGAGCATGTAGATAGAGTCCCATTCTGCAGCTGGATGACCCTCCTGTGGTCTCGGCACACAGCCCCCGTAGGAGGAGCACATAGATAGAATCCCATCCTGCAGCTGGATGACCCTCCTGTGCTCATGGCACACAGCCCCCATAGGAGGAGCACGTAGATAGAGTCCCATCCTGGAGCTGGATGACCCTCCTGTGCCCATGGCACACAGCCCCCGTAGGAGGAGCATGTAGATAGAATCCCATCCTGCAGCTGGATGGCCCTCCTGTGCCCACGGCACACAGACCCTCTAGCAGGAACTTGTAGATAGGGTCCCATCCTGGAGGTGGATGACCCTCCTGTGCTCTCAGCACACAGCCCCCGTAGCAGGAACTTGTAGATAGAGTCCCATCCTGCAGCTGGATGACCCTCCTGTGCTCTCGGCACACAGACCCTCTAGCAGGAACTTGTAGATAGAGTCCCATCCTGTAGCTGGATGACCCTCCTGTGCTGACGGCACACAGGCACTGTAGCAGGAACTTGTAGATAGAGTCCCATCCTGTAGCTGGATGACCCTCCTGTGCTCATGGCACACAGCCCCCATAGCAGGAACATGTAGATAGAGTCCCATCCTGCAGCTGGATGACCCTCCTGTGCTCTCGGCACACAGACCCTCTAGCAGGAACTTGTAGATAGAGTCCCATCCTGTAGCTGGATGACCCTCCTGTGCTGACGGCACACAGGCACTGTAGCAGGAACTTGTAGATAGAGTCCCATCCTGCAGCTGGATGACCCTCCTGTGCTCACGGCACACAGACCCTCTAGGAGGAGCATGTAGATAGGGTCCCATCCTGGAGACTGTGGATGTTGCCATGCTCCTGGGTTCTCGGTTGCCTCTTGGTGGTTCTATGATGGAGAAACGGCAGGGCTCAGCACCATGATGTGGGCAGCCACAGCGGCTGGACAGGGGCCACTGGACATTTAGGGAGATCCTGTGACACACAGGCTGTGGCCTTTCTCCGAGTCATGTGTGTGTGGCCCTCAGGGTAGTGGGAGAAAGAGAAGCTATGACATTTGGACTGAGGCGTGCGTGGGTTTGCGGCTCAGTATAGAGTAATAGGCAGGGGTGGTGCAGAGCCGACGTCCTTCTGGGGGCCCCTGGAGCCCGTTCGTCCCAGGCGGGTGCTCTGGATTCTGGAGCCCGTTCGTCCCAGGCAGTGGGGGCTCTGGATTCTGAAGCCCATTCATCCCGGGCAGTGGGGGCTCTGGATTCTCATCTGGGTGTTGTGGTGCAGCATGCATGTGTGCTTGTGCAACTGTGTGCACTTGGAGCAACAGCCTCAAGCCTTGGTGGCTTCTTCTGGACAGTGGAGACATCAGCATGCGTGGTCCCAAAGTCCTTGTGGCCCTGTGTGTGTGCAGCAAGTCCAGCCCAGGGCAGCCACACCAAGGCCCCGGTGTCATCCTGTGATGGCCGCGGGACCCTGTCCTCTCTCTCCTGTGCCCCCACAGATGTTGCCGTCTCCTGCCTCTCGTGTCTTCCCCGCATGTGTCCTTTGCCAGTGCTCCCTGCAGTTTCCCTTGTCTGGCCTGTGCTGCGTGGCGGGTGCACCTCTGAACATCATGCAGTCCTCAGGGGGCCTTGGGATAAGGGTGTGTCCACAGTTAGTGTGCTGAGGTCTCACTCTGTGCTGGTTGCTGGGACTAGAAGGGGAAATGAGGCAGAGTCTCTGCTCTTAGGCAGCGTGGAGCCCGCCCAGCCTGGTGTTATGGGGGTACCGGCTTCACAGTAGGATTTGGATTTGAATCCCAAATCTACTCAGTAAATAACTGTGCAACTTTCAGCTCTCCGAGGTGTGCAGTGGGGACGATCATGGTTCTGGCTTTGCAGGGCTGTTGGGAGACCGCACGAGAGGGTGATGCTGGTGTCAGGGCTCCGGCGGTCGACTTCGTGGGACATCATGCGGCTGTTGGGTGGGGGCGTGGTTTTGCATTTTGCTGACTATTAGAGCTTTTAAAAACCGGGGGAGCTTTAAAAGATCTGGGTGGTCAGGCCACACCTCTTGACAAATCAGAATTCAGGGAATGAGGCCAGTGTCAATATTTCTAAGACATGGCAGCTTTTCCCCCAGGTGGCCGTGGTAAGCTTTGGGAGCTGGGGGCCGAGCTTCTCAGCCTGTGTCAGCATCTCCTGGACGTCCCGATGGACTGCAGATCACTCGCCCAGCCCACTTTCTGGTGCACTGGTCTGAGCATTGTCCTTTGAAAACCACCAGATGTCGGGGAAATAATGTTTGCTGTGGCGTCTGGGGCAGGAAAGGAGGAAGCGGAGCACAGGCCAAGCTCGGAGGATGGGGGATTTTGCTAGAAGGGTATTTAATAAGGTTTGCTGTATTTCACACTGAGGGATGCATAATGGAACCCTGGGCACTGCAGAGCTGTGAAGTGCCCAGGAGACACCAAATTAACTTTCTCTTAAAGCTTTCACCTCAGTTTTCAACCATGTCTTCACACTCCCAATTTCTAAAACTCCCAGGAGACCCGGAACACTTCCAAATGGATGAAAATTCAGTCAGACATGTGAAGTTTTGACCCTGCTGAGAACATTCAGGGTGTGAATAATGAACTTGGAAGGAGTTTTGATTGTGGTTTTACTGTGATTCCCCCCAGGCCAGGCTCGCCCTGGAGAGGGGAGGTTTGGTGCTAACGCCCCTCACCGTGTGCTGACTGGGGCCGTGCATCCGCTGTGGTCCCGCAGGCCAGGCTCGCCCTGGAGCGGGGAGGTTTGGTGCTAACGCCCCTCACCGTGTGCTGACTGGGGCCGTGCATCCGCCGTGGTCCCACAGGCCGAGGTAGCACCTTTGCTTTCAGGGCTAGTGGTGTCTGCTTATCAAGGCCAGGGTAGACACCTGCCCGCTGGAAGTGTCCAGAGACATTGCGCCCGAGATGCTGAGGAGCCCCGGGAGGGACACGGTTTCTTCTCATTGGGGATTCTGGGGATGTTCGTTGGAGTTAGGAGGAATGCAGAGCGTGGATACTGTTCAAACAGATAAGGACACTTTCAGGAAATAAGCATCAGGAAAGGGGTCAGAAGACTCAGCCTGGATTCTTGGTGGCTCATCAGATTCATAGCAAACCACAAACACTGAATCCACCCTGCGTGCGCCATTGCTGTGTAGACGTATGATGGACCCTGCTTGGATATTAATTCAAACAAATTAACTACAAGATGACTTTTTTTTTAATTAATGGAATTTAGCACTGACCGGATACTAGAACATTATGAAAGACCAGTTGCTGTTAACTAATGTTGCTGGTGTGATACTGGGTTTGTGATGACATTTTTAAAAGCCCTCATGTGGGTGAGTTGTGGTGATCCTGGTGCGTGGGAGACGGAGGCGGGGGAATCATTGAGCCCAGGAGATGGAGGCTGCAGTGAGTTGTGATTGTGTCACCGCCGTCCAGCCTGGGCAACAGAGTAAGACCCCGTCTCCCCTAAATAAAATAAAATGAGATAAGTCCTCATTTGCTAGAGATACACAGAATATGGCGTAGTAGATTTTCTCTAACTGACTCCACCCTCAACCCTGGAAAACAGGGAGGGGTGGCAGGGGAGACGGATGGAGTGAAACATGAGCCACTGCAGAGTGATGGGTGGCCGTGGCCGATGGCGTCCGTGCCGTTATCTTCTCTGCGGAGCAATGGGTGGCCGTGGCCGATGGCATCCATGCCGTTATGTTCTCTGCAGAGTGATGGGGGGCCGTGGCCGATGGCATCCATGCCGTTATGTTCTCTGCAGAGTGATGGGGGGCTGTGGCCGATGGCGTCCATGCTGTTATGTTCTCTGCAGAGCAATGGGTGGCCGTGGCCGATGGCGTCCATGCCATTATCTTCTTTGTAGAGCGATGGGTGGCCATGGCCGATGGCGTCCGTGCTGTTATGTTCTCTGCAGAGCAATGGGTGGCCGTGGCCGATGGCGTCCATGCCGTTATCTTCTTTGTAGAGCGATGGGTGGCCATGGCTGATGGCATCCGTGCTGTTATGTTCTCTGCAGAGCAATGGGTGGCCGTGGCCGATGGCGTCCATGCTGTTATCTTCTCTGCAGAGCGATGGGTGGCCGTGGCCGATGGCATCCATGCCGTTATGTTCTCTGCAGAGCGATGGGGGGCCGTGGCCGATGGCGTCCGTGCCGTTGTCTTCTCTGCAGAGCGATGGGTGGCCGTGGCCGATGGCATCCATGCCGTTATGTTCTCTGCAGAGCGATGGGGGGCCGTGGCCGATGGCGTCCGTGCCGTTGTCTTCTCTGCAGAGCGATGGGTGGCCGTGGCCGATGGCGTCCGTGCCGTTATGTTCTCTGCAGAGCAATGGGTGGCCATGGCCGATGGCGTCCGTGCCGCTGTCTTCTCTGCAGAGCGATGGGTGGCCGTGGCCGATGGCGTCCATGCCATTGTCTTCTCTGCAGAGTGATGGGTGGCCATGGCTGATGGCGTCCGTGCCGTTATCTTCTCTGCTTTCGTGTATGTTTGAACATTTCTATAATAAAAACTTAAGTGAAAAGCTTACTGTGCTGGCTGCCTGGAGGTGTGGTGTTTCTGTTCATTTTGTTTTTAGGGTGGGAAGTAGTGGGATTGGGGGTCCATGGGGGCCATTTCTTGGGTTTTCCCGAAGTGGGTTCTGTGCTTGGCATCATGAAGCAAGTGGAGCGTGTGTTTGCTCCATGCCTGTGGGCTGCGTGGAGGCAGCCTGACAAACACATTTCGAGGGGCCCCCGGGGGGTCGCTGAGGCTGTGTATGTCTGTTCCATGCAACAGCCGTCATCTCTGTTTTTGAACACATTGACAGTGTGTAGTCTGCTTGGGGGGATGTTCGAGGTCAACAGAGTGGCCAGAAGAGGCTCTCTCGTCATTGCAATGATCCACACTCCACTCTGCTGTCACTGAACCTGCCCCCAAGCCTGCACCCTCTTCATCTCTTCTTTGTCTGTAGCAACCATCCCCAATCCTGACATTGGTGATTGTGTGTGTTGTGTCTTGTCTGTCCTCCATAGCAACCGTCCCCAATCCTGACATCGGCGATTGTGTGCGTTGTGTCTTGTCTGTCCTCTGTAGCAACCGTCCCCAATCCTCACATCAGTGATTGTGTGTGTTGTGTCTTGTCTGTCCTCCATAACAACTGTCCCCAATCCTCACATCAGTGATTGTGTGTGTTGTGTCTTGTCTGTCCTCTGTAGCAACCGTCCCCAATCCTGACATCGGTGATTGTGTGCGTTGTGTCTTGTCTGTCCTCCATAGCAACCGTCCCCAATCCTGACATCGGTGATTGTGTGCGTTGTGTCTTGTCTGTCCTCCATAGCAACCGTCCCCAATCCTGACATCGGTGATTGTGTGCATTGTGTCTTGTCTGTCCCCACCTAGAATGTGAGTTTCATAGGAGGAGACTTGTCTGCTTTGCTGAGTTTCTAAGTGTCTCCGTCGGTTCCCTGCACATGGTCAGTGCACAACAAATGTCAGTTGAATGCTTAGTACTTAGGGGACATGAGGCTTTCAATTTTCCTCAGTTAATTTGTATGACAGTAATGCATATATATGGTTCATTTAAAAGCCGAGTAATATAGGGCTTAAAATAAGAAGCAACAGATCCTGCCCCTCTTTCCTGAGCTCACCCCCCACACCCAGGGGCAACAGTAGCCTCTCCCACGTTGAGGTCCTGTGGCAGCTGCCGCTTTTCCATATGGTTCCACCCCATCTCATCAGGAGTTGACTCAGTCCTTCTCTGTACAGTAGCTTCTCCTGCGTTGAGGTCCCGCCGTGGCTGCGACTTCTCCATCGGCTTCTACCCTGTCTCATCAGGAACGGACTCAGTCCTCCTCTGTGTAGCCCCTGTGGTGCCCCCTGCACCGTACGGTGAGGACTGTCCTCTTTCAATTCCCCTATGTCCAGGCTGTGTTAGCCAACATTTAGTTTTCACACTGTCAAGTTAAAAGCATCATGCCCAGCCCTGCAGCTGCAGTGATGGGTGGATCCTCGGGGTGCTCCCTGTGTTGCAGCTGTGCCAGCGTTGATTGCAGACAAGCCGAGTGGGGCCCACTGTGCCCCTGAGCCATGGGGCAACAGAGTAAGACCCCGTGTTACTCTGGAGGAGAAGACTCTTTGTGCAGTTCCAAGAGATGCTCCTGCTTCATCCTGCAACAGCCGCCCCAAATGTGCCACTTCTAACTGTGGTGTTGGGACTTTCTCTTCCTGCATAGTTTTTCTTTGTGTTTCCCAAAGGTTCCGGTCACTTCCTTTCCTCTGTGTCTCCCTCCTCATCCCCTCCTGACCTCACTCACTCCACCTGTCTTATCGAGCCCCCCAAGCCCAGAGGTGTCCGCTGGAATCCCGGCTCTCCAGCCCAAGGTCACCTTGAGATGCCACAGTCTGTGAGTGGGAGGGGAAATCTGTGGGGTGGCAGGAGGCCGCCCAGGACAAGGTTGCAGGGGCAGGTGCGTGGCGTGCTCAGAGCTCCTGGGTGAACCAGGGAGAATGGGGAAGGCCTTGAGGAGCCTGGCGAAGGTGAACCCGGCAGGTCCATGGTCTCCACTGGGAGATGGGGAGGACCCGCTGGGCAGGGGAGACAGTGCTTCTGGGTGAGAAGGTTTAATTCTGTAAGGATATGAATTCTCTCTGAATAAACCTATACATGTAAGTTATCACAACAGCATATTAACAATTTTTTTTGAAATTAAACGAACTAGCTTTAAAGTCCAGGTTCAGACACAAACATGAGACTAAACAGAAAAGTTATGAAAAAGAGAAGTTGTGTGTGGGGCGTTGAGTCTTGCACACTCAGTGCTTTGCAGTGATGTGACACTTAAGCCAGAGTGGGGAACAGACGGGCAGATTGAAGGGAAAGAATAGAAAGTCTAGAAATAGACCCAAATGCCTATGGGTATTTGGTATATGATAATGATGACATTTTAAATCGGTGGGGAAAAGATGTATTATTCAGTAATGATTTGGGGACAACTGGCCAGACATTTGGAAAATACATAGCTGGGTCCCTCCCAAACTCCTTACCCCGAAATAAAATCCAGATGGTGCAGAGACTTAAAAATATAATGGAATTTTACAAGTACTGGAAGAAAATGTGGGGGAATTTTTAATAATTTTGCGATGGAATTAATTTTTTTAAGGAAGACAGCCCAATATCTAAGGAAATTAAAATTCACATAACTTTAACTCACCAGCCTGACTCCTGGGAAGTTACGTGATGGATGTTCAGGCCTGGGTGTAAAGAACCAAATGCGCAATGATTCTGTGAAACATTATCATAGGAAAAAACCGCGAGCGTTCTAAACACCCTTCAAGTTGTGGTTCATCTTCAAGACGGAGTTAGGTAGATGGGCTGACACAGAAGGACCTCAAGACATTTTGAAATAAAAAAGGAAGATGAGAACAGCTGGAATCCATATTAGAAGAAGATGAACCTGGACAGAATTTCTTTCGGAGACACCAACTCCTGTGCTCATGGGTGTGAAAGGCAAGACTATAAAGGTTTTCAACTGAGAATATAATGTTTCATGACTTTAGGGCGGAGAGGAAGGTTTTGAGACAGGACACAAAGAGTGCTAATTGCAAAGGAAATTACTGATAATTTCAACTATATTAAAATCAAGAATAACTCTTAGTAAAAAAGACACCGTAAAGAGAATTAATTAAAAGACAAGCCACAGAATGGGAGACAATATTTTCAACACATGTAAATGACATGTAACCGACAAAGATCTCACGTTCAAAACAGAGAGGACCCTGACAAATCACTGAGAACAAGGCAACGAAGGAAACATTTGCAAAACATTTCAGAAGTTCTAAGGAGAAAATTCAAATGACTGAGAAATACGTAAAATGGTCTTCAACCTAATTATTAAATTGGAGTGATGAAGACGGAAGCCGTATGAGATTCAGCAGCTCCCCTACTAGACGGGCAAAAACCGGAAGCACCAGCTCCAGGTGCAGCTGCGACGTGGAGCGGGGAGTTCCTGGAAGCACCTGGCTGTGATACACAACCTCTGAGCTCCTCGGGGGCTTGGACAGCAGGTGGGCAGGTGTGCTGGAATGTGGAGAGGTGTGTTTGCTGTGGCTGAGGTTTCGCTCCTTGCCCTCCACGCAGCAGAAGCACACGTACGCCTGGTCAGGGAGATGCGCAAGGAAGCGTGTAGGTGGCATCGTTTACAGTCTCCCCAGGCTGGACGTGACCCACATGCACTTTGGTGGTGGAGGAGAGGAAGATTGTTTTATTTTCATACAATGGAACAATGGAATTTAGCCATGACGGGGCGACTCGGATCATCTCACAGACATGAAGCTGAGTGAAAGAAGGAAGGTGTGAAAGACGACAGGCCCCGTGAATCTGGTGCAGAGGCAGGCGCGGCCGTGATCACAGCTTCCATCAAGTTGGCGGTGGCTCCCCATGAAGGTGCAGCAGGGGTGGGGGTTCCAGCTGCTGGCGGGACTATTTCTTGAGTGCTGTTTGGATGAATATTCTCTTAATATTGTTTGCTATACGATGCGTTTTTGTGCGCATTTCTCTATTATATCTATGAGGTTAAAAAAAGCAAGAATGAATCTCAGTTGTGTTTCACCAGTGTGTGTGTGTGTGTCCTTGTGTGTGGGAAGACATTCTCTGAGGCAGCGGTTATGGACTGAATGTGTCTCATGGAACTCAGTGTGTAGAAGGCCAAACCCCCAGGGGATGGTGCTGGGAGGAGAGGCCTTTGGGCCGTGATTGAGTTAGATCACCCGTGAGGGTGGGGCTCCCACGATGGGATAGGTGGCCTTTGGGCGGTGATTGGGTTAGATGGGGTCTTGAGGGCAGGGCTCCCGTGAAGGGACCAGTGCTCTTGTAAGAAGAGGAAGAGTCTTCTCTCCTCCATGTAAGGACGCGGTGAGAAGCCAGGCAGAGGCCATCACCAGAGCAGACTGTGCTGGCACCCGCATCCCAGACTTCCAGCCTCCAGACCATGAGGACGTTTCCGTGTGAGTCACCCAGTCTGTGGCACCGCGGCATCCTCACCAGGTTCATCTGTGCTGCGGCCACCTTGGATTCGTCTGTACTACAGCAACGTTTTGTGTTGTAGCTTTGCCTTTGCTTAACTTTGTAAACCAAATATTTTAGGAAGAAAAAGAGGTTTAGTGTTCCTGTTTGCCAGGAAAATCACAAGGGATTATGCGATTGTGAATGAACTAAGGGTCACCAGTGCAGGGGCTGCGGGAAACTGACGTGTGACGTGCTCTCCACTCATCCTGGCTCCATTACCACACTGAAGTGGCATCCATGAGTTTGGAAATCACTAAGGCAAAGAAGTAAGGGCTGAACTCCTCCAAATGTTCATGACTATGAATTAAGCCTCACGGGTTCACTTCTGCCTGTTGGTGTTTGGTCTCGGCCCGCGCTATGTGTCTTGCTTCTGCCTGTTGGTGTTTGTTTGGACTCGGCCCGCACCGTGTGTCTTGCTTCTGCCTGTTGGTGTTTGGACTCGGCCCGCGCTGTGTGTCTTGCTTCTGCCTGTTGGTGTTTGTTTCGACTCGGCCCACGCTGTGTGTCTTGCTTCTGCCTGTTGGTGTTTGTTTCGACTCGGCCCGCGCTGTGTGTCTTGCTTCTGCCTATTGGTGTTTGTTTGGACTCAGACTGCGCTGTGTGTCTTGCTGTTGTGGGAATCTGTGCATCGTCCTCTCTTGGTGACTCCTGAGCCAAGGTTGACACTCCACTCTTCGAGCAAACTGAACATAGCATGATTGTATCTGCTGCTGCTCCGGGAGGGCCCTGTGGGCCGACCACCCTCACCTGCCCTTGGGCCAGCCCTTGCTTCCTCTGGAAGCTTCCTGAGCTTGAGTTGTGGGATTGACATGTACCTGGAATGGTTGGTTTTGGTATCTGTCATTGGAGACACCATCCCTACCCCACGCATGACCTGGGAGAAAACGGACTTTGACGTTTGATTGTTTTCTGTGTTCATTGGGAGGGAAGAGAAGTCAGGATTACTTTTCCTCTGGTGTGAAAGTCCCTGGACCCTAAACACGCCCTGTTGTCCACAGGTGGTGCCGAGTCCCACAAAGGAACCTGGAATCCAGCTGAGTGGGCATGTGCTGCCTGTCACGGCCCTTCATGTCCTGAACATCTGTTGAGAGGAGGCGGGGGTGTCACCTTAATTCCATCTTGGACACCACAGTGACACAAAGTGCAAAGTGCCGTGCCCCTCATCCCCACAGATATGTGGCATCCCACTGGTCTCCTAACCACCCAACGCCGTTGCTCCTGACCATTGGAAACGCTGGTGGGGCTGGAGCACCTGGACAGTCCAGTCTCGTTCTACTGGCTGGACTGGAGTGGGGTTGCCTTGAACCCGTCTTAGGCTGGAAATGCCCCCAGCAGCAGTGCCAGGGGAACTCTCACTGGGGCCTGCCCTGGGAGCCCCGGGGAACACTTGTCAGTTCAGCTCTGACCTTAAGGTGGGACTGCCCCATGCCCTTGGCCCAGGAGTGGGAGCTGCAGGAGGAGCCCCTCATGCTACGGCCCTCCCTCTGAGGGGCTCCCCTGGGGGCCTCAAATTCAGCATCAGGCGCCAGTGAAGACTCAGCTCCTCTGGAGGGGACCCCCGCCCCACCCCACCCTCCTGCACTGCAGCGCTGCCCAGGCCTGGGTCTGCAGAGACTTCTGTTTGCCTCTGGCCTGATGAAAGCAGTGTGGAAACCAACCTCCCTCCTCCTCCCCAGATCTCTTCTCTTTTTGGGGGGTTTTCATGCTTACTATTTTCTCTAATTAAGAAGCAATACATGGCTATTATGAAACATTTAGAAAATGTATAATAAATACTAAAATAATGTTACCGTTCTGATTTATATCCTTCCAAGTCCACTTCTCTCTGTGTTCTAAGGATGATTCTCAGACACCCAGCCTGCTCCTGTGTCTGGGCCACTCTGCTGGGGGCATGTTGTTGCTGACCTGGCCTGTGGCCTTCCCTGTGAGATTCATCCTGGGAATGGTCCCAGAAAGCAGCCCTGGCGGTGGAGTGGCCGGAGTGGGGCACACCATGCTGGGCTTGGCTTCACCCTCAGCAGTGAGGCCCTCTTGCTGCCCTGCTGAGTCGGCACCTGGCCTGGCCCAGCATCCTCGGGCTGACGATGATGCCGGGCTGAGGGCCTGTGTCCTGCTGCCATTTGCCCTGTGCCGTGTGGCTGGGTAGCATGGCCAGGAGCCGGGGTGGGGCAAGACCGTGGCTTGTCATTTCCAACCCTCTGAGGCCCCTTTGTGGATGGCAGCAGGGGCTTCAGCACTGCCCCCGCTCTCGGCTCTGCTGGTGCTCTTGCCCCGGCACCCGCGCAGAGAGGTCAGCTCCCTGGCTACGGGGCAGCCTTCGTCTTCACTGCCCGCTTGGCTAACAGCTTGACGCAGCCCACCACTGGCTCAGGCCTTGGAGGGATGTTTGCTTTCCAGGGGCCTGGCAGGACACAAGGCAGGCCGGGTACCCGTGCAGGTGGCTTTGTTTCCTGGAGAGGTGGGGAAGAGGCTCTGGCAGCGGGAGCAAGCTGGGCGGGTCGGCCTCATCGGGCCGCGTGGGCAGCATCTGTGTGGCTGAGCCACCGGGCTCCCTGGGGCCCTGCTTCTTCTGGGCTGCCCAGCTGGGCAGGCGGTGCCGCCCTGGCCTGGGTCCGTCAGGGCCTAATTATGGAGACGGGTCTTGTGCTCTGTAGTAGTTATTAGCTGCCTTCCTCTTTTTTTTGGTGCCAAAAAATTCCATTTGGGGAATTTATACAGCCAATTAGGTATTTAGCTCAAGGCAATTAATGGCTGGAATGCAAGCATTAGCTAAAACCTAAATTGGAATTCATACATCCACGCTTTTGCTTAACGGTGGAGGCTGCAGGGAGGCACCGAGTGTTGTCTGGGGAGCTAGGAGAGGCCGCCCGGGCCCAGAGAGGAACTCCAGATTGGCTGTGGATTCATGGCTCTGTCCTTGCTTGGGAAGGAATGTTTCAGTGTTTCAGAGCAAAAATTTAAAATCTGTTTGACAATCAGAGGCCATCCTGGTCCTGCCTGGAGCTGCCGTTGGCCTGCCCCACCTGGCGTCCTAGCTGCGTCCTTACTGGGCACGCATGTCACCGCCTTCATCTCTTTCCACCTGGCGTCCTAGCTGCGTCCTTACTGGGCACGCATGTCACCGCCTTCATCTCTTTCAAAGCCACCCGTGGGCTTCTGGTCATATTGTGATGACCCTCGAAAGTGACGGAAGCCGTGAGGCCGTGAGAACAGGAGCTAGGAGGCTGCAGGCCGGCCGCCTTCAGTCCACAGAAGCCAGATTTGAGGTGGGTTCCGGATGTCATGGGTGCCCTGGACAGGTGGCCGTGCGACAGCCCAGCGTGCCTGATGGTGGACAGAGGCTGGGGCTGCCGTGGGGCTGGGCTTCTCCCCAGACAGGGAGCAGTGGAGAATTCGCACCAAAAATCCAGATAGATGAAACCAAACAACAAAACTTACTGCTTTTCTCATCAACCAAGTAATCTCTGAGGAAATTACACCAGGGACCATTGGATTTTCAAGCCGCTCCGTGTGTCCATGGCAGCCCAGGCAGGGTCCGGGTGGGGTCTGCCCGCCGGGGGCGGCTGTGGCCCAGGCAGAGTCCGGGTGGGGTCTGCCCGCCGGGGGCGGCTGTGGCCCAGGCAGTGTCCGGGTGGGGTCTGCCCGCCGGGGGCGGCTGTGGCCCAGGCAGTGTCCGGGTGGGGTCTGCCCGCCGGGGGCGGCTGTGGCCCAGGCAGTGTCCGGGTGGGGTCTGCCCGCCGGGGGCGGCTGTGGCCCAGGCAGTGTCCGGGTGGGGTCTGCCCGCCGGGGGCGGCTGTGGCCCAGGCAGTGTCCGGGTGGGGTCTGCCCGCCGGGGGCGGCTGTGGCCCAGGCAGTGTCCGGGTGGGGTCTGCCCGCCGGGGGCGGCTGTGGCTCAGGCAGTGTCCGGGTGGGGTCTGCCCGCCGGGGGCGGCTGTGGCCCAGGCAGTGTCCGGGTGGGGTCTGCCCGCTGGGGGCGGCTGTGGCTCGGGTGGGTCTCCGTGTGTCCATTGCAGAGCCTGGGTGGGGCCTGCCTGCCAGGGGCAGCTGTGGCTTGGGTGGGGCTCCAGCTCTCACAGCAGACTCCATCGTGAGTGGGCCCAGCGTGGTCCGACCACAGCAACACCTCATACTGGCCTGGGAATTTCCACATTAAAATATAGTTGAAAGTATTCAATTTAATGTAAAATTAAAATGTACTTTTTCTTACCTATAGCTTATAGATTGGGGGTAATTTTTCTCTCTCACACATTCAGGCACACACCCACCCCATAAACAGTCCCTCAACCTCTAAGTGGTTTGCAAGGACAGAATGTGCCCGGGAAGACCTGGGGCGAGCTGGGAATCCGGACTTTGGGCAACTGTGTGTTGGTGGGCTGGGTGGGGCAGGAGCCTGGGGTGCTGGGGCACCAGGGTTTACCTGCCCACGCTGAGTGTCCTGGGTTCTCACGTGTCCTGAGTTCTCACGTGGGGTGGTCCGAAGGCTCACCTGGTCGCCCGGGTTTACCTGCCCATGCTGAGTGTCCTGGCTTCTCACATGGGATGGTCGAAGGGCTCACCTGGGCGCCCAGGTTTACCTGCCCATGCTGAGTGTCCTGGCTTCTCACATGGGGTGGTCGAAGGGCTCACCTGGGCGCCCGGGTTTACCTGCCCATGCTGAGTGTCCTGGCTTCTCACATGCGGTGGTCCGAGGGCTCACCTGGGCACCAGGGTTTACCTTCTCACATGGGGTGGTCTGAGGGCTGACCCGGAGGCTTCTGAGCACTGACATGGTCTTGCCAGTGTCCACTGATGATGCGTCTGCTGCTCTGTGGCTCACGGGGACAGGAGGGGGTGGGAGCAGGAGCCATCTGGGGCAAAGGAGGGACAGGCTGACTTGGGGCAGAGCGCCCTCTCAGGGTCTCCTGGCCCCACCAGGCAGCATAGACCCCAAGATGCCGCAGGAAGCTGTTCCCTCAATGAGCAGCAGGCGGCTGTCTGCATTCAGCCCTGCACCTTTGCCCACTCATTGTTGGAGGACGGCCCTGTTATGGGCTGGGGCAGAGGCGAGGGGTGGGTGGAGATTAGGGCCAGACGAAGCTGAAGGCCCTCCAGAGCCTCTGACCTGTTCCCGAGAGGCTGCGGGGTCACTGGTCCGGCTCAGGCTCTGCCAAGGAGCCTCCTTGGGGTTTCTGGCGCCTGCACTCAGGGACGGCACCACCTGCGATGGAGGCTGCTGTGCAGTGTAGAGTGTGGTGGAAACTCCCTGCCTGGGTTGCAGACGGGGGCATTTAATTAGGGAAGGGCTCCAGGGTGAGGACAGTCAGGGCAGAGGTGAGCAGGTGGGGGCGCTTGGCTCTTCCTTTGGTGGTGAGAACAAGCTCAGGGCCGAGTCAGCCACACAAGGCTTCAGGCTGTGCAGATAAGGAAGGGCTGGCCAGCCTCGGGGACAGGGCAGTGGGGCTGAGGGGCTGTGTCCCCCAGGGCCTGCCCCCTCTGGAGACAAAGCCCTGAGGCTGGGGCATGCCTGGGAGGAGGCTCTTGCCCAGCGAGGGTGAAGGGCATCCAGCTCTCCCCAGCCTTCCTGGCCAAGCCCAGCTCAGGCCCTTTTGGGGAGAAGTCACGGTGGCAGGTCTCACGGTCCACACGCTGTGGTGGGCTTGCTGCCATGCAGAGGGCCGTGGTCTGGCATGGTGCCCCCCCGGGTGCGGCTGCGTTTTCAAGAGGATGCAGGGGGAGAATTGTTGATGAAAGAGAGTGGGCCCTGAGCAATGAACTTGGGGTGTAAGCTGCACAGCAGTGAGGGGACACTGGGGGCTTTCTTGGGATCCCAAAAATGGCCGTAGGAGAGGACCTGGCTTCTGTGCATGTGACACAGGCCCTGTGGGTCTTGGGGTCTGTGAGGAGCACTGAGGACGAGGAAAGGGAGACAGGCTGGGGCCATCTCGGTTGGATTCCACAGGAAAGGCCACAGCCAGTTTTCCTGAGACGTTCTGGCGAGCAGCTGCACGGTCCGAGGCTGTCACTTGCTTTTCATTTTAGACTCACTCTGGGTCTAGGGGGGTCTTGGTGCTCTCTCTTAGCTGCTCTAACAGGGTTTTGGCCTGGGACTCTCTGAGGTTCGGCCTCTTCTCACACAGGTGGTAGAGAGATTCCTGCCCCCAGCCGGGAGGGCAGCGTCAGGTTTATCAAACTGACGTTTGCAGCAGGTGTGGAGATTTTGAGTGAAGTCAAATCAGGTTTTCAGGGAGAAACAAACACTGGCCGTGGGTAGGAACTTGGGGACCCAGTGGGGCTGCAACAGGGGAGGAGGCACCTGGGCGCTGGGGCTCACGGCCGGCTGGGGCTCACCTCAGCTTCCCGAGCACAGTCTGTGATGGCACTGGCGTGGCCTGGCCTCTCCAGGACCTGTTAGGAGGTGACGGTGGACAGGCCTGTGAACATTCCGCTCTTGCTGGAGCCAGGCGAGGCTGCCGGAGGGGTGCTGGGCTGCAGCATCCCTGGGGCAGGTGCCTGTCTCCCTGCCTGTTGGAGGGGTGAGTGGCAGTGCCCACAGGCCCCCTCCCTTCTCTAGCACCTCCCCGTGCAGTGGGAGAGGGCAGGACCCTGAACAGGGCCATCCTGAGAGGAGGAGAAGGTGCTGCTGGAATGACACCCAGAGACGGGTGTGAGCCCAGACACCCAGGACTTGGGGTAGGCCAGAGATGGGTGTGAGCCCGGACACCCAGGACTCGGGGTAGGGTGCCACATGGGAGCAGCTCTGCCCCTGGCCGTCCCAGGCAGCCCTGTTGCTGGTGGCCAACAGTCCACTCTGATCCCGTCACCCAGACAAGGACCCCTAGAGCCTCACATGGTAGAGGAAGCTCCTGTGTGATTCACCTGCTGGCCACAGGCCTTGGAACCCTCCCTGCTGAGTCTTACTTTTAGGAAGGACCTCATGGGCACCCCTGGTAGGAAGAGGTGGCTCGCCCAGGTGGGGACAAGCAGCTCGCATGCTTGGCAGGAAGATTTGCCCCACGCCGCTGCCCCATCAGGAAGATTTGCTCCACGCTGCTCCCCCATCAGGAAGATTTGCCCCACGCCGCTCCCCCATCAGGAAGATTTGCCCCACGCCGCTCCCCCATCAGGAAGATTTGCCCCACGCCGCTCCCCCATCAGGAAGATTTGCCCCACGCCGCTCCCCCATCAGGAAGATTTGCCCCACGCCGCTCTCCCATCAGGAAGATTTGCTCCACGCCGCTCCCCCATCAGGAAGATTTGCTCCACGCTGCTCCCCCATCAGGAAGATTTGCTCCACGCTGCTCCCCCTGTTGGGAGGAGTCGCCCCACGCCGCTCCTCCTGCTTCCTCCCCTCCCTGAGGCATCCTGGTAGCCAGGGCAGCCCAGGATTCAACCTAAGAGCTGCATAGCGTGACTGACCAGGCGGCGGGCAGCCCCCAACTCTTACAGACCCGTCAGTGGGAAAACAGTCTCGTCAATTCTCCGTTGATTCATTTTAGCCGTTACCCAGAAGTCAAGTTTGTCTGCTGATTTGATGTAAACCTACCCTTGGATTTCCGGCAACTCAGGCAAGAGGTGGCGACTTCGGAGCCTTCTGTGCCTTCGGGGAGAAGCCATGCCTGGCGCTGCCCTGGAGCCGCGGGAGCCCCTGGGCCGAGCCACGGAAGATGGGCTTGGAGCGTCCTCCGCAGCCTCCGCTCCTGCCTCTGCCCACAAAGACCCGCTCGCCCAGTGACCTGTGGCCACCTAGTGGGAACAAGACATTTGCAATGTGCTTGTTGACCAGGTTAAGAGGCATTCTGGTTTAAAGGGAACAAAAAAGGTGTTTTTTTGCTTTTGTTTTTTTTTTAATACTTATTTGTGTTCCTGAAAAGGCTTCTGTCTGCTTTAGTACCGTCTTTCTAGGCCAAAGACTACGCTCTAGATTTATAAATATTTCTTTTAACTCACTAATGTGCTCATTTGCTTGGAGGCCCTGTCCTCCTCTTGTTGTCCATAAGGCAAGAATGGTGGCAGGAGATAAAATCTGTTTTAACTTCTCCAAAAATGGAAACGTGTCATTTTATTTTCTGACAAAAAAGGAAACATACATTCCCTTCCGTGCCTTTTTCATATGCATGTTTCCTGTAACTAGAATTAAAGCACACAGGAGAAAAGGAAGCAGGCGGAACACTGCACGGCTGGGTGGTGCAGAAAGGTACAAGCCACAAAATCAGAATCACCTCCTTACGACCCTAAAGCCCCAAAATAATCATGGTGAAGAACGTTCGGGTAAATGTCTGTTTAGATGCTCTTCTGGGCACACACATAACAAAAATGGAATCCTGTAGTTCTGCAAATTTTTCTTATCACTTACCAAATCTCTTACTCCTGAATGCTGAGTGGGCTTCCACTGTTGAATACTGATACGTAGCATCCATGGCATGCAGGTGCCATTATCTAGTGAACCAACCCTCTAGTGGAGAAAAGGTAGGTTGCAATGTTTCTTCATCATGCAGATGATAACCATGAATAGGTAACTGGTCACTTTCAGCTCTCGTACGTTTGCACATAGAGAATACCATGCATTTCAGGGTTCTCAGGCTCAGCTTCTTTACATATTGTATGATGACATTCTCAGCTCATCTTTGCTCTCAGATTTTTAACCATGTCAGGTAATCAGAGAATGATTTCCTTGCTGACACCATCACCACTGCCATGACCATTACTATCACCATCACCACCACTGCCACCATTGCCATCACCACCACTGCCACCACCATCACTATCACCACCACCACCACTGCCATGACCATCACTATCACCATCACCACCACTGCCACCACTGCCATCACCATCACCACCACTGCCACCACCATCACTATCACCATCACTATCACCACCACTGCCATGACCATCACTATCACCATCACCACCACTGCCACCACTGCCATCACCATCACCACCACTGCCACCACCATCACTATCACCATCACTATCACCACCACTGCCATGACCATCGCTATCACCACCACCACTGCCATGACCATCACTATCACTATCACCACCACTACCATGACCATCACTATCACCATCACCACCACTGCCATCACCATCACTATCACCACCACCACCACTGCCATCACCATCGCTATCACCATCACTGCCATGACCATCACTATCACTATCACCACCACTGCCATCACCATCACTATCACCACCACTGCCACTGCCATGACCATCACTATCACTGTCACCATCACTGCCATCACCATCACTATCACCATCACCACCACTGCCATCACCATCACTATCACCACCACCACCACTGCCATCACCATCGCTATCACTATCACCACCACTGCCATCACCATTGCTATCACCATCACCACCACTGCCACCATTGCCATCACCATCACTATCACCATCACCACCACTGCCATGACCATCACTATCACCACCACTGCCACCACTGCCATCACCATCACTATCACCATCACCACCACTACCATGACCATCACTATCACCACCACCACCACTGCCATGACCATCACTATCACCATCACCACCACTGCCACCACTGCCATCACCATCACTATCACCATCACCACCACTGCCACCATTGCCATCACCACCACCACCATCACTGATCACCATCACCATCACCATCATTGCCATCACCATCACTATCACCATCACCACCACCATCACCATCACTATCACCATCACTGCCACCACTGCTATCACCATCACTATCACCACCACCACCACTGCCACCACCATCACTACCACTGCCATCACCACTATCACCATCACCATCACTACCACCCCATCACTACCACCAGCACCACCATCACTACCACCCCCATCACTACCACCATCACTACTACCACTGTCACCACCACCACCACTACCACCACCCCCATCACTGCCATCACCACCACCACTACCACCAACACCACTACTACCCCCTCACCATCATCACCACCACCATCACCACTATCACTACCATCATCATCACCGTCACCACTACCACCTTCACCACCACCAATACCACTGCCCCCACCACCACCCCCGTCACTGCCATCACCACCACCACCACTACTACCACCATCACCACTACCACCCCCATCACCACCATCACCACTATCACTAACATCACCACCACCACTGTCACCACCACTGTCATCATCACCACCACCACTATCCACCCCTATCACCATCACCACCACCACCACCCTGTCACTACCATCATTACCACCATCACTACTGCCACCATCATCACCACGACCACCTCCATCACCAGTATTACCACCATCACCACCACCATTGTTACCATTATCATTATCACCACCACCGCCGCCACTGCCACCACCACCATCATTACCACATCACCACTATCACCCCTATTACCATCACTACCATCACCACGATCATCACCACCACACCCATAGCTACTACCACTACCACCATCATCACCACCACCACTGCTTTCACTATCACCACCACCACTACCATCACCATCACTGTTGTTGAGGAAGTCTGCCTGAAGCTGTGCTAGAACCCTACTGCACCAGTCCTGAGATACCACAGCCACCACAGCCTCTGATTTGAAGCCCGAATGGAATGGACAATCCATCTAGCTTTTGGGAGCTAGACCTGGAGCATTTGGTATCTGAATGTCAAGTCTTTGGAGGGTGTGTTCGAGGTGGCGACTTTGCCTACCAGAAGGCAGCTTTGAGCATGAGTCTCTACCTTTATGGGCTGTGGCCACACACCATCTGTTGTTGCAACTGAATTTGGGAGAAATGTCCACTCAGAAATGAGGACTCATTAGGGTGAGAGGCCAGGAGGTTGTCAGGACCCAGTAAGACTCATGTGAGGATAGGGAAATTAAGATATTTTCTAAGTGATTTAGTACAGTGTGATAGGAAATGCAGATGCCTCAACATGATGTCACAGAACCCCAAACCAATGCCTCCCTGGGTTTCTCATCAATAAATCAGTCAGCCCCAGGCCTCAGTATTTCCACGTTGCAAAATTATTTCCACATTGCAGAATTATTTCCAAAAGATCTAGCTTCCTTGTGGGCACTACGAGGTGCACCCCGTAAATAAGCCTGGAGCTCCACAGACTGGGCCATCTTGTTGGTCGTTCAGAGACTTGTCTTACAATCAGTACAAACTGATTTCCATATCTTTACTTTCTATGTCTATGGAAGATGCATTTAATATGCAATCTTTATATTAATACACATCATGACTTGATATTTAAAAGAATTAGAGATGGTCATGAACTGGAGTTGGCAAGCTTTATCTGTAAAGGACCAAATGATAAATATCTTGGCTTTGAAAGCCACAAAGATTACTGTTTCCTCCTCCTCATCTTACTCCTCCTCCTTTTCTTCTTCTCTTCCTTCTCCTCCTTTCTTCTCTCTTCCCCACTTCTTCTCTGTCCCTGTCTCCGTCTCCTTTTTCCTACAACCCTTAAAAAAATATAAAAACCATTCTTAGCTCAAAGGCCTGTGAGCACAAAATATCTGAGAAAGGTCTCAGTCAATTTAGAAAGTATTTTGGCAAGGTGAAGGATGCATCCATGATACAGCCTCAGGAAGTCCTGAGACTTGTGCCTGAGGTGGTCGGGGGCTGAGGCATGCGCAGGAGGTGGACGGGGGCCTGAGGCATGTGCCCGAGGTGGTCGGGGGCACAGTTTGCTTTTATACATTTTAGGGAGACATGAGACGTCAATCAATATGTGTAAGACGTACTTTGGTTCAGTCCAGTAAGGCGGGATGACTGGAAATGGCGGCTTCCAGGTTAGAAGTAGATAAGAGACAAAAGTTTGCATTCTTTGAGTCCTTGACCAGCCTTCCAGTGAATACACAATTGAGCCTGGCTCAGTGAATCTGCATTTTTACATAAGCAATAGGGGAGAGGGAGCAATGAGATGCATTTGTCTCAGGGCAGCCTCAGAGGGGTGACTTTGAACAGAATGGGAGGCAGGTTTGCCCTGAGCAGTTCCCAGCTTGACTTTTCCCTTTAGCCTGGAGATTTTGGAGTCCCAAGGTTTGTTTTCCTTTCCCAGGCCCTACATGAAAAGACAGGTGGGGTAGGTCCCGGGGCTCTGGTTTGCTGACCCCTGGTCAGAGTGTCTCTGAGGAAGTCACTATCAGTGGAAATGTCACTAAACCCTATATGCTAATCAGCTAGGCATTAGCCTAAAGTGTATTTTCACACAGCACGATTCATCGTTAGCAAATTCCAGGAAAATCAACAACGATCAGAACTGACCTTCTCTTGGCTATAATGATCTGTTTGCATCGGATCAGATTTCCTGTGGGAAACAACTAGAAGTGCTGGGTAAAATCCACAGAATGCCTGCTTTGGGGAGCTGCGGAGGCAACCGGGATTTGAGAGGCCAAGATCCTGTTAATTAGCCTGTTTTGATGATTCCACAATGTATATATGTGTTGAAACATCACACTGTAGCCCATAAATATGTACAATTATTTGTCAATTAAAAATAAAACAAAACTTTTTCTTTTTTTTTTTTTTTTTGAGATGGAGTCTCACTCTGTTGCCCAGGTTGGAGTGCAGTGGCACTGCAACTTCTGCCTCCCAGGTTCAAGCAATTCTCCTGCCTCAGCCTCCCAGTAGCTGGGATTACAGGCATGCACCACCACGCCTGGCTAATTTTTGTATTTTTAGTACAGACGGGGTTTCACCATGTTGGCCAGGCTGGTCTCGAATTCCTGACCTCAGGTGATCCGCCCACCTCAGCCTCCCAAAGTGCTGGGAGGACAGGTGTGAGCCACAGCCCCTGGCCAAAAAAACTTAAAAAAGACCCATCGGAGGGGCACTGTTAGGGAGCCCACTCCCTGCGGGCTGCCTGTCTCCTGGGGGCATTTGTGATTCCTGTTGAAAGAGGCTGAGAAACCAGGCAAGGGCTGTGGAGAAGAGGCAGTGAAACCCGCAGAGCACTTGGCAACCTCATAGGGTCATCAACACACAAATAGATGTTTGCATTGCAAAGGTTACCAGGCCCTGAGGAGACTGGATCCCAAAGAGAAAGTAGGTACAGAGGCAATCAGCACCTGTGGCTTTCACCTCTGACACATTTGCCAAATTCTTGAGTTGAATCAGAGGCTGATCAGAAAGCTATGGAAAAGCAGAGCAGGATTTCTGGCAGTCTCATAATGCTGAAGAGATGAAACTGGAATTCAGGAACTTCTAAGAAAGAGGAGCCATCGCACACATCCCAGGTCCCAGCCCCGGATGGGTCATGCCATAGGTGTGAGGATAAACCCCAGGTGACTGAGCCTTCCAAGAATGATGGGTCTGTCTTCTTGTCTCAGGCCTCCCTTGAGTTAAGGAGATCTACCCTCGATCTGGCTGTCTAGTGAGGAGGAAGGTAAGAAGATAGACTCACCCAGAGTCTCTGCAGTTTGATATGTAATGTCTGAATTTCAGTTGTCAAGAAGCAAGACCAAGACACAAAAACAGATGACAACAGTACACCCACAGATAGTTATTATACTTGTTGCAGTCAAATTTTAAAATAACTGTGATTGATATGTTCAAGAAAATAAAGGGTAAGTGGAAAATTTCACCAGAAAAATTGATTCTATAAACAAAGTAATCAAATGGAAATTCTAGACCTGAATCTAATAACTCAATAGATGGGCATCACAAAACATTGAGTATGAAGGAAGAGCAGATGAGTGAGCTGGAAGAAGGTCCCTGGGAAATAACGAGGCAGAGTAACAGATCAAAACTGAGAGAAAGTACAGGACGGAGTGTATGAGGCAGAGGAGATCTGTTGGAAAGGTCTATATGTGTAGGTGGAGTCCCAGAAGAGGAGAAGGAAAACAGCTTAGAAGCAATGTTTGAGGCGATGAGAGCTATGATTTTTTTCAAACCTGAAGAAAGACACCAAAGCTTGGATTTAAAAAAATCTATTATATAGCTATTTTAAAGGTAAACAACAGTTGAATATTGGCAGTTTTGTGTGGTTAGTTCAACCTCACAGAATGAACACAAAGAAAACCCTACCTCTGAACATCACTCTAAAATTAGTAAAAGCCAAAGTTTAAGAGAAAATCTGGAAAGCAAGCAGAGAAAAATCATAGGAAATTAATCTCTATTGATGAATTGTTTCACCAGAAACCATGGAGACCAGAAGTGTGATGAACCTCGCATGTGATGGAAGAAAACACCCCATCAATTCAAGTTCTGTACTCCCTGGAAATGTTTCTCAGGTATAAAGATGAAATCAAGACGTGACCAGACAGACAGAACTTGAGAGACTCCATCAACAGATGACTCTTAGGAAAAGACAGACAGAACTCGAGAGACTCCATCAACAGATGACTCTTAGGAAAAGACAGACAGAACTCGAGAGACTCCATCAACAGATGACTCTTAGGAAAAGACAGACAGAACTCGAGAGACTCCATCAACAGATGACTCTTAGGAAAAGACAGACAGAACTCGAGAGACTCCATCAACAGATGACTCTTAGGAAAAGACAGAACTCGAGAGACTCCATCAACAGATGACTCTTAGGAAAAGACAGACAGAACTCGAGAGACTCCATCAACAGATGACTCTTAGGAAAAGACAGACAGAACTCGAGAGACTCCATCAACAGATGACTCTTAGGAAAAGACAGACAGAACTCGAGAGACTCCATCAACAGATGACTCTTGGGAAAAGACTGCAGGGGCTTCTGGCAGGAGGAAAGTGAACCCACATGGAAACCAGGAAACAAGGCAGGCAGAGATAGCAGTGGGAAGTATCAATGGGTTGGTAAATCAACACGAATATTGGTGGCACAGAAGGTAAAGGAGTTAGTGTTCTCAGGTTTTGGCATTATCCAGGATGCGGTAATGCGTGTTACACTAATAAGTCAGGGGTCCATGTTCTTTTTTGTGGAAAGAACATATAACATGAGATCCACCCTCTTAACATTTTAAGTGCATGGCACAGTATTGTTGATGACAGCCATGATCTGTACCGCAGATCTCTAGCACTCGTTCATCCTGCAGAACTAAAACTTGATACCCATTGATTAGCAACACCCCACCCTGCCCCGACCCAGCCCCTGGAAACCACCATTCTTCTCTCTGGGTCTATGAATTGGACTATTTTAGATGCCTCGTCTAAGTGAAATCATCAGTGTTATCTTTTCTGTGCCTGGATTACTTCGCTCAGCTCATGTCTTCCAGGTTCATCTATGCTGTCACTTACAGCAAGATTTTCTTCTTTTTTAAGGCTGAGTAATGTTTCATTGTCTAGATATACCACATGTAAAACATCCATCCATCTGTTGATGGACATTTGGGTTGTGGCCACATCTTGGATATTGCAAATAATGCCATAGTTAGTGTGGGAATGCAAGTATCTCTTTGGAGATCTTGATTTTGACTCTTTTGGGTAAAAACCCAGAGTGGGGTTGCTGGATCAAATAGTAGTTCTATTTTTAATTTTTTGAGGAACCTGTATACTGTTTTCCATAAGGACCTTTTGCATTCCCACAACAGTATACAGTCTTCACCAATACTCATCTTTTTTTTTTCTGATAATAGGTATCCTAACAAGTATAATATGATAGCTCATTGTAGTGTTGATCTAGATTTTGCTGGCGATTAGTGATGTCGAACATTTTTGTTGTATACCTGTAGTCCATTTGTATTTCTTCTTGTGAGAAATGTCTATTTAGGTCCTTTTGCCCGTTTAAAAAATCAGGTTATTTTGTTTTTGGTTATTGGGTTGCAGCAGTTCCTTATACATTTTGGACATTAACCTTTTAAAAAGTTATATGATTTGCAAGTATTTAATCCTGTTCTGTAGATTGCCTTTTCACTGTTGATTGTTTCTTTTGCAGAAACTTTAGTTCGACGTAGTCTCCCTTGTCTGTTTCTGCTTTTGTTGCCTGAGCTTTTGGTGTCATATCCAAAAAATAATCGCTAAGACCAATGTCATGAAGGTTTTTTCTATATTTCCTTCTAGGCGGTTTACAGGTTCAGGTGTTATGTTTAAGGCATGAATCCATTTTTAGTTGATGTGTGTGTGTGTATGGTATAAGATAACAGTCCAATTTTGTTATCTGCATGTGTATATCCAGTTTTTCTGACACCATGTGGGATGTGATGTGTGTTGCACCATAATAAATCAAGGACCCATGTTATTATTTCTAGAATAGCCACAAAAAGAATAGCTAACAAGCTAAGAAAGGGAATCAAAATAATAATAAAAACACTCCATCCAAAAGAAAGCAATAAAGGATAAAAGGGAAAATAAAACAGATGAGACAAATAAAAAAACAAGGTAAGATAGTAGATATAAATCCCAATATATTAGTAATTTCATTGTAAATAAATGAGATAAATATTCCAATCAAAAATTAAAGATTGTCACTAAAAAACAAAACTACACTGCTTACAAGGGACCACCTTCAATGTTGAGATATAAAAGTTTGAAACGCTGGAAGAGAATACAATGAAAACACTAACCTAAAGAAAGCTGGTATATCTAAACTAATATACAAAGTAGATGTTAAGGCAGGAAGCATTTTCTGAGATAAAAAGGGCCATAATAAATATAAGGGTTGGTCTATCAGGAACACACAGTAATTATAAATTTGATGCACCTGATATAATTTTCAAATGTATAAAGCAAATATTGAGATAATTACAGAAGAGAATAATGCACATTTTTATGCATGTTTGTTTTTATTATTGGTGTGTTTGTCCTGTCATGTATTTAGAGAGATGTGCTGAAGCAGGTCTGAAGAACGGGACTAACAGTCTTGGTCTAATGGACACACTGCAACTATCAAAATAGAACCTGTGTTCAAGTGCACATAGCATACATATTGAAAATGACCATCTATTAGACGAAAATGTTTTGATCAGATAAACAAATCTTAACATATTGCTAAAGATTGAAATCATTTGGAGTATTTCTTTGGCCAAAGAAATTAAGCTAAAAACAAACGGAAAAAAAAATCCCTAGAAAATCTAAATGTTTGGAAATTAAGCAGTACTCTTCTAAATACCCCATTTGTCAAAGAAGAAATGTCAATAGAAATCTGAAAATATTGTGAACTGAACTATAATAAAAATACAATATTAAACAATTTTGGGAATTTTGGGATCAAGTTAAAGCTATGGTTAGAAATAAATTATAACCTTAGATGCTTTTATTAGAAAAGAAGAAAAGGTGAAAATGACATATGTCTAAAGAGTGTAGAAAAAGAACAGAAAATTGAAGTTAAAGAAATATAAGAATATAATAAAAAGAGAAAAATAATGTAATAGAAAACAAATGTACAGTAGAGAGAATGAACAAAACCAATCATTGCTTCTTTAAAAGATGTGAATATACACTTCTGGCAAGGCTGATCAAGAAAAACAGAAGGAAGGACCAACTTACCAGTGCCAGGAATGAAAAGTGGGCATCGCTATCAATCCGTATCATCAGCAGCTTTTGCCTGTAAACTTCAAAATAAAGTGGCAAATGTAGCTATGTATTTTTTTTACCCTGTGATTGAATAATAGCACTCCTAGATACATGTATTCCCAACAGAAATGCAGACTGAGGTATGCAAAGGACATGTACAAGAATGTGCCTAGCAGCTCGGTTCGTATCTGTGGAAGCTGAATATATCTGTCTTTTATGGTCTAGTAATCCCACTCCTATGAGTACATACCCAATAGAAATGCATCCTTAAATATACAAAAAGGCCTAAGAATGTTCCCAGCAGCTTGATTTATAACAGCTTACAACTGAAATAACTTACACGTCTATGCACAGGGGAATGTAGAAATAACTGTGGGATGTTCCATGCAATTAAATACTACAGAGCAATAAAAAACCACCAGCTACTGTTGTACAGAGCCACACAGGTGACTCTCACAAACGGGATATTGCGCAAAAAAGCCAGATTCAGGAGAGCAGAGAGTGTGATTCCATGGACCTACAGTTCAAACAGGCAAAGCTGACGTTCAGCCTGGAATTTAGAATGATGGTGACTGAGAGGATGGGGGCGGGGCTTGTGGGTTATGAATCTATGTCTGGGTGGGTGTGTTTGTTCTGTAAACATTTGTCAGGGCGCGGGGCCTCTTCCCCCTTCCTCGTTCCTGTTTTCACTCCAGGTCAGTCACCAGGTGTTTCTTTTGTAGCAGGAGTGTAAGCCATTCTAGTGAGGGTGAGGTTGTCTTAAGCTCTGTTTTACGGGGGTTGCATCTGTTCTGAGCTGGCCTTGCTCCTGGAAATCCCGGGCCAGGCTGCGTCTTCAGGCAGCACCAAGCTGTGTACTGCTCACTGGTGCACGCTTTGGAATGCATAGTATCTCAACAAAAAGTTTGTAAAGTGATATTTCTAATAGCTGTTGTTTGTTTGCATAATACTTTAAACATATTCCAGGAGCTTGAAAACATATTATCTTTGCTGATATTCTCAGAAAACCTTCGCAGGAGGCTGCAGGCGTTTAAGTGATGTTTGCCTTCCCTGGTAGAGGTGGTGCCTGGGCCAGAGCTTGCACCCTCCCCCTCCTGAACACTGTCCCAAGACGACACAGAGGTTACATTTTCATGAACAAAACGTTTGAAATCTATCTGAGCTCTGTGTTACAGGACTTTGTCGTTTGTAGTCAGCCCTAGCTTGAGAGGTTTGGATGCTTGTTCAGGGAAGGAGCCTGGGATTCTGGAGCGCCCGGTGCTTTCGCCCTGGCTCAAGGCCCCGCCGCTCCTCATGAGTCACTCTGTGTGGTTCCCTTGAGGATCTGGGGAGCACCTGTGACATCTCCCTGACCGTGTCGTGTTTCTCTTCTCCCTCACACGTCATTAAAGGTCCAGCGGGAACTCTGAGTCCTCCCCGCCCTGGACAAGGCATCCCGTGAGTCAGCCAGAATGTTCCGTGGTCCTGGCTGCAGTGATTGGCTCAGGAGGGGTCATGTGACCAAAGGGGATCCTGTTAGAGTGGATTGGACTCTGAGGATGCTGGACGAGACTCTGCATTTTTGCTCAGGTGGGCTTGTTACTGCTGGCACTTGAGGGCTGGTGTTGGTGTCCAGCAGGCAGGTCAGAGAGAGGGACGAGCAGGTCCTGGATAACATGATGGAGCACTCAGACACAGCTTCCCCTGGCACCAGCCTGTCCCTCGGGTGGGTGGCTGTAAGCCAGTGTGTGCCCAGTGTGTGCCCGATGTGAGCCAGTGTGTCCTGGTGTGTGCCCAGTGCAAGCCAGTGTGAGCCAGTGTGTGGCCAGTGCGAGCCAATGTGTGCCCAGTGTGAGCCTGGTGTGAGCCAGTGTGAGCCCAGTGTGAGCCTGGTGTGAGCCCAGTGTAAGCCCAGTGTATACCCAGTGTGGGCCAGTGTGTGCCCAGTGTAAGCCTGCTGTGAGGCAGTGTGTGCCTGGTGTGTGCCTGGGGCTCACGCTGGCTGGGATCTTTTCTTTGATCTGTCACTGAAAACATTCAGATAAGAATTTGGTTCTGATTTGCTTGGAATCACACAGTGAAGAATTTGAACTTGCTTTCCTCAGTCCAAGCTCTTTGCATTTGTCATGTTCTGGGGTCTTGGGTGGTCCTCGTTAGCCAGCTCCCTCAGGGGCTGACTGGAGTCAAACATGTCTGCTCTGGTTCTGCTCAAACATGTCTGCTCTGGTCCCACGGTCAGACACAGCCAGGGTCAGATGGCCACTGCCTGGGGGTCTCCGTCCAGAGACCATTCTGAGAGTGTGGGGGGCTCTTCCCCCTTCCTCACTGCTGTTTTCACTCCAGGTCAGTCACCCGGTGTTTCTCTCATAGCGGGGGTGAGCTGGGTTCAAGCTGTCATGGGAGTTGTGTCTGTGCTGAGCTGGCCTTGCTTCCTGGAAATCCAGGCCGGGCTGCAGCTTCCTGCAGTGACACAGTGTCGGCCCCACAAGGCACCGAGTGGGCTTTATGGCTTCACTGGTCCCGCAGCCATGCTGCGTCTCTTGTGGTGGAGACACCACCAAACGTTCCCTGTCAATTAGAACAAGAAGCAATGCACTCCCATGCAGTGATCTTGGCTCTCAGAGCGGGAATCCACAGGGAGGGGGTGCCGCGCTGAGCCGTGCGAGGACCCGCAAACCACAGAGCGCTTCTGGGAACATGCCCAGGGTCCACAAACCCCAGAGCATTTCTGTGAATGTGCCTGGGGCGGTTTTCATCTTCACCAGAGACTTCCCACAAGTGGTACTGACTTCTGGGTCTACAGGCCCCTCAGCCTGTGAGCGCCAGCAGGCTGCTCTCCCTCACCTCATCCCATGCTGAGTTTGCTGCACTCTTCGGCCAACTTTCAATTCAGTTGGATTCTCCTGCTGCTTGGGATCCTTACAAAGCATTGTTGTTTAAGAAAACTTCATGTCCCAGCTGGGCGTGGTGGCTCATGCCTGTAATCTCAGCACTTTGGGAGGCCGAGGCAGGCGGATCACAAGGTCAGGAGTTTGAGACCAGCCTGGCCAACATAGTGAAACCCCATCTCTACTAAAAATACAAAAATTAGCTGGGCGTGGTAGCGTGCACCTGTAATCCCAGCTACTCAGGAGGCTGAGGAAGGAGAATTGCTTAAACCCAGGAGGCAGAGGTTGCAGTGAGCCAAGATTGTGCCATTGCACTCCAGCCTGGGTGACAGAGTGAGACTCCATCTCAAAAGAAAAAAGAAAAGAAAAAAAAAGAAGAACAGTTTATGTCCCACGAGTACGGCTACGCACATCTTCCTTTTAAATGATCACTTTTGTTGGAGATTTGGACTTGACATTTCAGACCCCATTAGCTCACCATCCATGGCCTATTATGGAAACCCACTCCTGCATCCATCTGTATTCAGATTGCATTTAATAAAAAAGCCATGAATTAGTGAAAAACCAGAAACTGAGTTGAGCCCATCTTTCCATATGTTTGCCTGCTGGTGGTCTGGAGCCGAGTTCTTTCCTCTCAGACAGGGCTCTGCTGTTGGGATGGCCATGTGCTTGAGCGGAGGGTGGCAGGAGGGAGGTGGGACCAGGCCAGGCTCTCCCAGGCCGGGAATGAGGGAGCTAGCACATCACCAGCGGGTCTAAGGGTTTGTGGAAGCTGCAGTGGGGACCCAGCATTGGGCTGACGGTCCGTGGGAAGGAGGCAGAGATGGTGGTGGAGCTGGGTGATGCAGAGAGCGCCTGATGGCGGGAAGGTCCTGGAGAAGGGATGCTGAGCTCTGAGCTGCAGGAGGAGCAGCTGCTAAGGACCAGCGCGGAGAGCCTAGCACCACCTTCCTAAGGTTTCCTTTGTGCCGGCTGTGGATCTGCTGGAACGTGTTCTTCCCTGGAGATGTGGGGGAGCTCCTGCTGCAGAGAGAGGTCTCAGATGCTGCCTCCCAGTGCTCTTGGCTTCAGGAAAGCCTCTTGACTGGGTGACAGCCCCACCCTGCCCCTGAATGGGTAGGGCACCTCCGAAACACATCGGTTGGATCCGGAAGCATGTTCTTAGTACAGAGCAGTTAGATGAGAATATTACGGTTTAGCAAGCGAGACAGCCAGTGCTAGGAGTCCAAAGCCTTGGTCTCAGTTCAGGCTTGGCCACCAACCCGCCACGTGCCCACAGGTTGATGTCGCTGGCTCAGCTGGAACTCGTAAATCCTCCCACACCCTGTTTTTCTTGCAGTAAGGCTGTCCCAGCACCAGGGTGCAGCTGGGATACCCCCAGGACGATCTGCATGAGGGTAGCTGCTTTTATAATTTCCATTGCCATGAAAAATAGCTGTCTTTATTGGAAAAGACCCTGAAAGAAGCGAGTAAGTAACATACAGACACGGTGACTGAACTTCCCCATCAGAACCAGGAAGGAACTCTGTCACTGAACTGTGACTGCCTCCGTTAGATTTGGTTCACCGCCCGGCCCCCTTGGATCACTGACTAAAAACGACCCGACTGTGTGAAACAGAGGCCTGGTCGGGTAATGGTGACTCTGTGACAGATACCTTGCAGCTACTAAAATTATACTTCTTAGGAGTTTCTTAAGAACATAAGAAAATTCCGTTGGAATAGTGTTAAATGACAAAGGCAGCTGTAAAGTGTCCCAATACTGCGATCTCAACCATGGAGAGAAACAGAGCCAATGCCAGCAGCCGTTTCCTCGGATCGGTGGGTTACAAATAATTTTAGTTTTCTCCTTTGCAGTTTCTGTGCGGTGGCACACATCGTTTAAAAGGACAACCCGGTGACTTCCCTAAGGGCTCCCCCGAGGGTCTTGCTGCCGCCCTCGTCTTCTGAGCCACCAAGAACAGGCCCCTTGTCTTGGATGCGCTGCGAGTCACGTCCGATGCCGCTGTGCCTTCACCACCTCATGTTTTATTACTGTTAAAAATGAATGTTTTTCCATTTTGGGATGAGAGAGTGCCCCAGCTCCCCTGCCCTCTTACAGAAGTGAGTTTCATTCGTGGCCCCAGTTTAAAGACACTCGGATTGGCTTGTTGGTTTCATCATAACCTTCTTTAAACACTTGGTGACAGGCTAAGAGAACCCCTGAAATCAGAATGTAAGTCCTCGGCGGAGTTAGGTATGCAGGCCTCAGCTAGGCTGGACTCGGACTTTGTGTCTTTCCGGGCGGTGCGCAGGCCTCAGCTAGGCTGGTCTCGTACTCTGCGTCTTTCCTGGCAGTGCATCAGCAGGACTTTCAGCCTATTGTTTTGGGTTCTTAGCAGCAATGAACATGATTGTTTTTGTCTTAAGGCCTCAAGTGATGGCCACATGAAGGAGGGTCCCCTCCTTTACCGACAGTCACCTGATGGTGGATGGTAGTTATAACTACAGAATGCCTTCTCCGAAACACCCGGGCCCCAGACCTGGCGAGCTGGCATGGGAGATTAGGCTGATGGTTAATGCCTGTGGGCCCCGAGGTCCCCGGACCTTCTCGAGGGTGCTGAGCACACCTGGCGTGGGAGATTAAGCTGATGGTTAATGCCTGTGGGCCCCGAGGTCCCCGGATGTTCTCGAGGGTGCGGCACATGCATGGCCACTGGGGCCAGGCAGCAGCATCGTGCTTGACTCTGCTCTCAGGGCTCTCAGGGCCGCGCTCTGCGGGCGTCTCAGTCCCCGGTTTGAAGAGCATTTTCTGACCACTGGGCATTACGCGTGCTGGCATGTGTGTGTGAGCCTGTTCCGTACACACATATGATTTGTTTGAATGTAGCCAGAGACAGGTTAATAGAGGAATCGGGAGAGTCAGTTCTTTCACTAATATTCATCTCCGGTGGTCACAGATGTTGTCCCTGTTTTTGTGTGAAGTGATGTTCACTCGGCGCCCGGAGCTCGTGTGGTATAATCAGACTTTGGGAGCAATAAACGTTAACAGGCAGAGTTTCTGAAAACGCCTTGCTTTGCTCCTTGACGGAATTCCATTACAGCTGGGGGAATCGATACGACGCCTTGCTTCATTATTGCTTTTCTTCCACGGGGGCAGTTGCTTAATAAAGCCCGAAGAACGGGCCGCACGGAAAACAGAACGGGATGGTGCCGGGTGCCTCCCCTCTCTGGCCTCTCTGCATCCACCTGTGGGATGCGCCGTGTGTACGTCACAGAGCACTCCTGCGCCACACGGAAGCCTGTGTCCACCCTGGAGAAATCACTGGGCGCCTGGAGCGTGGTCCAGCAGGTGCCGGAATCCGACGGCTGCCTCTCTGCTCGGAGACCTTGGAGCTGTTTAGCCTCTTCCGAATTAATCTTTCTCGTCTAAAAAAGTGAAAATAAGGTAATTACCACCTTAGAGGGGAGTTGTGAGGATTAAAGGAAATGATACATGCAAACTACAGAGCACAGCAGAACTCCATGCAAAGCAGTTTTCAGGATTCCATTCCAGTGTTGGCCGTAAAGGGACTGTAATGTCCCAGTTTCTCTTTCCTCATCTAGAAAATGAGGGACTGGATGTGGTGGCTCATGCCTGTAATCCCAGCACTTTGGGAGGCGGAGGTGGGCGGAACACTTGAGGTCAGGAGTTTGAGACCAGCCTAGTTAACGTGGTGAAACCCCGTCTCTACTAAAAATACAAAAACTAGTAATCTCAGCTACTCAAGAGGCTGAGGCAGGAGAATCGCTTGAACCTAGGAGGTGGAGGTTGCAGTGAGCTGAGATGGTGCCATTGCACTCCAGCCTGGGTGACAGAGTGAGACTTTGTCTCAAAAAAAAAATGAGGAACCAGAGGGGCTAATCTCTGAGACCTCTTCCCCTCTAAGAACATTTTCGTTGAGACATTTTGGGAGTGCCCTGGGCAGGACAGGCAGGGCACTGGAGAGGAAGCTAGGGCGGGACCATTTCATGTCCCTAGGGTTCACCGTGTCCCCACGAGGTCATGGGTGCTCCCTGGAAAGGTCAGGCTTGCATCACTCAGCAAAGGAAGGTTACTGTGGGTGGAGGGAAGCCCCCCAAATCCACTTCCTTCACTGCCGTGCTGCTCAGGTCTGGCCCAGCAGCAGGGGATAGAACATGGATCCTGGTTTCTCCCCCGTGGTTTCTCTTGGGTTTCTTGCTTGTTTCCCAAATGAGTTGATGTATACAGTTTATTCATGGATCAAGGCTCATTTCTTCGCTATCTTAACAAGTGACAGCGTTGGAGATAAATTTGCATTTTGTGGTGTCACCTCAGGCTTCCTTGTTGCTTTGGGCTGAGTAGCAGGGATGGAACACCTGTGGTCTCGGGTTTATCGGCCATGGTTCCTATCTGGGAAACTGGCCTGGGCCCTGATTTGCTATCGTCACCCTCTCCTCGCTTTATCTCTGGAGAGCAGCAGGAGTGTGCAGTGGCTTTGAAGCCTTTCTTTGTCTCTACTGACCATGCAAATTACACACCAACTACTTGTAAGCTTGAGCTCCTGTGAGCTGGCCGAGCTCGGGAAGATTATTGAGACCATGTCCGAATGGTGGCCCCAGAAGCCGGCAGTGTCAGCCCGGGTGTGACTGAGACCACATCCGAATGGTGGCCCCAGAAGCCGGCAGTGTCAGCCCGGGTATGACATCCCGTGTAGCTGCCGAGGCCTTCAGATAGCATTTGCTCTTTCATGTGGACTACAGGGTTTCTTTTTCTTCTTTTTCCTTCTTTCTATCTTCCTTTTATTTTACTTTCTTTGAGACATGCAAGAGTAAGTGTGTGCATCTGAAATGAGAATCTGGCAGCATTCAGAGTTTTCCGGCTCAATTCCGTGTCCAGATTTGAAATTCAGAAAATCAGATGGTGTTGGAAGCTGCCATTGATGGGGTTTGTTGGTACTTCTCAACCTGCCATTCCAGCTCTCCCCAACCAAGCTGGCCAAAGAGTTCAAGCCTTTTGCAGAGACGTGGATGCTGTCTTTTGCTGTTTAAGAACCTACCTAGGATTTGCATTCTGATCTGCATTTCTTAAAAGGTTGACTGAAATTCAGTTCCTTGTAGTCTAGCTTCTTTGCAGTTTTTGATCTCTGAGGAAGATTCAGTCAGCTTGTAAAATTAATGGATTCTAGCAAAATTGCGTTTTAGTGATACTTTTCAGTAGATATTCTGTGAAAAGTGGATTTGAAGTATTTCTGTGATGAGGCTTGATTATTAATGCAGAACTTGATTGCCAAGAACCAAACTACCTCCCTCATCAGTAACTTGGTCTCTCGCTTCAGCATCTGTTGCTTGAATATTTCACAGATCTGAAAATGAAGGTGGGCCCAAGTTGTTCAGGGTTAAGACAAACTTTATTTTTTTAACCCCAAACCTTAGGGCTGATAAAAATTCTTTATTAGAATGCCCAAAGGCATTGATGAATACGTTTGGTCACTACTTTTAAATGTAAAACTTTTAAATTTCAGTTCCATCTCATTTACATCAAACAGAGCATATGGCTCCCAAAGCAGCCCAGAACATGCTGCGGAGAAAACTAGCAATTTACTCCACGATTCAGCTTCATTTTTCTTTCATTTTCATGGAAACCGTAAGATTGTTTTTGTGTTTCAGATCAAACATGTTTTTGAGCAAAGAGTACATTACCCAGCTGTCCTAAAAGCAGAACTTATCACTGTTCAGATTTAATCCAAGCCATCTGCTGCGTTTCTTTCTTTCCATTTATTTCTGAGGCACATCACAGGAAAGCTGCTTCTTGACATATCTCACTTGGAGAAACTACAAAGAGGAAAATATGGCAAAAACTTTCAATGTCGCTTTGTCGATGCACTTTGCATAAATAATGAAACGTTGCCCTCCACTCAGTGTTCAAAAACCCAGTGCTTGTCACCCCAACTTTAAAATAAATTGGAAAACTCCAAGAAACAAACTCAGCCTTACATGTGCATTTCCTACCAGGGTGGGTGTCACTAATATCCACAGGCTGAGCTCTTTTTTCAAGTGTGATTCCAGTCAGCTTTCCAACCAAAGGCCTGAGAGCTGTGCAGGACATGACAGGTGCACCAGGGGACCACCAGCCAGAATGGGACCAACAAGGGGTGCGGCTGGCCCTCGATTCCAAAGCCTGGACTGAAGATCTGAGCCACACACGTCTATGGGGTACGGGAATCCTCAGTCCAGAAATGACCTTGAACTCAGATACTTGAGCAGAGGATGACATGGGCAGAACTGAGTATATTGTGCTTTCTAAGATGTTAGGGGTCCGATCAAGTATGGGAAGGTGATCCCTGGAATTGGACATCTCTGTCAGGCCCTGTTGGAACCCAGGGCGTCTGTAAGCCACAACCACCTGTGACCTGCCCCTCATGCAACTGCCGGGTCTCATCAACAGGGACGCGGAGGAAACTGACTCAGAGCCGTCACTTCATCCCCGCTTCCATGGAAGACATGCTGCTTACATATTTCACAAATGTGGCCGGAGAAGGGAGGCAGGAACCACTCAGTCACTGGGATTATCTTCTGGGAAGCCCACTCGGATGATGGGGAGTATCTTCTGGGAAGCCCACTCGGATGATGGGGAGTATCTTCTGGGAAGCCCACTCGGATGATGGGGAGTATCTTCTGGGAAGCCCACTCGGATGATGGGGAGTATCTTCTGGGAAGCCCACTCGGATGATGGGGAGTATCTTCTGGGAAGCCCACTCGGATGATGGGGAGTATCTTCTGGGAAGCCCACTCGGATGATGGGGAGTATCTTCTGGGAAGCCCACTCGGATGATGGGGAGTATCTTCTGGGAAGCCCACTCGGATGATGGGGAGTATCTTCTGGGAAGCCCACTCGGATGATGGGGAGTATCTTCTGGGAAGCCCACTCGGATGATGGGGAGTATCTTCTGGGAAGCCCACTCGGATGATGGGGAGTATCTTCTGGGAAGCCCACTCGGATGATGGGGAGTATCTTCTGGGAAGCCCACTCGGATGATGGGGAGTATCTTCTGGGTAGCCCACTCGGATGATGGGGAGTATCTTCTGGGAAGCCCACTCGGATGATGGGGAGTATCTTCTGGGAAGCCCACTCGGATGATGGGGAGTATCTTCTGGGAAGCCCACTCGGATGATGGGGAGTATCTTCTGGGAAGCCCACTCGGATGATGGGGAGTATCTTCTGGGAAGCCCACTCGGATGATGGGGAGTATCTTCTGGGAAGCCCACTCGGATGATGGGGAGTATCTTCTGGGAAGCCCACTCGGATGATGGGGAGTATCTTCTGGGAAGCCCACTCGGATGATGGGGAGTATCTTCTGGGAAGCCCACTCGGATGATGGGGAGTATCTTCTGGGAAGCCCACTCGGATGATGGGGAGTATCTTCTGGGAAGCCCACTCGGATGATGGGGAGTATCTTCTGGGAAGCCCACTCGGATGATGGGGAGTATCTTCTGGGAAGCCCACTCGGATGATGGGGAGTATCTTCTGGGAAGCCCACTCGGATGATGGGGAGTATCTTCTGGGAAGCCCACTCGGATGATGGGGAGTATCTTCTGGGAAGCCCACTCGGATGATGGGGAGTATCTTCTGGGAAGCCCACTCGGATGATGGGGAGTATCTTCTGGGAAGCCCACTCGGATGATGGGGAGTATCTTCTGGGAAGCCCACTCGGATGATGGGGAGTATCTTCTGGGAAGCCCACTCGGATGATGGGGAGTATCTTCTGGGAAGCCCACTCGGATGATGGGGAGTATCTTCTGGGAAGCCCACTCGGATGATGGGGAGTATCTTCTGGGAAGCCCACTCGGATGATGGGGAGTATCTTCTGGGAAGCCCACTCGGATGATGGGGAGTATCTTCTGGGAAGCCCACTCGGATGATGGGGAGTATCTTCTGGGAAGCCCACTCGGATGATGGGGAGTATCTTCTGGGAAGCCCACTCGGATGATGGGGAGTATCTTCTGGGAAGCCCACTCGGATGATGGGGAGTATCTTCTGGGAAGCCCACTCGGATGATGGGGAGTATCTTCTGGGAAGCCCACTCGGATGATGGGGAGTATCTTCTGGGAAGCCCACTCGGATGATGGGGAGTATCTTCTGGGAAGCCCACTCGGATGATGGGGAGTATCTTCTGGGAAGCCCACTCGGATGATGGGGAGTATCTTCTGGGAAGCCCACTCAGATGACAGGGAGGACCTCACCTGTATGGCTCACAGCCATGACAGCTTGGGTCTCAGAGGGAAGGGAACTCAGGGGCAATGCGCACTGGTGGGATTGCTTATGCACGATATTTGTCAAGCCATCTCTTTTTGTAAATAACTCTTCTCATTAAAAACATAAGGCAGCTTTGCAACTATGCTGATCTCATTGGCTTTTGGTGAAGAAGAAGGAATGTGTGCTGGACCCTGTGCCTGAAGCTGGAGTCCCAGGTACCACAAGCCCAGGAAAAGACAAAGCCAAGATTCTATGTTCTGAAAAGAGCCAAATGTGGCTCAGTTGCCCTCAAAGGAGAGAAGATCCAAGGTAACCCGTGGTCAGCAAGAGTCAGAGGGCTGAAGCTGTGCCTGTGGTGTTGGCTGAAGACTGAGGGGCCTTTTCCCGGGTGGGCAGTCTCTTCCTCCTCACTGCAGCTTTGGGGTGCTGATGCTCTGAGTTCAGGGTAAGGCCAGCTCACTGTGAGACAATGTGTCCTGCCTGCCTTGGGAAGGAAAACAGGGGGAATTGGGAGGGAGAACATGTTCCCAGTTCTTTACTCACTGTTGTGCTGGACACAAAGGTGGCAGGAACCTCTGATAAAATGCCCCAAAGCTCTGGAGACCTTAGGGGTCAGCTCCTGTGCACAAGATTGTAACAGTGGCCAACATGACAGAGTTTCAACAGATGCCTGTTGAGTAAAGAATGCAGGCACCGAGGTTCAGGCACAGCTTGGGGTCTGATGCTAACATAGGTGGATTGCATCCCCGGCACTGGTGTCAGTGGGCCTTTTCCTTCAGGAGTGGGCTTTGAAGTAATGACTGCCACTTCTTTTGGATTTGGAGATAATAAAATAACGGAGTGCTGAGCTTCCAAGTCCGGTCAGACATCACGTGTGAGCTTCTGAGTCCGGTCAGACGTCACGTGTGATCTTAGAAATCCCTGAGTGGTGAATGCTGGCCACACCGAGTGCTGGAGGCTTGTGAATTTGACTCTCTTCTCCAAGTGCTCCATCAGGTATTTCACTCATTCTAGCTGCAGTGCTGCGTGGTGAGGCTCCTGGCATGACATGGAAGGAGGGCTGTGTGAGTCAGGGCTGACCCTCCCAGAGCAGGGACTGGGAAAGACAGCAGCCACTCTGCTGCCTTCCCATGTGGAAGGGTCTGTGGAGCTGGGCACCTCCAAGAGTCCCAAGGCCCCGTGCACTTGACCGAGACTTCCTCAGTCTCTGATGAGTGATTACGGCAGTGACAGAATTCTTGCAGTGAAGGAATTCTTGCAGTGACGGAATTCTTGCTGGTGACAGCTTATATAATGTTTGCAAAACAGCCGTTTTCTAAAATGGAGCTTTCCAGGCCAAAAATGCTTGATGTCAAGATAATGACTTTTAGCTTTGAGATAGCATCTGGGTCTAATTTCAGAAAGGTGGGTCTACACACAGGTCACTGCCAAGGACACATGTCTTCAGGCTCCAGAACCCTGCCTCAAGGCTGGCAACACCACAGCTGCCTGAAATGCAATATTTAAACACAGAACCTTACAAAAGATGGCAAGAGGGCCAGAGTCAAGCACAAAACCAATACCAGGTTGTACCTCACTGCATGGTGAAGGAGAAGTGGCAAGGACTATGTGAGCCACTGGAATAACTTATAGGAAAATGAGGATTGTTTCATGACCTGTAATGTTGTGAAAATGTTACAAACTCTTATAATCTAAGTGTGTATGGAAATGAAAACAGTGAGTCTGACAATGATGTAGTACACTGTGACAACACAGTGGGAAAGTGAGAGCTACAGCATCTCGATGTAGTACAACATGACTTAAAACAGTGGGACACTGAGAGCTGGAGCATCTCGATGTAGTACAACATGACTTAAAACAGTGGGACACTGAGAGCTGGAGCATCTCGATGTAGTACACCATGACTTAACACAGTGGGACACTGAGAGCTACAGCATCTCGATGTAGTACACCGTGACTTAACACAGTGGGACACTAAGAGCTAGAGCATCTCGATGTAGTACACCATGACTTAACACAGGGGGACACTGAGAGCTACAGCATCTCGATGTAGTACACCATGACTTAACACAGCGGGACACGGAGAGCTACAGCATCTCGATGTAGTACACCATGACTTAACACAGCGGGACACGGAGAGCTACAGCATCTCGATGTAGTACACCATGACTTAACACAGCGGGACACGGAGAGCTACAGCATCTCGATGTAGTACACCATGACAACACAGCGGGACACGGAGAGCTACAGCATCTCGATGTAGTACACCATGACTTAACACAGCGGGACATGGAGAGCTACAGCATCTCGATGTAGTACACCGTGACTTAGCAGGACACTGAAAGCTACAGCATCTCGATGTAGTACACCATGACTTAACACAGTGGGACACTGAGAGAGCATCTTGATGTAGTACACCATGACTTAATACAGTGGGACACTGAGAGCTAGAGCATCTCGATGTAGTACACCATGACTTAATAGAGTGGGACAGTGAGAGCTACAGCAGCATCTTGATGTAGTACACCATGACAACACAGCGGGACACTGAAAGCTACAGCATCTCGATGTAGTACACCGTGACTTAACACAGCGGGACACTGAGAGCTACAGCATCTCAATGTAGTACACCATGACTTAACACAGCAGGACATGGAGAGCTAGAGCATCTCGATGTAGTACACCATGACTTAACACAGCGGGACACTGAAAGCTACAGCATCTCGATGTAGTACACCATGACTTAACACAGTGGGACACTGAGAGCTACAGCATCTCAATGTAGTACACCATGACTTAACACAGTGGGACACTGAGAGCTAGAGCATCTCGATATAGTACACCATGACTTAATACAGTGGGACACTGAGAGCTAGAGCATCTCGATGTAGTACACCATGACTTAACACAGTGGGACACTGAAAGCTAGAGCATCTCAATGTAGTATACCATGACTTAACACAGTGGGACACTGAGAGCTACAGCATCTCGATGTAGTACACCATGACTTAACACAGTGGGACACTGAGAGCTACAGCATCTCTATGTAGTACACCGTGACTTAACACAGTGGGACACTGAGAGCTACAGCATCTCGATGTAGTACACCGTGACTTAACACAGTGGGACACTGAGAGCTACAGCATCTCGATGTTGTACACCATGACAACACAGTGGGACACTGAGAGCTACAGCATCTCAATGTAGTACACCATGACTTAACACAGTGGGACACTGAGAGCTAGAGCATCTCGATGTAGTACACCATGACTTAACACAGCGGGACACTGAGAGCTAGAGCATCTCGATGTAGTCCACTGTGACTTAACACAGTGGGACACTGAAAGCTACAGCATCTCTATGTAGTACACCGTGACTTAACACAGTGGGACACTGAAAGCCACAGCATCTCTATGTAGTACACCGTGACTTAACACAGTGGGACACTGAGAGCTACAGCATCTCGATGTTGTACACCATGACAACACAGTGGGACACTGAGAGCTACAGCATCTCAATGTAGTACACCATGACTTAACACAGTGGGACACTGAGAGCTAGAGCATCTCGATGTAGTCCACTGTGACTTAACACAGTGGGACACTGAGAGCTAGAGCATCTCGATGTAGTCCACCATGACTTAACACAGTGGGACAGGGAGAGCTAGAGCATCTCGATGTAGTACACCATGACTTAACACAGTGGGACACTGAGAGCTAGAGCATCTCGATGTAGTACACCATGACTTAACACAGCGGGACACTGAGAGCTAGAGCATCTCGATGTAGTACACCATGACTTAACACAGTGGGACACTGAGAGCTAGAGCATCTTGATGTAGTACACCATGACTTAACACAGTGGGACACGGAGAGCTACAGCATCTTGATGTAGTACACCATGACTTAACACAGTGGGACACGGAGAGCTACAGCATCGCGATGTAGTACACCGTGACTTAACACAGCGGGACACGGAGAGCTAGAGCATCTCGATGTAGTACACCATGACTTAACACAGTGGGACACTGAGAGCTAGAGCATCTCGATGTAGTACACCGTGACTTAACACAGTGGGACACTGAGAGCTAGAGCATCTCAATGTAGGACACCATGACTTAACACAGTGGGACACTGAGAGCTAGAGCATCTCGATGTAGGACACCATGACTTAATAGAGTGGGACAGTGAGAGCTACAGCAGCATCTCGATGTAGTACACCATGACTTAACACAGTGGGACACTGAGAGCTAGAGTATCTCGAGGTAGTACACCATGACTTAACACAGTGGGACACTGAAAGCTACAGCATCTCAAGGTAGTACACCATGACAACACAGCAGGACACTGAAAGCTACAGCATCTCGATGTAGTACACCATGACTTAACACAGCGGGACACTGAAAGCTACAGCATCTCGATGTAGTACACCATGACAACACAGCGGGACACTGAAAGCTACAGCATCTCGATGTAGTACACCATGACTTAACACAGCAGGACACTGAGAGCTAGAGCATCTCGTTGTAGTACACTGTGACTTAACACAGCAGGGAAACTGAGAGCTACAGCATCTCAATGTAGTACACTGTGACTTACACCAGGACACTGAGAGCTATGGCATCTTGATGTAGTACACCACAACTTAACACAGTGGGACACTGAGAGCTGCAGCATCTTGATGTAGTGCACTGTGACTTAGCACAGGGGGACAGTGAGAGATACAGCATCTCGATGTAGTGTGTGTGGCACTTGAATCCTTGTCTAGGCTGTGATAGGTGTGAGCATTCTCCCCATGGCTTGCTGAGTGTCAATCCCTTTCTGAGTCTGGATTGCCCTCCAACATTTTGTGCTTTGCCATTTTGTGGTGGTGAAGTGCCTCTGAGTGTCCCTTTACTGTGAAGGTCTTATCGCCCCATTTCCCCTGGATATCATCGTTTCCCTCACAGCCACTTCCCTGCTGTGTGCGGATGAGTTGCCTTCCTTAGGTTCCTGCAGCACCGTGAGTGTCCCACATGGTAGCCAGTCTATGTTTCCCAGCAGGCTGTCTGTTTCCTGTCCCCTGGCCTTTCTTTGGAATTTCACTTCCAGCACCATCCCTTTTCATTCTCTGGTGCACTTATGTCTTTGTTTGTCTGTTCTTTCTTCTGATAATTCACTTCTGTGAAATGTTGTTTGGTTTCTCCCTGGGAGATGATGTGGCCACACAGCTCCATGCTTTGCTGTCTGTGCTGAGCTGAGTGACAGGCACCCTGGCCAATCCCCATGCAGCCACCAATCCCACATGGCTGTTAACATGTGGTGGTTTGTTGACTACACCTGGCAGCACACTTTGTACTTACTCAGTTAACATGCCATGTAATTGAAATCTGGACTGTGTGGTTGGGGGCTGGGGGTGCATATCTAAACTTTGGCCATGTATCCCTGTGGGTTGGGCCTGCAAGGGAGGACAGTCGGATGCAATCAGATCATCCACCACAGTTGTCCCAAGCCTGGCTGACTATGGAGTGAAGCTGGATTCCCATTCCTGGGCCCCAAAGTGGACCTTCACAGAAGGCTTCCTCCAGTGCATGGGGCCCAGGGAAGGCACCTGTGTGGAAAGTATTTAGGGATGGTTCAGGTGTGCAGTCAGGCTTGGGAACCATGGATTGTAGGATTTGCTGTTTCTGAAACCAACACCAAAGGTGGATGTGGAAGAGAAGAAACCAGAACCTAACACTTAGATTCCTGGAAGAGACAGGACTGTGGTGGCTGCCACCAGACACGTCATGGGGATGTGGAGCCCCAGCCACAGCAGACACAGGGGTGGCAGGGTCTTCTAGGGGACCACCCAGCCCTCTGAGGAATGCTCTCCTATTGAAAATCCTTAGAGACAATTTATGAACTACTCTGAAGTCCCTTCTTAGTGACTAAAACTAGGCTAAATCACCTGATTTGTTTAATTTTTCCTTAAGAAACTTTCTCATTTATCAATTGAATGAGGAAGAGGCATGGGTGGCCTGCATACTTCATTGAGGGTCTTTGACGAGGATTTGCGTGTATGGGATATTAATGAGCCATTGTAGGGTGGGGTGGGGGGACAAGTCCTCAGCAATAACTCTGAGGTGGGGCCCGTGGTATATGCAGTTCTTGTTGGTAGAATGGGCCCATGGTTCTAAACCCTTTCTGTACATCCACAGTAGCTGGGAGTGCTCAGATAAGTCTGGTAAGCAGGCCGCACTCCGGAGCAGTGACATCTGAATCTGGTGGAGGTGGGGCCCAGGCACCTGCATTTTCAGGGTCCCAGGTGGTGTCCAGTGTCATCCAGGGCTGAAGCAGCTGGTGGGGGCTTAGAGAGGATGGTGGGTATGGCCTGGGGTGACCCTTCCAAACCCAGGCAGCAAGGCTGCTGGCTCTCTCCCCTGAGGAAGGAAAGCAGGAGGGTTTCTTGAAGCCACCTGCTACAGGGTGTTTTTGTTTGTTTGACGTCATTCATCAGCTTTGCGTCTCTTCACCAATACTGTCGCTAGGGCCCAGAGTGTGGACTGCAGAGTAAAGATTAATTGGGAAGCAGGGAGTTGAGATGTGGTTTCTGGCCTCTTGGTAGGTCAGGAAAGTAGCTGTTTGTATCATCAGAGAAGTAGCTGTTTGTATCATCAGAGAAGTAGCTGGTTGTATCATCAGAGAAGTAGCTGGTTGTATCATCAGGAAAGTAGCTGGTTGTATCATCAGGAAAGTAGCTGGTTGTATCATCAGGAAAGTAGCTGGTTGTATTATGGCTGGAGTGCTCAGCTCCTGTTTTCCTTGCAGGCTTTTGTCCCAGGCAGAGGTACCTTCCCCCGCCCCCCCTCATGTGGATGACTGGTAGTGTTTTCCTTACAGCACGCTGGCTCATTCAGTTGGTGTGAGGGAGCTGGCTGGATGGAGATGCTCCAGAAGCTTCATCGGTGGATGCCCCTCCCCGACTTTCAACACAGCTCCCAGCGTTCAGTGGAGCCTCGAAGAATGAGCCACATTGATGTGGCCAGGGCGGGAGGCGCGGCACAATGCCGGCAATTATGCCAGATCGAGGACCTCGGTGGGGACAGCTTTGTGGGCCGTGGAAGCGGGGGCGGCCTCCAGCCCGCATGTGAGCTCGTGCCAGCTTCTTCCTAATGGGAATTCTCAGTGGGTGGCTCTGATGTATGACTTACAGCTGAGCCCGGAGAACATCTAATTTCCTTTGCAGCTCTCTTCCTCACAGATGCAATTACTGTAGTGAAATCTGGTCCAGGAGGATGGGATGAGATTCTATTTTAAGGTTATTTCTTTCCTCCTTAGGCCTGAATAGCCATTGTTAACCGCCCGGGCACCCTCCTGGATCCGTCCTTTGGGGCTTAATGCTCCAGCCCGTTAATTCTGCTCTTTAAATTCTCACAGGTGACTGCTCCCCATCAGCCCCTTTGTCTTAACCTCATGGTTTAGTGCTGCTGTCCTCACTCCTGGTGCGCCCTGCATCATCGGGAGAGCTCTGCTATGGGCCGTTCGGGGTTGAGCACCTGATTCGCTACGCTCTGAAAGTGCACGGTACTTGCTTGGTAGAGGATTTGCTAGAACCACAGTTCTCCCCCTGCTGGAACACTAGGGATCCCCTTGCTTCCTTTTTTTTTTTTTTTTTTTTAGATGGAGGCTGTCTCTGTCACCCAGGCTGAAGTGCAGTGGCACGATCATGGCTCACTGCAACCTCCGCCTCCCAGGTTCAAGTGATTTAGTAGAGACAGGGTTTCTCCATGTTGACCAGGCTTGTCTCAAACTCCTGACCTCAGGTGATTCACCTGCCTCGGCCTCCCAAAGTGCTGGGATTACAGGCGTGAGCCATCGCGCCTGGCCCTTGCCTCCATGTTTAAGGGTGGCCCAGGTTGAGCTGAAAAGGCTGGGTCAGGACCGCTGGGCCTGGACACACAAGTGCTTCCTGTGTGATTTCCCACAGGCTCCCCAGCACCCGCAGGATGGGCCCGTTCTCCTAGTTTTACAGACACCAGGCTGAGAGACTGGGGTCCTCATCTCCCACCCACAGAAGTCTTCCCACTGTTAGTCCTCCCGGGAGAGGGGTGGGCTCGCCTGCCGAGGTCGCCATGGAGCCCACACGGGGCTTTCCCGTGCAGGCCTCCTGAGCCCTGCCGTCTTCTGGGAGGGGAGTCGGAAAAGGTTAAGGACAGAGATCCTCACGTGTGTGTTAGTCACAGGCCCAGAGTGGACAGTGGCCAGTTTCCTACTTGGGAATAGGACTTGGCCAATTGGGGGCCATGTTAGGCCCACTGCATTTTATTTCCTTAAAGACAATGTTTTGTTTTTTTATGTGCATTCGGGTTCAGATGCTAAGTGAGCTGTTTAGGAAATGTAAACATACATTCAAAATTGAATTATCTTTCCTTTTCTCGTGAGCCCCTACGACTTATTACAAATGAGATACAAAGGATTGTTTTTGATCTTGAGCCCAACTTTGGCACAAAATTTGTCTTGCTGTGGATTTTCTTGTGGGTCTGGAAAGAGCTTGCATCTGTTATCAAGTCTGCTCAGTGGCGAGAGGGAAGGGAGCTGTGTTGAGGAGGGCGCTGGATGGGCCCTGGAGCTAAGGAGGGTGCTGAGATGGGCCCTGGTGCTGAGGAGGGTCCTGAGATGGGCCCTGGTGTTGAGGAGGGTGTTGAGATGGGCCCTGGAGCTGAGGAGGGTGCTGAGATGGGCTCTGGTGTTGAGGAGCGTGCTGAGATGGGCCCTGGTGCTGAGGAGGGTGCTGAGATGGGCCCTGGAGCTGAGGAGGGTGCTGGATGGGCTCTGGAGCTGAGGAGGGTGCTGGATGGGCCCTGGAGCTGAGGAGGGTGCTGGATGGGCCCTGGAGCTGAGGAGGGCGCTGAGATGGGCCCTGGAGCTGAGGAGGGCGCTGAGATGGGCCCTGGAGCTGAGGAGGGTGCTGAGATGGGCCCTGGTGTTGAGGAGGGTGCTGGATGGGCCCTGGTGTTGAGGAGGGTGCTGAGATGGGCCCTGGTGCTGAGGAGGGTGCTGAGATGGGCCCTGGAGCTGAGGAGGGTGCTGAGATGGGCCCTGGTGCTGAGGAGGGTGCTGAGATGGGCCCCGGAGCTGAGGAGGGCGCTGGATGGGCCCTGGTGTTGAGGAGGGTGCTGAGATGGGCCCTGGTGCTGAGGAGGGTGCTGAGATGGGCCCTGGTGCTGAGGAGGGTGCTGGATGGGCCCTGGTGCTGAGGAGGGTGCTGGGTGGGCCCTGGAGCTGAGGAGGGTGCTGGGTGGGCCCTGGTGTTGAGGAGGGCGCTGGGTGGGCCCTGGAGCTGAGGAGGGTGCTGAGATGGGCCCTGGTGCTGAGGAGGGTGCTGAGATGGGCCCTGGTGCTGAGGAGGGTGCTGAGATGGGCCCCGGAGCTGAGGAGGGCGCTGGATGGGCCCTGGTGTTGAGGAGGGTGCTGAGATGGGCCCTGGTGCTGAGGAGGGTGCTGAGATGGGCCCTGGTGCTGAGGAGGGTGCTGGATGGGCCCTGGTGCTGAGGAGGGTGCTGGGTGGGCCCTGGAGCTGAGGAGGGTGCTGGGTGGGCCCTGGTGTTGAGGAGGGCGCTGGGTGGGCCCTGGAGCTGAGGAGGGTGCTGAGATGGGCCCTGGTGCTGAGGAGGGTGCTGGATGGGCCCTGGTGCTGAGGAGGGTGCTGAGATGGGCCCTGGTGCTGAGGAGGGTGCTGGATGGGCCCTGGTGCTGAGGAGGGTGCTGAGATGGGCCCTGGTGCTGAGGAGGGCACTGGATGGGCCCTGGAGCTGAGGAGGGTGCTGAGATGGGCCCTGGTGTTGAGAAGGGTGCTGAGATGGGCCCCGGAGCTGAGGAGGGTGCTGAGATGGGCCCTGGTGCTGAGGAGGGTGCTGGATGGGCCCTGGTGCTGAGGAGGGCGCTGAGATGGGCCCTGGTGTTGAGGAGGGTGCTGAGATGGGCCCTGGTGCTGAGGAGGGTGCTGGATGGGCCCTGGTGTTGAGGAGGGTGCTGAGATGGGCCCTGGAGCTGAGGAGGGTGCTGGGTGGGCCCTGGTGTTGAGGAGGGCACTGGGTGGGCCCTGGTGTTGAGGAGGGTGCTGAGATGGGCCCTGGAGCTGAGGAGGGTGCTGAGATGGGCCCTGGTGCTGAGGAGGGTGCTGAGATGGGCCCTGGAGCTGAGGAGGGTGCTGAGATGAGCCCTGGTGCTGAGGAGGGTGCTGAGATGGGCCCTGGTGCTGAGGAGGGCGCTGGACGGGCCCTGGTGCTGAGGAGGGTGCTGGATGGGCCCTGGTGCTGAGGAGGGTGCTGGATGGGCCCTGGTGTTGAGGAGGGTGCTGAATGGGCCCTGGAGCTGAGGAGGGTGCTGGATGGGCCCTGGAGCTGAGGAGGGTGCTGAGATGGGCCCTGGTGCTGAGGAGGGTGCTGAGATGGGCCCTGGAGCTGAGGAGGGTGCTGAGATGGGCCCCGGAGCTGAGGAGGGTGCTGAGATGGGCCCTGGTGTTGAGGAGGGCACTGGATGGGCCCTGGTGCTGAGGAGGGTGCTGGATGGGCCCTGGTGTTGAGGAGGTTGCTGAGATGGGCCCTGGTGTTGAGGAGGGTGCTGAGATGGGCCCTGGTGCTGAGGAAGGTGCTGAGATGGGCCCTGGAGCTGAGGAGGGTGCTGAGATGGGCCCTGGTGCTGAGGAGGGTGCTGAGATGGGCCCTGGTGCTGAGGAGGGTGCTGGATGGGCCCTGGTGCTGAGGAGGGTGCTGGGTGGGCCCTGGTGCTGAGGAGGGTGCTGAGATGGGCCCTGGAGCTGAGGAGGGTGCTGAGATGGGCCCTGGAGCTGAGGAGGGTGCTGGGTGGGCCCTGGAGCTGAGGAGGGTGCTGGGTGGGCCCTGGTGTTGAGGAGGGTGCTGAGATGGGCCCTGGTGCTGAGGAGGGTGCTGAGATGGGCCCTGGTGCTGAGGAGGGTGCTGTGATGGGCCCTGGCAGGTGTGTTCTTGGCCCACGCATGTTCTCAGCCCCAGTCTCATGTGCGCAGCCTCATTTCACCCTCACGGCAGCCTAACGACATGGGCCTATTGTCCCCTGAGCCACAGAGAAGCAGCCCAGGAGGAAGGCCAGTGACTGACTCACAGAGCGGCTGAGTCTGGATAAGACCTGGGCCCTGGCCCCTGAGACCATGCTCCCATCTGAGGCGGGTGTGAGTGCCGCGGGGCGGCGCCTTCCACCTCCATTGGCGTTGGTTGGCTGCTTGGTACCCAGGTTTCCCAACTTGAAGTTGAGTGCTTAGTGTAGACAAGGACAGCGAGTGAGTTCTGATGCTGCCCTCTGACTGGCTGTGTTACCTGGGGGATCCCATCTCCCACGGGAAGGGGACCCCTGTTCCCGGGACGACAGCAGGACTTGCAGGTGCCTTGGCTCCCAGGAGGTGAGCCGTGAGTGCTGGGGGGACCAGAGAGTGGTGGCCGGGCATGTGCAAGGGCCCAGGGGACCGGGAGGGGAGACCCCAGAGGCTGCTGAAGGAGCTGTGAGGACCCAGCAGGGGCAGCCCCCGCACTTCATCACGGGAAGCGACTGGAGATGCCACCTCATTTCAGCGTGGCCGGAAAGCTGTGGCTGCACACGTCTTCACGTGGGGAAGGGAGAATAAACCCACTGGGAAGTGTGTGAAGAAGCCGTGGGAGGCAGAAATGGAGCTGCGTTTGGTTGTAAGGGATGGGGTGCTCATGGGTTTTGTGTGCCTGCTCTGTGAAGGGTCCCATGACACAGAAACAGGTGGAAGAGCGAGGCCTCCTCTCGGGAGCTGCAGGAGTGAAAATAAGGCTGTGCCAGGGAGGAGAGGGCCCCGGGTTCGCAGGGGCAGCCCAGCCTGTCCGGATCTCTGTGGCCTGACACCACCAAGTGAATTTCCTACTCACGCTCCATGTCTGGGGTCACCTGGGTGCTTGTGTACCCTGTCCCTCCGGGGCCTCCCACCCCATGAGCACACTGTCCCGTCACCCCTTCCCCGTGTCTCCGTGTCTGGGGTCACCTGGGTACTTGTCTGCACTGTCCCTCTGTGGCCTCCCATCCCATGAGCACACTGTCCCGTCACCCCTTCCCCGTGTCTCCGTGTCTGGGGTCACCTGGGCACTTGTCCGCACTGTCCCTCCAGGGCCTCCCACCCGTGACTCCACCAACACCCCTTCCCTGTGTCTCTGTGTCTTCTCCTCTCCCTACAGGGATGTCAATCACTACATTTAGGGCCCACCCTGGATCCAGATGATCTCACCTCAAGGTCCTTCAATAATGAGGTCTGCGAGGACCCTGTTTCCACGTAGTTACATTCCGAGGCTCTGGCTGGACATTCCCAGAGAAGTTAAGAGCCACTTGTGGTTTTGTTATTCCACTTTACCGAAGTTGGGGAAACTGAAGCTTAGGGAGGCTCACCTTGCTCAAAGCCTGTAGTTTGAGACAGACCGGGAGCCTCTGCCCTTGGTCACCCCACATGCCTCAGAGTTGCAGAACTTCAGGGTCAGAGGAAACCTTAACTGGAGCTGGAAGTGGGCTCACAGGTGTCTACTCTGTCACTTCATCCCACGAGAAGGAGATTAATTCTCCTGTCTGTAGTCACCTGGGTACTCGGGGATGAGACGAGGGTGACTCTGGCATCGTGATCTCATTCTGTGTCCTTTCCTCCACATCTCCTGCCTTCGGGATGACAGCTGTGTCCTGAGTATCGTGTTAGGTTGACATTTTGGTGTCGGGAGAGGCTCTCCAGAGAGGGAGCGGGCCTTGTGTGGTGAGGGTACCTTGTCAGATGCTTGAAGGCAGAGAGGGTTTGGGGAGGTGGCTCAGACATGGGCTGTTTTTCTTTTTCTTAAATGGAGGGAAGGTGGCCAGAGACTGTGGAGGTCACCCGGATGAACTCCAGGTCTGCCTGCAGCCGTGGGAGGAAACCGAAGGAGTGATCAGGCTGACTCTGCGGGGACGCCTCGGAGCCACCCAGGCTGTTCAGGGAACCTCAGGCAGCCGGGGCTGTGGGGGCCACAGGGGCCGTGGGGGCACACCCCATCTTCTCAAGTTTTCAGAAAACTTTGGAAGGCAAGTTCATGGAAGCTGCTCAAAAAAACACTAGCTTTATTATTATTTTTTAAAGCCAGATTTTTTGAGAGGCGACGTCAACACATTTTCTCAGCTCTTTATTTCAATTCTTAAAACACTTGCCAGATTCTGCAGGAGAGTTCTGAATGTCGGCATGCTCTGTGAGGGCACCTGTTCTTCAGAGCGAGGGTCTGAGGGGGCCTGCGCGATCCCCACCTGGCCCCTTCCCTGGCAGGTGAGGTTGAAAGCCAGTGGAGGTTTTCTGTTGTTAGAGACCCCCGGAACCCTCACAGCCACCCTTTGGTTCACATAGAGGAGGGGCTTGGATGCTTCGTAAATTCTCCTGCCGGAGTTTGAGCTGCTTTAACCACGGTCCTCTTCAGGCATGTTCATAACATGGAAACCAGCTTCAGAAGGCAGCCCTGGGGAAATTGACCTGACTCTATCTGTTAGCAGCAGCCACTCTTTCCTTCCTCAGACTGACCAGGTCTTCTGTGCCCTCTCCACGCTCATGCCTGGGTAGGTCCTCTCCTAAGCTGAGGACTGCCCACCTCCCCAGCCTGCTCACTGCCTGCTCCTGCACACATCTCCCCATATGCTGCCAGGGCCAGCCCTGAACACAGGCAATGGCTGGCTTCTGGCTGCAGAGGTCAGCGCGGGCTCCACAGGATCCACCATCTCCAGAAGCCCCTTTGGAGGTGAGGCCCCAGGTGAGCCCCAAATGAGTAGATGCACTGCAGTCTGCATCTACTCATTAATGTAAACCAAGCATTACCTGCGGGGGCTTCTCATGAATGAAAACAGAACTTTCAGGGTGTTACGAAAATGATATGATTGTGTACATAAAGCACTGAGCTTGGAATCTGGTCTGGGAGGATGATCTTTTGATTTTTTTTTTTTTTTAAATTAAGGAGAGCAAAGTCATTACTAGAATGTATAGCAAATATGGAGGTTAACTTTGTATCGTTTAAGTCATGTTTGTGGTAACAGAGTTTTAGGCTGTGTTTGGTGTCAATGTTAATATGACTGGGGTGAGTCCAGTGTTGACGTTAGCAGCGTTTTATCTCAAGCATATGTGACGTTGATCAAAATGTGAACTTTTGATCCGATTCTCCTTCCTACCCCACTGGCTTAGTTATTGCTGTAGTCCGGTCACGAAGGGTGGTCACACGTTTGGTGTATTTCTGCAAACACGGAGGAAACACCTTATTTATATTATGCAATTTACCTTTTCTTATCATTTGGACTTTTTCTGAGTCCATCAAATTGCTTGTTTTATGATTTTGATTTTGCAACACAGTAATAAATATCATTTTCTGGAAATAAGTAATGAACATCTGCTTCCTCTGAAGATGCAGTATGAGTCCACCATGTGCAGTTCTCACAGGCAGGGACCTGCCTCCGGGCTGATACACAGTGGTGACTGTTTTCTTCTTCTTCCTCTTCTTCTCTTAAAAGTCTATTTGAAAAATTCCACTGTAGAGAAAGCTACTGTAATCTGCTCCTTAAGAAGATTTGGCCTAGGAAGAGGAAAATCATCCTTTATACTTTTGGCTTATTAAATTGAAAAATATGCATAGTGGTGTTCTTATTAATTTATTCATGATTTTATTAATGTTTAATGCTGCCTCTGGTGGTGTCTGCTTTCAATACCAAAGAAAATGCAAAGGCACGTTTGATCATGTGTGTTTCAGATCACAGGATCTCGTGTGTTTCTCTTCTAACACTGAAGGCCACCAGATGTCAGTGTAACTTAACAAATCACATCCTACATGTCACGTTGACTTCAGCATTTGGTCTAAGTGTTGCCTTTTCCTTTCCTATTTCGACTTCTGAAGAAGAAGAAGGACTTTAAGGGAATTTGCACACAAGCTCCATAGACTTGAGTCATTGGATATCTTCTGAAGATGAGGAGGGACTTTAAGGGAATTTGCACACAAGCTCTGTAGACTTGAGTCACTGGACATTGCGGGAGATGCCTTTTTGCTTTTGCTCTTTCCAAACCTCCCAGATAATCACGCCATGAACTCATGGTCCCTCCACTGAGCACGGCGATGGTTCCACATCGGCTTCGTGGCAAGGACGGATTCCAGGTTGGGGCTGCGGCCGGGCTCTGCTTGAGCGGCCCAGGGTCTTCTGTCTCAATCCAGGACCCAGGACCCAGGACGCAGGACCCAGGACCCAGGACGCAGGACGCAGGACCCAGGACGCAGGACCCAGGACCCAGGACCCAGGACGCAGGACCCAGGACCCAGGACCCAGGACTCAGGACGCAGGATGCAGGACCCAGGACCCAGGGCCCAGGACCCAGGACGCAGGACGCAGGCAGGACGCAGGATGCAGGACCCAGGACCCAGGACGCAGGACGCAGGACCCAGGACGCAGGATGCAGGACCCAGGACCCAGGACCCAGGATGCAGGACGCAGGACCCAGGGCTGGGCTTGTCTGCAGCCCAACCTCCTCACAGGTGGATGTTGGTTCTCTTGCTGGGTCTCCCTGGAGGGTTCCTTGCTGACAGCCTGAGCACGCTCAGCCTTGCTCATTGTTCAGGGCTGGCAGCTCCATGTTTGCTGTGTGCGAGGCCTGTGCAGGACAGACTTTGTCCAGTATTTACAGCATTTTCCTGATTCCATGTTGAGAGGTAAAGCAATTTGCCTGGAGTGCCTGCTCTGATCCTGGAGTGCCTGCTCTGATCCTGGAGCTCTGTCATCCAGGGTCTGTTTATAACAGCAGAGGAACGAAATGAGCCGAAACACAAATCTAATACAAAAAAACAAAATCAGGAGCATTTTTGAAGTTTAGCCAGGTATCCAGGAGGCAGTCAGCCACATATCCAGTGGCACGGGGATGAGGGGTAGTCTTCTAGAGGTGTGTGAACAGGGCAGGTCTCAGGGCATGGTCAGTGTCACACACCAGCGAGTGGCTGCAGCAGGACTCAGGTCCGCGGGAGAGACTGGGGAGGCTTCCAGAGCGGCACCTGCCCTGGGGAAGGAGCCGATGATGATGCAGGGGGCTCCAGGCATGACCGGCTCTTCCTTCCTGAAATAAGCGCCACTGCGGGATCTCAGTGAGCAGCCAAATGTCTCACGGATGAGCCACCGGGATCTCAGTGTGCGGCCACACGTCTCACGGATGAGCCACCGGGATCTCAGTGTGCGGCCACACGTCTCACGGATGAGCCACCGGGATCTCAGTGTGCGGCCACACGTCTCACGGATGAGCCACCGGGATCTCAGTGTGCGGCCACACGTCTCACGGATGAGCCACCGGGATCTCAGTGTGCGGCCACACGTCTCACGGATGAGCCACCGGGATCTCAGTGTGCGGCCACACGTCTCACGGATGAGCCACCGGGATCTCAGTGTGCGGCCACACGTCTCACGGATGAGCCACCGGGATCTCAGTGTGCGGCCACATGTCCCATGGATAAGCCACTTGTGGTCATGGTATGCAGCATTTCACTTTGCTTCTTGGAAGGTTTTCCAAGTTTTCCAAGTGCAGGCTCCACACACAGATGAGTTTTACTGTATTAAGAGTATAGAGAGCCGGATCTTAGTTGGATTCAGAAAAGTAGTTATTAAAAATATCCGATACCACATAACTGGATAAAGTGTCTCTTGCAGCAGTAAAGTGTTGTGCATGCCCCGTTTCTTAGCAAGCTTGCGGAGGCTTTGTTTGTTGTTCCCTTCCAGTGTGGAGGAGAGACGGTCGGACGCTGCAGCTCTGTGTTGTGTCCTTATCAGGCATCATGCTAAAAAAACATTTCCTCCAGGGGGCTGTTTGTGAAAGGCAAGATTTTCAGAGGTTTTAAATGGGAGGATTTCAGCCCTCCTGAACCAAGCTTCTGCTTGGAGCTAACATCAAAGCTTTCAGAGAGTTTTCCTATAGCTAGGGTGGCCTCTGTGGCCATGCCTGACCTTCGTCTAGGTGTCGGCATTGCTAGGACCCTGAAATCCTAAGGGGATGTGACACCCAGGAATTCTAGAGGTCTCCCAGGCACCCCGGGAGGATGTGGACTCCAGGCATCCTAGGGGGTGTGGATGTTCATGATGCTGTCTTTGTGGATGGGGAAACACTGTAACAACTTAGCTCCTGCTGGGGCCAGGGAGCTGGGGCTGGGGAGCTGAGGCCGAGGAGCTGGAGGCTAGGGAGCTGGGGGCCGGGGAGCTGGAGGCCGGGGAGCTGAGGCCGGGGAGCTGGAGGCCAGGGAGCTGGGGGCCGGGGAGCTGGAGGCCGGGGAGCTGGGGGCCGGGGAGCTGGGGGCTGGGGAGCTGAGGCTGAGGAGCTGGAGGCCGGGGAGCTGGGAACCGGGGAGCTGAGGCCAAGGAGCTGGAGGCCGGGGAGCTGGAGGCCGGGGAGCTGGGGGCCGGGAAGCTGGGGGCCAGGGACCTGGAGGCCAGGGAGCTGGGGGCCGGGGAGCTGAGGCCGGGGAGCTGGAAGCTGGAGAGCTGGGGGCCGGAGAGCTGGGGGCCGGGGAGCTGGAGGCCGGGGAGCTGAGGCCAAGGAGCTGGGGGCCGGGGAGCTGAGGCCGGGGAGCTGGAGGCCGAGGACTGCAGGCCCTGGCTTGTGTTTCTGGCACAGGACTCCCGAGTGACTGGTGTTGTTGGGGTGGATATAACCAAACAGGGATTTAAGGAATGCAGCCAGCAATTGCCCAAAGCCACGTCCCCTGGGGAGCCCCCGTCCTCGCGGGTCCTGGCGTCTTCATCCTGTGGACTGGCTCAGCCTGGCCTCAGCGCCTGCCCCGGGGTCAGCAGGTTAAGGGGTCCACAGCCCCTGCAGCAGGAGATTTTAATGCCTGAACTGGAGAACCTTCAAAGGCACACACACAATCTCTGTCTCCTCAGCATCCTCCCATCAAAGTCCATCCGCATGTGTTCCTGGCTAGTGGCTCAGGAAAGGTCTGACGTCTTCCCACGTGTGACACAGTAGCACAAACCTCCAGCACGTGTCCCCGCCCTGCACACGGGTGTTCTGGTGACGTCCAGTGAAAGCGTCACTTATAAGCCTTGGGGCCACAGTGTGTCCTGATGAAGCGATGTTTGTAAAGTTGATCTTTCCTATTGTCACGGCGATACCTTTTATTATAGAAAGTCCAGAGGCTGCCAATCACCAGGAAAAGACTGCGCATGCTGGGATTCCCCCACCACAACGTCTTCGTGTCATTTTTGTGTCTGTCCTAATGGACTTCCTTTTCTTTGGTAAGGACATGAGTAATTATAAAAATGGAATTGTAGTGTTCCTTGTGACTTTTACCCTGCATTTTAAACCTCATTACCTTAATTAGGTGACTTCTTGTGCTAGCTAAAGGCATAAAGCAAATATTCATTTCCCCCTTTCCAGCCATCATGGTTTTTTCCAAAAGCAAATATTCATTTCCCCCTTTCCAGCCATCATGGTTTTTTCCAAAGTGCATCATCCCAGCATCAGAATTTCAGAACTCTGGGGGAATCAAGATTCAGCCTCGTGGGGTTTTGGGAGTTTTCAGAGTGGGGGTGCAGGACCCCTCCCCGAGTGGGTCTTGGTGTGCGATCCTCAGACCCCAGGCACTCGCAGTCCCGGCTGCCGCACTGCCTGCCTGCTGCCCACCTTAGCCCACTTCCAGTCCGACAGGCAGCGTGAACAGAAGTGACCTCTCTGTGGTGATTGACGTGCCACCAGAGTGGCCCTTGGAGTAACAAAGGCCACACTCAGGGGTTTGGGCCTAAATGTGCTTGCTCCGGGCACGATTCTCAAGCCTGGAGCCCATGAGGATTACCTGGGAGCTTTTGCAGAACAAGGGTAGCTGGACCTGTGCCTGGGCCTGTCCAGGGTTGCTGGGGTGGGGCCTGCACGTCAGGGTGGAATCCTTGCCGCTCCTGCCTGCAGCCTGGTGGACACATGCTCTTCAGGTCAGCTCTGGTTATTTACGTTTTCACATCAGTACGGCGGGGCCTGCCGTGGGTGTGTTGTGTCATTCACTTGGCTTCCTGCTGGTGAGGTGTCTGCTGGCAGAGGCGCTCACGTGTGCTCCCCTGGCCTGATGGGGCAGGTTTCTCTCTGGCCACGTGCCCACGTGCATTCTGTCTGCTCGACCTCCCTCCCAAGTGCACAGCTTGAAGGTGGTCCAGACCTTAATGCGGGGGGAGTTTCACCAAAACCCTGTGGTGTCTCCAAACAAAGCGAGAATGAACCCCCTGGGAAGCATGTGAAGGAGCCGTGGGAGGCAAACGGAGCTGTGTTTGGTTGTAAGGGATGGGGCTGCTCATGGGTTTTCAGTGCCGGCTCTGGGAAGGGTCCCTTTGCTGTGGAGAATCACAGAGGAGGCTTTTCTTTTCTGACCTGCTGCCCCTACACCCCATGATTCTCCCTCATCAGAGTTTTGCTTTCTGCTGGGCAAAGCCAGGAAGGGACAGACAGTCCCTGGCCTGGGTTGAGCCCCCACCACCCTGTCCCTCCACCGTGGGACCAGAGCTGTCCATGACACCACCCTGCCTGGCCATGACCCTTGGATCCCTCTAGGGCGGGCGCAGGGTCCGGAGAGCAGGCACGACAGCTGCAGAGACCCAGGCCTTCCCTTCCCTGCAGGAACATCGCAGGGCTTGCCCAAGGCCGCATGGACAGCTGCATTGGAAGGAGACTCATCGAAGACTCTGCATTTTGGGGCTTTAATTTATCTGCCAAATATGGAGTAAGCCCCTGGCACGTGCGATATTGGAGTCTCAGCAGTGTGCACAGCAGAGTCTTGTCTCCATGAAGTTGGAGGGCACTGACTCCCACCAACGTAAATTCAGTGCAGATGCAAAATTAGCAGAGAAGATGGCGTGGGGTGCACTGGCCAACAGCATGAGCCAGCCCCACCTCCGGGAGTCAAGGTGAAGCTCTGAGGCAGGTGCTCATTTGCGAGCTGGAATGCATGTGTGTACAGAGGTTGTACCCCCAGATTTCCAATTTGGGGAGGTGCTGGGGCATGTGCCTCCTAGTGCCGTGGACAGCTCAAAAGTCAGCACCTGGATACCCTGGTCCTGTGGCTGGCTGGTCCCTGAGTCCCACAACATGTATGTGGACTTGTTGTGAGCCGCTCTCCCACCGGGCCGTCTTCCAGGGTTCTCCCTTTTCCCAGGTGTGTTTGGAGGGAGTGGCTGGATGTGCTGACTCCTCATCTCCTCATCTCCTCTCTTTCACACCCCATGTCCCACCTCTCCCTGACCCTGCTGGACACCAGTCAGACCCCCTTTCCTCATCTGTCTTTCACACCCCGTTTCCCACCTCTCCCTGGCTCTGGGCACCGGCCAGACCCCCTTTCCCAGATGGGAACTTGACTGGCGGTCTGGATGGAGAAAGAGAGGCCTGGGAGGTCTGGGCGGCAGTGTGGACGTCTCTATGGATTCAGGCACCCCTGCTCTCGTTTTGTCTTCCCTCCACTGGGCACCTGCTGGTTTCCAGGCTGCCGTCAGTCCCCTGAGCCCCTCTGTCTTCCCAGCTTCTCCCTTAGGAATTACCAGCCATTCGTCCTTTTGTTTTCCTTTCAGCCCCTTCAAATTTTGTCTCGGGAATAATTTTGTGCATTATCAGATCATCAAGGTATTTTACTAAAGACATTGCTTTCTAAGAATTTAGTTATTAAACTAGCATTTCCCTTTTTGAGTTCCTCTGATGGTAACAGCTCTTCACTAGAATGCCTGGGACCCAGTGTGTCATGGCAACCATGGGGCTGTCCCGTGGCAGCCCCACTCCTGCGCTAGGCCAGGGTCTCTCTGCCTCCACGCTGCTCCCTTGGGGTCCATCGTGTCTTGGCACCCGTGGGGCCGTCCCGTGGCAGCTTCGCTTCTGTGCTGGGCCAGGTCTCTCTGCCTCCACGCTGCTCCCTCGGGGTCCATCGTGTCTTGGCACCCGTGGGGCCGTCCCGTGGCAGCTTCGCTTCTGTGCTGGGCCAGGTCTCTCTGCCTCCACGCTGCTCCCTCGGGGTCCATCGTGTCTTGGCACCCGTGGGGCCGTCCCGTGGCAGCTTCGCTTCTGTGCTGGGCCAGGTCTCTCTGCCTCCACGCGGCTCCCTCGGGGTCCATCGTGTCTTGGCACCCGTGGGGCCGTCCCGTGGCAGCTTCGCTTCTGTGCTGGGCCAGGTCTCTCTGCCTCCACGCGGCTCCCTCGGGGTCCATCGTGTCTTGGCACCCGTGGGGCCGTCCCGTGGCAGCTTCGCTTCTGTGCTGGGCCAGGTCTCTCTGCCTCCACGCGGCTCCCTCGGGGTCCATCGTGTCTTGGCACCCGTGGGGCCGTCCCGTGGCAGCTTCGCTTCTGTGCTGGGCCAGGTCTCTCTGCCTCCACGCGGCTCCCTCGGGGTCCATCGTGTCTTGGCACCCGTGGGGCCGTCCCGTGGCAGCTTCGCTTCTGTGCTGGGCCAGGTCTCTCTGCCTCCACGCTGCTCCCTCGGGGTCCATCGTGTCTTGGCACCCGTGGGGCCGTCCCGTGGCAGCTTTGCTTCTGTGCTGGGCCAGGTCTCTCTGCCTCCACGCAGCTCCCTCGGGGTCCATCGTGTCTTGGCACCCGTGGGGCCGTCCCGTGGCAGCTTCGCTTCTGTGCTGGGCCAGGTCTCTCTGCCTCCACGCTGCTCCCTCGGGGTCCATCGTGTCTTGGCACCCGTGGGGCCGTCCCGTGGCAGCTTCGCTTCTGTGCTGGGCCAGGTCTCTCTGCCTCTTGGCACCCGTGGGGCCGTCCCGTGGCAGCTTCGCTTCTGTGCTGGGCCAGGTCTCTCTGCCTCCATGCTGCTCCCTTGGGGTCCATCGTGTCTTGGCACCCGTGGGGCCGTCCCGTGGCAGCTTCGCTTCTGTGCTGGGCCAGGTCTCTCTGCCTCCACGCTGCTCCCTCGGGGTCCATCGTGTCTTGGCACCCGTGGGGCCGTCCCGTGGCAGCTTCGCTTCTGTGCTGGGCCAGGTCTCTCTGCCTCTTGGCACCCGTGGGGCCGTCCCGTGGCAGCTTCGCTTCTGTGCTGGGCCAGGTCTCTCTGCCTCCATGCTGCTCCCTTGGGGTCCATCGTGTCTTGGCACCCGTGGGGCCGTCCCGTGGCAGCTTCGCTTCTGTGCTGGGCCAGGTCTCTCTGCCTCCACGCGGCTCCCTCGGGGTCCATCGTGTCTTGGCACCCGTGGGGCCGTCCCGTGGCAGCTTCGCTTCTGTGCTGGGCCAGGTCTCTCTGCCTCCACGCTGCTCCCTCGGGGTCCATCGTGTCTTGGCACCCGTGGGGCCGTCCCGTGGCAGCTTCGCTTCTGTGCTGGGCCAGGTCTCTCTGCCTCTTGGCACCCGTGGGGCCGTCCCGTGGCAGCTTCGCTTCTGTGCTGGGCCAGGTCTCTCTGCCTCCATGCTGCTCCCTTGGGGTCCATCGTGTCTTGGCACCCGTGGGGCCGTCCCGTGGCAGCTTCGCTTCTGTGCTGGGCCAGGTCTCTCTGCCTCCACGCGGCTCCCTCGGGGTCCGGTGGCTCCTGGGTGGCAGCAACACAGAGGAGCTTCCGGTCTATTTTCTCCCTGGTGGAGGTTTCCGAAGATTTTTCACTGCTGGAAAAAGAGGAAGAAGCCCAGTAAAAATAACAAATGAGGGGATGGAGCCTCCCAACACAGCCTTCCTTGCTCACGGGATGGAGCCTGGGTCTGAGGGGCTTGGAGCCCGCCTTCCAGGTGAACTGTCAGAGGGTCAGGAACCCGGAGAGCCCCTGGCACCGCAGGCATCACTGCTGCCTCCATCATCAGGCCCCACGTCCCTCTTGTGCTTGCTGGTGGCGGTGCCGCTTTCTCTTTTAGATTCTGCATCTTGTGCATGTTGGTTCCTGGGTGATGAGCGGCCTTGGCCACAGGAGGCGGAGCAGGGCCCATCGCAGTCGGGGAAGCTCTGGGTTTCCTGTCTGCTCGGCTTTCCTCGTGAGGTTCTTTACAGGATGTTCTTTACAGGATCTGGGGGAATGCAGGGGGTGGGACGGGGGCTGCTGGTTGGTGTTTGAGGAGCTCACCTGCAGGCAGGACGTGTCCTGAGGATCCATCTCAGCTGCGTGGCAGGCATGGAGCAGGGCTGCCTCCGTTTGTGTAGAGGATGCCTGCAGCCCAGAGAGACTTTGAGGTTGGCCTGAGAGGCTCTGTCTGCATTTGTGGCTGGGACCACGGTGTCCTGTGCTGAGGCTGGTCTCAGCTGCTGGGGAGATGCTGCCTTGGGACCTGCAAGAGGGCGACTCCCAGCGCCCCTCACTTTCACCCCAAGGGGAATCGGAGCCGAGATGACAAAGCGCGTCTTGTGTTCTTGTTAGATGTGTGTTGGCTTCATAATGATGCAGCATAATGATGTCAGGATGGCTTTGGAGCTCAGAGAAATGGGCTTGAGCCACCATAAAGCAATCCCATTGGACTTAATGGCTGTGATTTTGTTGTGGTGATGTCAAGAGGCTTTCTGTCCAGTTTCTGAGGAGCTGTGTGTCTGGTAGACACAGAGCAATAAAGCAAAACAAAAACAAAGCCAGAATGCTGCTCCAGCCTGAGTGTGGGGGAGATGGGACAGCGTGGGTTCTGTGCATGACGACTGCTCTGTCCACATAGGGTAGCGCATCTGCTTGGTTCAAAAGTGACTAAGACATTGGTCTTCAAAAAATATCCATCAGTTACGTGATTTCTTTTGGCAAAATTCTTGATGTTTGTGGGGGCCTCGTAAGTTTAGGCGTCCTCATTAAAACCTCTAAAGACTGTCAGAAAGCACAGCTTTAACGATGACATAAAGGCATCTGTTACATGAGAAAAGCGTTTACTTCCTCTCCTCACCCCAGTATGAAAGGTGGCCTGAGTGCCCTGCAGGTGTGGTCACAGCAGATCTCTTGCACGCAGGGAGTTTGGCAAACCTGGACTGGTGCTGGTCTGCAGACTCGCCGCCCCTCCCAGCTTCGCTCCCTGCAGGACTGCAAGTGCCTGGGGACTAATGAGTCCCGCTTCCCACTCCCCTTGCTGGGAGAGCTCCAACTGACGGCCAAGGAGTGAGCGTTTAAATACCTCAGCTACACCACCCCTTGAGTGGGATGGTTCCGATGCAGTAGGAGCTGGCTGGTGACGCACCTTTCACTGGAAACCCAACCTTCCTTGTCACACTTTTTTTCTTTTAAAAATTTCCTCCTCTCCCCTCCCCTTCCATTCCCTTTTTTCTTTTCCTTCTTTTCTTTTCTTTCCTTTTTTGAGACAGGATCTTGCTTTATCACCCAGGCTGCAGTGCAGTGGCTTGATCATAGCTCACTGCAGGCTTGACCTCCTGGACTGAAGTGATCCTCCTGCCTCAGCCTCCTAAGTAGCTGAGACCACAGGCAGGAGCTACCATGCCTGGCTAATTTTTAAAAATGATTTTATAGAGACAGGGATCTCACTTTGTGGCCCAGGCTGTTCTCAAACTCTTGGACTCAAGTGATTCTCCTGCCTTGGCCTCCCAAAACACTGAGATCACAGGTGTGCACTACCACACCTGGCCAACTACAATTGTTTCTTATTCCAGGTCTGCTTCTGTGGGAATAGAAATAGAGAAAATTTTTCCCAGTGAAACTGCTCAGCAGGGTCTCCTATACTGACACCCACTGTCAACAATTCACCAGGTGACACAATTCTAAATCAGCTCTTTGTGCCCCTTATTAAATATGAGCAGGCATCCCAGGATCCCTGGACACTTATGGAAAGCCTCTAATGAAAGAGCCCTGACAGCCACATGGAAGAAGACAGCATGAAATGAAGAGAGACTATGGACACTAAGCAAATACATAAGACATGTATAACTCCAGGAAAAACAAGAAGACACTGTGAAAGGAAGAGAGACTGTGGACACTAAGCAAATACATAAGACATTTATAACTCCAGGGAAAACAAAAAGAAAAAAAAATTAATACTAGTCACAGCGTACTACATAGCCTAGTTGGGGATAGCATTTACAAAGTCACAATATTGTAAGCACATAATACTGTTCTGATGAAAATTGTAATGTAACTAAACTGGGAAAGAGAAAGTAAGCTTGGAAACAGTGATGTGTTATAGAGAGGTAGGCCCATCTTCTGTAGCAGTCAGAAAATAGATACATCCTAAATCTGAAAGCTGAGAAATGGCAACGTGAATGTGTCATGTGGAGATATGGAGATGAAAACCAAGAGTCAGCTAAATGAGTTGAGGGTGCTTACCTCTGGGGAGTAGAAATGTGGGTGGGGAAAAGGTGGGTTAGAGGTTTGCTCATTTCCCCAACCAGACTTAGATTTTTCAAACTATGTGCAAGCATGATGTTTAAAAATAAACCCTAAAATAAGAAGAGAGAGTTAACTTTGACAACGGCAATAACAGAACAAAGAATGTACTTTATGTATGTTTTCTTTGTTCTTTGTTTACCCCATTCTAGCAATGCAGAAACAGTTAGAAGACACTCACCGAGCCCCACCCGGCTTCCCACCTGTGACCAGGTGAGGCAACAGTGTGGGGGAGGGTGAGGCAGCTGCCCTCGGCATTGCCTGTGGCAAGGCCAGCCTGTGTTAGAGTGGGTTGCTGTTTTAAATAAACACAACCCAGGAAAGGGGACCGTTTTCAGTGTCTAGTGGGATAATAATATCTAGCATTTACTGGGCATACTCAATCTTGCTACCACCCTGGTTTTGAAAACACAAATCTGTTCAAATGCAGTTGATACATGGGGGAGCACTTTGTGCATGATGTAATTTTGCATTCTCCTATGAATGATGAATGACGGGTTGCTAGTCTGGTTGAACAGTTACAGATGGATTTGTAAGCTAGACAGTGTCCGTCAGGACCATGGAATGTGTGGATGTATCAGCACTACAGAATCTTCGAGTCTGCAAATTTTCCCAGCCTCAGGATCAGTGGGGACTCATCATCCTCTCATTTCCCTGCTTTGGTTCCACCCTCAGTGGCCGTCCCTCCGGTTCCTACTCCTTGTTATCACGCACACCTCGATTTACGTTCATGGCATTGGAAAACCCTCCTGTTTGATTGTTACTGTCAGGCCATGGCACCCTGCTTGTGCTTTTCAATTTGTTTTGTTTTGCTTTGCACAGTTGTGTGTGCATGTAGCTGTTTTTATTCACTGTTATACTTTTATTCTGTATTTGTTTCCTGTTTCTTTTGGTCAAGAGGCCTCACAAGGCATCTTCTCTGCAGGGGAGGAGACTCAGCCCTGAGAGGGATGTTGTTGTCATGTGGAAGCGGAGGCACAGAGTGACTGGGGGGTGGGGAGGGAGTGGCAGGACAGGCCCAGACCTGCCCAAATGGTATGACATTTCGGCCCCCAGCTTTCCTGGGTGGAGCCCTGTGCTGTCCCTATTTTGAGCTGGGGCAGGACACACTATTTCTCTGGAAGGGAAGGTGAGGGTGTGGGGCACAGGAGGAGTGTTTGTTTGGGCCTCCAGAGCTGGTCTCGATCTGAGGACCTGCTTCATGTCAGCCCTGTCCCCTGGCCACTTGGAGGGCAACCCTGAGGCTGGTTCACAACTGCTCAGGGGTCCTGCCGCTGGGAGGGCTGGTTCACAACCGCTGAGGGTGTCTGGATGCAGGCTCCTGGCAGCATCCTGGATGGGTGCAGCTCATGTGGTTCTCTGCAGAGTGGCCCCACATTGGGCACGAGCCCCTGTCCCTACCTCGGAGGGCATCTCCTGCATTACCCAGGAAGTGAGCCTCTCTGAATCTTGTTTGCTTTGAGATTATGCAAGGAAGGAAAAAATGCTGAAGTGTAAGTTTTGAGGGTGTGAGGCATAGTTTAAATCAGGGAGGCACTCTTACAGCAGATGGCCTTTCAGAATAACTAAAAGAGCAAATTGAAAGAGCGTTTGAGCGGGGCCTGGGTCTCCACAGAGGACAGGATGTCGGTTTGTTTCAAAAGACAGAAAATAAAGTTTCTTTCCAAAGCTGCAATTTCCTTGAGGCCATTGTACCATCATGTCACAAGCTCGTGTACTTTTTCCTTGTCTTGGGGCTTTTACAGTGTTCTCTGGGGGCTATTTTTGGGCTCTCAACAGTCTTATTTTGGGAACCACTGCTGAGCTGCTTGGCATTCTCTACAGCTGTTGTGGCAAAACAGGACAGACCCCGAGGCGGGTCACCGCTGGTGTGTGCAGGTGGAGGAGGCTTGGGGAGATGGTATGCACACACACACACATGCACACATGTGCACACACAAACATGCACACACACGTGCACACAAAGCACACACAAGCCTACCCTGTGAGAACGGAGCTGCCCCAGTTCCCTGAGCGCCCCCTTCAGAGCTCTGGGTGGCCTCTAACATCCTGGCTGCTTGTCCATCCCCCTGAGCACAGGAAGCGGGCAAGGCACAAAACTCAATCGGCAAGGAGGGGAGCAGCTTGCTCCCTCCACAGGTGCATGCATGTGAACAAAATCACATGCATGCACACGCGTGCACACACGTGACACACATTCATGCACACACACGTGCACATGTACACACACACACACACAGACTTCACCTCACGATGCTGTCACCTTTTTGTGTGTCTCTTTAAAGGACTTTTTGTTTTGATTCCTTTTGCGGGTTTGAAATAGAGATATATGCATTAATCATTTCCCCAGCACTACACTTTTATTGTTTTAAACGGCTTCTTTGTGTGTGTGTGTGAAAATGCTCAAAAGACCTTTGACAATGACGGTGAGAAAACCAGCCCTGGCTGGGCGCTGTCTCCCGTTAGGGAGTGCCTCCTCAGCCCACGTGGCACTGGCTGCCCGCTGCCCTGTGCGTGTCCCGGCCTTCGCTGCCTCTGCAGCCTGGGAGCTTGGTCTCTGGTTGGGGAGGCCAGGGCCAGCCTGCGATGTGGCCGTTGAGAAGCTGTGCGTGCCTGGGCCAGGGCAGCAGCTCTGCCCCATGGGTCGCGGCGGGACTGGGATGAGGCCCCACTCTCGCCTCTGTGACCAGGGGGCAGAGGGAAGTCTGTAGCCCGACCTCACCTGCTGCAGGCTCCGAGCTCCCCCTCCAGGCTGGGCCCTCCATGGCGCTCTGCCCGAATTCGGGGCTGGTGGGATCCAAGGCGGCGCAGGCCGGGAGCCCTCGCCCCTCGCCCCTCGCCCCTCACCCCTCGCCCCTCACCCCTCGCGCCTCGCGCCTCACCCCTCGCCCCTCGCCCCTGGCCCCTCGCGCCTCACCCCTCGCCCCTCGCCCCTCGCGCCTCGCGCCTCACCCCTCGCCCCTCACCCCTCGCCCCTCGCCCCTGGCCCCTCGCGCCTCACCCCTCGCCCCTCGCGCCTCACGCCTCGCCCCTCGCCCCTCACCCCTCGCCCCTCACCCCTCGCCCCTCGCCCCTCACCCCTCGCCCCTCACCCCTCACCCCTCACTTGTGCAGGGACAGCCCTGGGCGCAGGTGCCCGCACGGGGGATTCAGGTCGAGACCGCGCCTGCGTGCCATCTAGCGGCCGTGCTCGGGTACTGCAGCCCCTCCACGCCAGACTCCGGAGGCTCCTGGAAGGTGGGTGAACCATGCAGACCACCCAGGCGAAAACGCGGCTACTTACTCAGGCTGGCGGGAACGAGGGGTCAGTCACTGTCCCTTGTTCTTGGCAAAGACTCAGGCAGGTAGAGGAGCCGAAGTTTTACAGCAGAAAGGGCTGGCTGGGGTGCCCCCGGCTTTCTCTGGCTGACGCGTTGCAGAGATGCGGCCTGCACAGCCTGGCCGCTGTCCCACTGTCCCTGTGACGATTCGGTCTCTTTTGGGCACACGGTAAATGCCTCTGGTCAGGGCTGTTTAGGAGGTGAGGGTGTCGGGTCTCCAACACTGAGTCAGGTGGAGGGGCAGCCCCTGCCGCACACCCTCTGTGTTTTTGTGAGTTGCCTACAGTCCTTGTCGCCCCGTCCTGAACGCTGGAAGCTTTGACGCTCGCTCGTCTTCCTTTCTTAGGCCCCCAGCAGCAAAAATCTGCTCCCCTCATCGCTGAGTGAGTTTTGTGCCTTGACACTTTCTGCGCCTGGGGGGATGGACGAGCAGCCAGTACTTAGAGACCACCCGGAGCTCTGAAGGGGGTGCTCAGGGAACCAGGGCTGCTCCGTTCTCACCAGGTGGGCTTGGACAGCCACGGGGGCTCATCCCCGACCTGCCAGCCTGGGTCACTCCTGGTGAGGCAGCAGCATCCCTGTCGCAGGCTGGGACAGCAGTTCCACAGGTGTTCCCTGCACACACCTGTGCCTCTCACACTTCCGTGGCCTCCAATGCCCTCCCTATGGCCCTGAAAGCGGCCATGGATTTTTGTGCCAAGAAAAATTATACTTGCTCCTTGGTGGGGGAGCCAGAGGGGAGCCAGGCGTCTATGGGGGACAGAGTGGGGCCAGTGGTCCACAGGGAACAGAGAGGTCCAGGCATCTGTGGGGGACAGAGGGGAACCACGCATCCATGGGGGACAGAGGGGGTCCAGGTGTCCGTGGGGGACAGAGGGGTTGAGGTGTCCGTGGGGGACAGAGGGGGTCCAGGTGTCTGTGGGAGAGAAGGGTCCAGGCATCTGTGGGGTACAGAGGAGGGCCACGCATCTGTGAGGGACAGAGGGGGAGCGAGGTGTCCATGGGGTTGGGACATTGTTACCCAGGATGCCAGTGGATGGGCTGATGGCACAGTTTAAGGGGTGAGAGATGAAGGGTTGGGGTCCCAGAGCAGTGGTGTCCTTGGGGTTTGGGTTTGATTGTGTGTTAGGGGACGTGGCCTTGGCTGGGGAGGGAGGTGATGGAAGGTGATATACATTGAACCCAGGCTGCTCACCACGTTTGAGAAGCCCGTGAGTGATGTTCCATCACGAAGATGGTGTGGGCTTCCTTGAAGTGTGTTGCAATCACGTCATAATTCCTTCTTCACCAGTGTTAGGCGATGAGATTATAATGAAAAGCATTAGAGCCATCACACTATTGGGAAGCATCCCCCACTAAGCTGTGAAAAACTAGAAACTCGGATAAAAATGACACTGAAAGATGACTTCCACTTCCAAAAGGTGCAGATTCACCAAAGGGAGAAACCCAGAGCTGAGGCCAGTCTGCAGCAGGTGCCGGGCTTGAGACCTTTATGTTGTCTGAGGGAAACACCTCCGTCCCCTGTCAGGCTCGGAGTGTCCTCTTTTGTTCTGGGAGCCATTGCTGTGTCATTTATGTGGAGGCTGAAGTTGCCCGGGGTGGTCCTGCAAGGCGTCTCCCAGAGCGAAGTCCCTCCGACGTGCCCCCTGGTGATGATGTTTGAGGAAACCAGGCTGAACTTTAATTTTCCTTCAGTGTTCGTGGCAGAGCGTGTTAAGTACACTTGACCTTTCTAAATTTATCACGCAGCATTTGAGTCTCTTGGATGTTTGCAGGATTTTCAAACCCAGGTTTCGGCCTTTTTAAAGACGCCGTGGGGTGAGGAGGGTGTGTTGGAGGCGCTGTGACCAGGATGGGATGGTTTCCAGCTCCCGTTTTCTTCCTGCCCAATCTCCTCTCCAGCCAACATCGAGTAAGGCCAGGGCCACCTGGGGTGCAGGGGCCCCTGGAAAGGACTCCCCTTCCTTCTCTGCAGCAGGCACAGGGGCCTGGGCAGCTGGGCCTGTGCAGCCCTTTCTCTCTGTGGACTTGCTGTTTTCAGCCTCCCTGGAGGGGCTGGTGGTTCTAGACACTGAGGTTGACAGGCGTGCTCGAGGAGTTCTCATCACCCTGTTCTTCCTTAATGGAAGGAAGTTATTTTTAAAATTCTACCCACAGGGGCTGCCTGGGGTGAGACATACCTGCAGGTCCGATGAGGCTTTGGGATGTGGACAGATAACCAGAGCAGGATGGTCCTGTCCGCAGGGGATACCAGGAAGCCTGTGGGGTCCTGGCGAGGCTCCGGCTTGGCTTCCAAGGACCCTGACCCTTGGCTGCTGACTGGACCCAGGGCCCGGCTTTGTGTCTTCGCAGTTGGTGAAACACATTGATCTACAGTGTGTTTCTGTAGCACCTTGATGTGGTCAGACCCCGGTGAGTTGACTCCTCCCCCACGGACACAAGGACAGGGCTGCACCCACATGTTCTGCCATCCTCACTGGCTGCTGGGGCCGTGCCCCCACGTGGAGCTCTTGCTGGCCAAGAGAAGCGGCTGTCCTGTGAGGCCCTGCTCCATGCCAGGACGGTTCCCCAGACAACGCTGGGTGGCAGCAGACCCCCGCCACCCTCTCCTCGTGTGAGCTGATGCATGGACAGAACACTTGGGGTTGCCCTGTGCCTGCCGCTCAGCCACGGTCTCATGAGTGGACCCATCTGGTGGAACATCCACAGTGCCCAGGAGGCTTGCCTTTGTGTCCACACCCTGTGTCCAGTGCTGGGGTGGTCCCTGACCCAGCCCCTCTCCTCCTCGGGGAGTTTGACCTGCATGGCCACATCAGAGTCCTCACCCTGAGGATGGACAGGAGATGAAGGGAGGGAGAGGGGAGGTCCACCCTCATTCCCTCCCCATGGAGGCCCCAGCCTGGCCATTGTCCTTTGGCCAAAGGTCACCCCCAAAGGCAGCCCAGTCCTCACAATTCCCTCCCCTGGGTATGGCTACTCCCCCGCACCAGCCCAGTACTGCATCATCCCTGCCCTGCAAACAGTCCCTCCTGAATCCACCCTGGGGGCCTGGTGGAGGACTCTCAGCTCATCTAAACGATCCCTCCTGAATCCACCCTGGGGGCCTGGTGGAGGACTCTCAGCTCATCTAAACGATCCCTCCTGAATCCACCCTGGGGGCCTGGTGGAGGACTCTCAGCTCATCTAAACGGTCCCTCCTGAATCCACCCTGGGGGCCTGGTGGAGGACTCTCAGCTCATCTAAACGGTCCCTCCTGAATCCACCCTGGGGGCCTGGTGGAGGACTCTCAGCTCATCTAAACGGTCCCTCCTGAATCCACCCTGGGGGCCTGGTGGAGGACTCTCGGCTCATCTAAACGATCCCTCCTGAATCCACCCTGGGGGCCTGGTGGAGGACTCTCGGCTCATCTAAACGGTCCCTCCTGAATCCACCCTGGGGGCCTGGTGGAGGACTCTCGGCTCACAGGCGGGCTCCCTGTCTCAAAGGTGCTCATTCCTGAGGGCGTCATCCCAGGTGGCAAATCTGTTTGCTTTTAAATTCTGGTGAGAGCAGTGCTGCTCACTGTTGTGCCCTGTTTGTGGGCCTTGTCTGGCTGGGGGTGCAGCTTCTTTCCTCCCCCGCCCCTGGTACTGACCAGGGCCTGGCACTGGGGAAACCTCCTTCCTCCTCCCATCCCCAGGGCTGCAGGGCTGCACCCAGCCTGGGCAGCTGGTCAGGGCTGTGAGGGGCTGGGGTGGGACTCCAGCTGCTCTACGTCCTGGCAGGGGTTGGGCCTGCATCTCAAGGGACATCTGCAGCATGGGTGCTGGTGGGAAAATGTGGGAAGGCCTCTCCTCCTGCGGGGTAGGTGGGCATTTCTCATCATAAAATGAGACATTTGTATCCTCCTCATGGTGACCTTAAGCCTCAGGAAGAAGCTAGGGGAGGCTGCTGTGGCTGAGAGACCTTCCCAGGACATGGTCTCTCTCCTGACGGGCCTCTGCAGTCAGCGTCCGAAGGAGAGATGGGCCTGTGAGTATAGCTGGGTGCCAGGGCCCGGACCTGGATTTCATGCCTGGTGCAGCTTGGCCAGGAGAGGGAGTGCGGTTTCAGACAAGGGAGGGTGGCGCCTGGGCTTCCAGGCTTCGAGGGATGGCGTGGGCTCACAGCCCCTTTCTCCTCGGCCATTGGCCCCAGAGGGTCCCTCCAGGGAATGGAAGTCAATGTCTCTCATGCAGGTTCTTTTTATCTTTAAGGGAGCAGCAGCTGCTGGGTCAGGGTGTTTGGAATAAAAAGTATTTGTTCCTGCAGCTGTACATCTGAACGTGAAACGTATGGCTGTTGCGTTACAACCGTTGCAAGAGGGAAGAAAATCTAGTCTGTAGCTAAGATGATTTCTACCCCTTGGATTTGGAAGTGGTGAATTAGTGGAGGTGGGGGTGGGTTTCACACCATTTCAGGAGGGCTTGTTCCTGTAGGGCCCTGACAGCCGACAGAGCCTGCCACGTGGACACAGTGCATGTGACGCGGCACCCGTGGGGGATGGGTTTTCATCTGCCCTTCCTGCCCCTCCGTTTTTCGGAGCCTCTTTGGGGTATGACATACCCACCTTGAGCTTCGCATTTTGAGAGGACATTTGTAGAGTGGAGCTGACAGTTAAGGGGACGATGGGCGAGAAGAGAAGGCTTGGGAGACATCGGCCAGCTCTCCCGCAAAGTGCGCTGAGAGCTGAGGGGCTGGTGGTTCTGCACCCTCTGGGACGGGGCAAGCCTGGCTGGGCAGTGGACGGCAGTTGGCATGGGACGGGCTCAGCTCCCAGAGCCACAGTGAGCAGCATTGTGGCCACTCGGTGTCCAGATGCCTGTGTTCCCTCCTCCCTTGGCTGAGGCCCTCCAGCACGATGGTCCTACTGCGAGGCTGGAGAAGGGATGGGGTCGGGGTGTCTGCTGTGACTGTCCTGGGGCAGAAGGGCCTCCGGCTCAGAGACTCCGCAGGTCTCACCTCATGACTCCGTCTGGCTGCTGATTCCACTTTACATGTTCTTTGAAGGCAAATATGTTTCCCATGAAGCAAATTGGTTCGGCTGCGACTTAGTGCCACTCGCTGCATGGGAATAACTTCTTAGTCGAGTTCATTGCTGCTCCAGGTGCCGGCTGCCCCTGGCTGCTAGGAGAGGCCATTTCCACGTAGCAGCCACTGAGCTGTGTGACCATGAGAGCCGTGGGAGGACACGGCCCAGGGTGATGGAGCCTCTGAGTTCAAGGGGACGTGCCTCTGTGCACACTCAGCGGCCGGGGGATGAGAGGACAGGGTGGCAGGGCGGGGATGGAGCTGGGGCACAAAGAAGATCGGTTTGAATAATCGCAGCTGAGTATCGTGTAGACGTTTGAGAGGCTTCATCCCTCTGTAGGATCCTCCTGTCTTCTGTGGATGTGAACAGCGTCATTACAGAGTCATCCGAGGTGGATGCAGAAGGCCTGGCTGCACCGGAGGACAGCACCTGGGGCTGCCTCACCACGTGTCTCGGGCCAGGGCCCTGCTTTCTGGATGTGTCCATTAACATCCCACAACCTTTGCTGAAACATCTCTGGCTCTCACCTCTTTTCTCCAAGAGCCGGTTTGTGAAAACTAAGATGTGGCCAGGAACAAAGGAGAGCAGGAAGGACAGAACTTGCGTTTAGCCCGTTTTCTATTCTGGGAATGCGACGCGTGATGATTTATCCATGCATCTGTGTTGTCATCCGTGTTCTCGCAGGGCCCAGTTCCAGCAGCCAGGCTGGTGGCTGAGTCTAGAATTGCATTTGTGACGGCGGCAGCCATTATTGCAAATGTACATTTCTTGTGTATTGATCTTTCGCAGATCCCATTATTTTTAATTTATTTAATAAGGAGGAGTGTTTGTTTCATAACTCAGAATCAAAACCATAATTATTCACTCAGACTCTGGTGTCTGTGCAAGGGAAGCCTGTGGGTTGATGTTTTTCATTCTTCAGTGACCAGAGGATTAATTGAGGGGCCACCACAGAAAGAAGGCACAATACATCTCTTTTCTAATGAACTTGGACTTCAGAGCTTAAATCCAAAGTAATTGGATTTCACAGTCAAAGTGCGCTTTCACTTCATGTGGTCTATGGACACGGCTGCGTGTCCTCCACGTGCGTCACAGCCTGGGCTGATCTTAAAACAACTTTATGTAGAGCAGGTGTGTCGTGTTTCATTCTGTGAGGAATCACTCACTGAAGTGTGGTGTGGCCTCAGTGGCCGCACCTGCCTCCTGCCGAGGGCTTCGGGGCCCAGGTGTGGCCCTTCGGACGCCTGTTTCCCTTCAGCTTCTCTTCGCAGACTTTGAGGCCCAGGCACTGCCCTGCCTGCATCTGGAGCCCTTCTCCTTCCAGGGGCCCGCCTCACGTTGGGTGAAATCAAGCCTCCATGGTTGTATGTTCTAATCGCCAGTCCGAGCTTAGCCCTTAGGGTTGACCTATTCCTTCAGATCGATCACAGCTGAGCTCAGCACTGAGCATTGGAGGGTGAAAAAGAAGTTTTGTATCATCTGTGTGTGGGTTAATAATAACGTATGTATTTGGAGTTTGTGTCTGGTTCCTGGCTCCTGAGATCCTTGGAGTCTCTGGGGCGATGAGTGTCTTTTGTGTGCTGAGAGGTGGCTGGGAGCCCTGGCTGGCTTCAGGGTGGGGCTGGTGGCCAGAAAGGCCAAGGCACCATTAGATGGTTGGGCCTTTCAGGCCCCCCCAACTCTTGGGGGTTAATCACCAATGGCCAGTGATTTAATCCATCATGCCTACGTACGTGAAACCTGCATAGAGAACTAAGTGAGAGGTTCACGGAGCTCGCGGGTTGGCAGACACGTGGAGGTGCAGGGAGCCTGGTGCACCCAGGGCAGATGTGACGCTTGCCCTGCACCATGCCCCGTGCGTCCCTCAGTTTGGCTCTCCTTGAGCTGCGTCCTTTATAAGAGCTAGTGATGGTGAGTGAAGTGCTTTCCCAAGTTCTGTGTCATCCAAAGAAAAATCGCACCTGAGGAGGTTGTGGGCAGCCGAGTTTGTCGCTGGCTGGGAAGAAATGCAGGTGGCCTGGCTGTCCATCTGCACTGGCCCTCATGGGGGGGTGGTCTTGCGGGACCGAGCCCAGAAGCTGTGAATTCTGGGACCTTGGTGCCGGGATTGACGTGAACCGTGGCTTCCCGTGGAGGATGTGGCCGTGGATCGGGTGATGGCCACTCGGAAGGGTCCAGGAGCTTCTTGTTCAGTGTGGACAGGGGTGCTCCTTGCCGAGACCTGCAGAGTGAAGCCGACACAGGGGAGAGGTGGCTACATCCTGGGGTCGGGGGAATCCTCCGAAAGTATTTTCTGTGGGGAGAAGGCTGCTGTGGAGCTGGGGTTCTCCAGAGAAACAGACTCAGCAGGGGGTTTGTATGTGTGTATAAATAGAGATGTGTGTGTGTATAAATAGATATATGTGTGTGTAAATAGAGATATATGTGTGTGTGTACAGACAGAGACAGTATTTCAAGGCATTAGCTCACCGATTGGGGGCCTGGCGGGTCTGACATCTGCAGGGCAGCTGGTGGGCTGGGAATTCAGAGGCGGGTTCCTGCTGCAGCCTCTCGTCCGAATCCCACAGGGCAGCGGCTTGGAGACTTTGACAGCTCTTCATGTTGCTGCCATCTACAGCAGGATTCCATCTCCTTCAGGAAACTTCGCCCTGGCTCTGCAGCCTCCGCCTGGATGAGACCATCCAGCACCATTGCCTTTAAGTCAGCAGATTCAGCAGATGGTGGTGGCCACCGCGTCTTCCGAGGGCCTCACAGCAGCTCTCTGCCTTCAGCTGCATCCCCGGGCCTGGCCGGGCCAAGCTGAGCTGACAGGGATGCCGCAGCCCCCTGGAGTCCAGTCCCCCCAGGACCCAGAGAGTGCTTCAGCTGACAGGGATGCCGCAGCCCCCTGGAGTCCTGTCCCCCCAGGACCCAGAGAGTGCTTTCCAACATCGTAACCCAATCGCACTCCACTTGTAAATGCGCCCTTGGCTCCCGTCTTACAAAACAAGAGTTGTCTTTGTGGTCACCATCTGCCTTCCAGCTCTCTGGAGCCTGCGGAGACCCCAGCGAAGGCAGTGAGCGTGGTCCTGGCCCCACCTCAGCCCTCCTGTGGTGCAGGATGAGCCCTCCCTGACCTATTTGGCTTGCAGATGTGATTTCAGTGTCTATGTGAATTGGGCATCTGTGTTTACAGTTCTGAAAGTTTCATGGAAAGGTTTCTGGTCTCCCATGTGGTACCAGGAGATCTGTCCGTGTGGGGCCTGAAGCCAGGGCAGCCGCTGGTTGAAGCTGAGGCCACTTAGGGCAGGACTTTCCCAGCCTCCTGGGGATCTGGGTCCCGGTTTGGCCTCAGAGGCATTTGGGCAGAGCCTCCCGTGTTCTAGAACACATGCTGCCACAGAGACGCGTCATCAAAAGAGCCTGGGCAGACGCGATCCCAGAGGGTGAGAAGCCACAGTCCCCCCATCCTCGGCCCACCCCTGTGGCGAGTGCTTAGGTGGGTGATCGGGCCGTGTGGAGTCGTGTTCATCATGGAGGATGTGGAAGCACCTTCCCATTCATCTCCCAGGGTGGCAGATTGCTAACACCTTCCCATTCATCTCCTAGGGTAGCAGATTTGCTAAAACCCTGGAGAGCTGCATTAACACTTGAAACCACCACAGCAAGAGCTGGGGAGTCGATGCAGTAGGAGCCTGTGAAGGGCTGGGCTTTCTGTTTTTTGTTGCCTGAACTTGATCGCTGGTAGGTTGTACATCTACATTTGGTGATGGTGGATAAGATTGGGGATTGAAGGATCCATTTTTTTCCAGGTTAAATGTTTGAGCATTTGGATGATCGACAGTGTGTTCAGTTATGCTTTCTCCAGGTTCATGTCCCCACTGGCCCCATCTCCTGCACCCATCCGTAGCTATAAGCTCCCCTGACCCCATCAAGCTACCTAGAAAAGTGCATACCCTGGTCCCGAGGGGAATTGGATGAATGAGCCTGGATGAACGGATGCAGCTCCTGCACCATGGGAGGAGGGACTCGGGGCATGGGAGGAGGGACTCGGGGCATGGGAGGAGGGACTCAGGGCATGGGAGGAGGGAGGAGGGGCACAGAAATGGGGACTCAGAGCACAGGAGGAGGGACTTGGGGCACGGGAGGAGGGACTTGGGGCACGGGAGGAGGGAGGAGGGGTACAGAAGGAGGGACTCAGGGCACGGGAGGAGGGACTCGGGGCACGGGAGGAGGGACTTGGGGCACGGGAGGAGGGACTTGGGGCATGGGAGGAGGGAGGAGGGGCACAGAAATAGGGACTCAGAGCACAGGAGGAGGGACTCGGAGAACGGGAGGAGGGAGGAGGAGCACGGAAGGAGGGACTCGGGGCATGAGAGGAGGGACTCGGGGCATGGCAGGAGGGGCACATCTGCTCATGGAGGGTAACACAGCAGAGCCCTCTTCCTGGAGATGAAATCCATGGTGTTCACCACAGGAGAGACGCACAAGGTCACCAACCCATCTTCTTTCTGGAGACTGTGGAAATTTAGAAACGGACTTGAAACCGTTTTCTGGTATCACGTAGCTCATCAGTAGCAGGCCTGAACTTGTGCTTTTTTGTATGCCAGCATTTGTAAACTTTGAGTAATATCTAAACCCCATTAAAAGGGAAAAATTGTATGGACCTCCTTTGTTGACTTAAGGCATTATTATCATTAATGTAATTGTTTAAATCACTGAAATGAAACAAGGTGTGGAATTTTATGCTGGATTTTAATTAACAAGAATGTTTCATGGATGCCCAAACTTCTGATTTTCCATTTTATCTCAAAACAGCTCTCCTTGCTTGGTATACAGTGAGATTTTAAAGTAGAGGCCAATTCTACTTGGTTGTTGCACTTTCACCCTTAATGTTTCTTCAAATCCTTTCAAAATCTGAAATGTCATCAGAGTACATCTTCATCAGTTCAATTGAAACGTTTTTTTTTCCAGTGGTGTCTTTCTTGCCTTAATTGGTTGGGACTCTTGTCTCTGGAATTGTTCCCAGAATTTTATATTAAAGTAGCTTTTGTTACAGTGGGACTCACATAGTGTGGTATGATTGGTTTACAAAGAAGACATTTAGGTTCTTGTCTATGTTATCAGAAGAGGACAAATGGTTTCATATTTGTTATTCCATGCTTCAGGGGCATTGGTGGGAGTGTGGAACGGAAAATTTAAACATCAGAAACTCCATTAGGGGACGTTGATGCACTGAATGGAAGTCACACCAGCAAATTCTTCTGCTGTGAGGGCGGAAGTCACACCAGCAAATCCTGCTGTGAGGGCGGGCAGGTGATTTTACTGATGCGCAGCAAATCCTGCTGTGAGGCGGGCAGGTGATTTTACTGATGCGCACAGCCCACATGCTGCAGAGGTGCACCCTGACATCTAACTGTGTTTGGTCGGCCCTCTGACTCGTGAAAATGTCTTCTGGCAATTAGTATTTCAGTTTCGGTACCTTTGGTAACTTTTACAAAGAGTGCATGTTCAAGGGTCAAATGTAATCACTTGTTAGTAAATGAAATTTTTTATTTTAAACACACAGATGGGTGTCATGCACACAGTTTGCAGTGATTTTTGATGAAGGGAAGGTTCATTCCCTCCCAAAACACCCTTCTGGCTTAATCCCTCCTGTAATACAGGGTTTCTCTACATTATACTCATCTGTCTTGGCTTAAGCAGTAACACCTGTGCCTGTTGAAGCGCCTTCTTCCTAAGTGTCTGGCTTTGTGTACTTTCATTTGCATACAGAGATCTGTAACTGTTAAGGAGCCCCTGCCCTCTCACACTGTGGATAGTGTCAGTGCCTACCTTTCACTGAGATCAGCGGGAAAAACCTCTGGAGGTTGGGTGCTGCCCCTGGCATCTTGCATTAATAGTTTACAGCCCGTGGTCCCCACAACCTGGCTGCTTCTGCCCTGTGTTGTGCTCCTGAGAGACGTGTTGGTGTCTGGCCAAAAGGTCCTTTTGGTTTCCAGGGTACCATAAATCCTCAAAATTAATGGGCAATGCAGGCCCTTACCAGCTCCTCCTCCTGTGTGGTGACCTCCAAATGTGGCCACCTGGGTGACAGCAGACAAATAGACATGTGTGCCAAGTACCTTGAGCGAGCCCAGCAGGTTGTGATACAGTTGGTGCACGCAAATCATGAGTGTGTGAGGGACATGGATGACCAGCGATGAGACAGAGGATGCGCGGGATGCTTCAAGCAGAGTTTAAAGTTCTGTCCCTGAAAATGGTCAAGGTTCTCAACAGGAAGTAACCATCCAAACAGTGGCATTTTCAAGCCAAGGACTCAAGTGAAAAGGATTCCTTTAGTGTGATCACACTTTCCGGAGCATAGTGGCTCTCATATGCCAAAGGGTTTAAAATACTAATGACGTTATTACATAATTCTGTAAAAAAGTCATTAACATCACAAACTGGCCGTAGTTGTTTGCTGCTGCTGTGTGCCTCTCTGAGACATATGTGTGCGTGAAGACACCTGAGCAGGTGGGCTCTTGTTGGGGTTTCCATAAACTCTCACCCTGAGACTCTTCTGCAATTGAACACAAACTCACACCTTTCTTTCCTGACCACTTAAAGTTCTTTTGTCCTTCTGTTTTGATGACTTTAGTTTTATCTTGACTTTTGAACTTCAAATTAAATTTCTGACAGTAAAGCTGGATAATTTTAAAATATCATTTTTTGGGATCCCGGAGGCTATTTAAAGTCTTTGGTTCCATGTAATTAATAAAAAATTGAAAGGGCATTCCCATGGCAAAACTCTGCACTTTAAACTGGCAGCCACAAAGGGTGAGGGCAATCTCTCCTTTGGAAGAGTATATTATACTTTAGGATGTTAAGTCCATGCTATTTCCCATTTTGTTTATAGGGATGATATTATGTGTATGATTGCTCTGTTCTGAAGCAAATACTGGCCCTGTGGATTATATCAAATAGATACATTCACTAATAGAAGTGCCTGACCCTGCATGCTGCTTTTGCCTCTGATCACTTTTTTTGAATGAGTTACAAAAATAATTCTTCAAAATAGTTCTTCAAATTCTGTTGAATAAGAGTTCTGCATGAGGTGTGTCTTTTGAACTCTTGTTGGATGTTAGCTCAGGAGGTGGGTCTTCAAGGCCCCTCATGTGTCAATAGGAGCCTTAATGTTCTCCAGGCATCATGTCATGATGAACATTAATGTACTGTGGGATACTGACGGAGTGTGCCGTTTATCAATAGGCTGTAAGACAGTGGTCCCCAACCTTTTTGGCACCAGGGACCAGCTTCCTGGAAGACAGTTTTTCCATGGACCATGGTTGGGGGTGTGGTTTTGGAAAGATCCAAGTGCAGTACGTTTATTGTGCCCTTTTTTTCCAACTCATTTGCCACTCTAAAGCCCACTGATAGGGTTTTCATATGTGTCTGCAAGCAATTGATTGATTGTGATCTCTGTGCAGTCAGACCTCTCTGCTCATGTTAATCTGTGTTTGCAGCTGCTCCCCAGCACTCCCATCACTGCCTCAGCTCCACCTTGGATCATCAGGCATTAGATTCTCGTGCAGAGTGTGCAGCTTCTGTCCCTCCCGTGCGCAGTTCACAATGGGGTTTGCACTCCTGTAAAATCTAACACTACCGCTGATCTGACAGGCAGCGGAACTCAGGCGGGAATGCTCGCACACCTGCTGCTCACCTCCTGCTGTGTGGCCTGGTTCTGGTACTGGTTCATGGCCCGGGGGTTGGGGACTCCTGCTGTAAGAATAGAATGGGGTTGGAAAAATTGTTTTTGCAGAAGACAGATTTATGCATTTCTTTCCTTCATGGCGACTTTCTGAGGAGAGAAGAGGGGCTTGGGGAGGAGAACACTGGAATTCATGGGATACTTTGCAAATTCCATGCTGTTTTACCTGTTTTACACCAAAAAGTGGGTGAGGTTGTGTGGCTTACCCAGGACATGGTGGAGGGGTCTTCAGCCCAGGGTGGTGATGCAGTGGCACCGTCCTCCCTGGTCCTGGCCTCCTCCACATCCTGACCCCCGGGGCTGTTCACGGAGGGGAGTTGGAGTCGTGAGGCTGTGCTGAGCTGCGTTGCCCAGGTGCCTGCACATGTATGCCCACCAGGGTGGACCTGTAGTGGGTCCTGCCCACCATTTCTCTCCTGGCTGTGGCTCTCAAGGTGCTCTGGTGAGAGAATGTAACTGGCACCTGCCTTAGGGCTAGTGATATGGTTTGCCTGTGTCTGTACCCAAATCTCATCTTAAATTGTAGCTCCCACAATTCCCATGTATTGTGGGAGAGACCCAGTGGGAGGCACTTGAATCATGGGAGTGGGTCTTTCTCGTGCTGTTCTCATGGTAGTGAATAAGTCTTACAAGATCTGATGGTTCTATAAGGGGGAGTTTCTCTGCACAAACTCTCTCTTACCTGCTGCCATGTAAGACGTCCCTTGGTCTTTCACCATGATTGCGAGACCTCCCCAGCCATGTGGAACTGTGAGTCAATTAAATCACTTTCCTGTATAAATTACCCAGTCTCGGATATGTCTTTATCAACAGCATGAAAACAGACTAATACAGTAAATTGGTACCGGTAGAGTGGGGCACTGCTGTAGATAACCAAAAATGTGGAAGCAACTTTGGACCTGGGTAACAGGCAGGGGTTGGAACAGTTTGGAGGGCTCAGCAGAAGACAGGAAAATGTGGGAAAGTTTGGAACTTCCTAGAGGCTTGTTGAATGGCTTTGCCTAAAATGCTGACAGCAATATGGACAATAAAGTCCAGGCTGAGGTGGTCTCAGATGGAAATGAAGAACTTGTTGGGAACCGGAGCAAAAGTGACTCTTGTTATGTTTTAGCAAATAGACTGGCAGCATTTTGCCCCTGTCCTAGACATTTGTGGAACTTTGAACTTGAGCAAGATGATTTAGCGTATGTGGTGGAAGAAATTTCTAAGCAGCAAAGCATTCAAAAGGTGACTTGGGTGCTTGGTTTTATAGGGGAAGCAGAGCATAAAAGTTCAGAAAATTTGCAGCCTGACAATGTGATAGAAAAGAAAATCCCAATTTCTGAGTAGAAATTCAAGCCAGCTGTGGAAATTTGCCTAAGTAACAAGGAGCCAAATGTGAATCCCTGAGACAATAGGGAAAATGTCTCCAGGGCATGTCAGAGGTCTTCACAGCAGCCCCTCCCATCATAGGCCCTGAGGCCCAGGAGAAAAAAGTCGTTTTGTGGGCTGGGCCCAGGGTCCCCATGCTATGTGCAGCCTTGAGACTTGATGCCCTGCGTCCCAGCCGCTCCAGTTGTGGCTGAAATGAGTCAATGTGGAGCTCAGGCTGTGGCTTCAGAGGGGGCAAGCCCCAAGCCTTGGCAGCTTCCACATGGTATTGAGCCTGCAGGTGCACAGAAGTCAAGTACTGGGGTTTGGGAACCTCTGCCTAGATTTCAGAAGATGTATGGAAATGCCTGGATGCCCAGGCAGAAGTTGGCTCCAGGGGTGGGGCCCTCATGGAGAACCTCTGCTAGGGCAGTGCAGAAGGGAAATGTGGAGTTGGAACCTGCACACAGAGTCCCTACTGGGGCACTGTCTAGTGGAGCTGTGAGAAGAGGGCCACGGTCCTCCAGACCCCAAAATGGTAGATCTATGGACAACTGGCACTGTGTGCCTGGAAAAGTCTCAGACACTCAATGCCAGCCCGTGAAGGCAGCTGGGAGGGAGGCTTTACTCTGCAAAGCCAAAGGGGCAGAGTTGCCCAAGACCATGAGAACCCACCTCTTGCATCATCATGACCCAGATGTTTGACATGGAGTCAAAGGAGATCATTTTGGAGCTTTAAGATTTGACTGCCCTGCTGGATTTCAGACTTGCATGGGGCCTGTAGCCTCTTTGTTTTGGCCAAGTTCTCCCATTTGGAATGGCTGTATTTAACAAATACCTATGCCTCCATTATGTCTAGGAAGCAAGTAACTTGTTTTTGATTTTACAGGCTCATAGGTGGAAGGGACTTGCCTTGTCTCAGATGAGACATTGGACTGTGGGCTTTTGAGTTAATGCTGAAATGAGTTAAGACTTTGGGGGGCTGTTGGGAAGATATGATTGGTTTTAAAATGTGAGGACGTGAGATTTGGGAGAGGCCAGGGGCATAATGATATGGTTTGGCTGTGTCCCCACTGAAATCTGATCTTGAATTTCAGCTCCCATAATTTCCATATGTTGTGGGAGGGACCCGTTGGAAGGTAATCGAATCATAGGGGTGGGTCTTTCCCTTGCTGTTCTCCTGATAGTGACTAAGCCTCATGAGATCTGATGGTTTTATAAGGGGGAGTTTCCCCATACAAGCTCTCTTTGCCTGCTGTCATCCATGTGAGATGTGACTTTGCTCCTCTTTGCCTTCCACCATGATTGTGAGGCCTCCCCAGCCATGTGGAATTGTGAGTCCATTAAACCTCTTTCCTGCATAAATTACCCAGTCTCAGGTATGTCTTTATTAGCAGCATGAAAAAGGACTAATACAGCTAGGGGGTCCCCATCCACCTGAACCCCCATGAACCTCTTGTGGGTCTACTGACTTTGGCCTTCTTGGAGTCTTTCTGTTTCATCTGTGCTGTTTCTTAGGAACCCCGCCCCACCTGTGGGCTGTGCTGTGAGTTTGAATTTGGAGTCTTCTCCATCTTTGTCTGTGCTGTTTCTTAGGAACCCTGCTCCATCCGTGAGGTGTGAGTTTGAGTTCGGAGTTGTCTTTGTCTTTCGTCTGTGCCATTTCTTGGGAGCCCCCCACCTGTGGGCTGTGAGTGTGAGTTTGGCTGCAGTTTCTGAGGATGCAGCTTTTCCTTCCTGTGTAATTAGTGTGGCTCTTTGTCCCACCCTTCCATCCCTCCCCTCCTCTGTTCCTGTCTTTGCTTTCATCAAACATTTACTGAACAGACACCATCTATGAAGGTGAGTCTTGGCTGCCACTGCTGCAGAGGCGTGTTGCACAGCAGAACCATATTCCCTACCCCGGTCCTCCTGCCAACCCCAGTCACCCCCACCTTGGGGTCCGCAGCCCCTTCTGCAGGCTGCTGGAGGGAGCGTCCTATGTGTGGACACCTGACCTTGCTATTCCCTGCTCTAGGGGGCAGCCTATGAGACTTCCCCACTCTGGGACTCTCCCACCCCTTCCATGCACACAGGGCCAGGCCTGGCAGGTGCAGCCCCTGTCCTAACCCAGCACTTCTCACTTCGCACCCTGCCTCACCCTGCAGGGAGCTCTTCCCCTCCACAGCTCTGAGAGACAGGAGTGCGTGCAGATGCACTGTCAATAAATACTTATTAATAACAAATTCACAGATGACAGGACTGGGAGCGGGGTCTTCTCCCCATCCCATTAAAGTCCCCTTGATCGTAACAGCCAACCAGCCTTTTCTGGTAAGAATTTTGTCAAGTATTTTATATATAATATCTCAGCTATTACTAATACCAGTGCTGCATGGAAGGAATTATCATTATCCTCAATGTATTGATTAAAACACCTCTTTGACGAATGTGCCTGCCTGAGCCTATAACAAGAAAGCACCTGAGTTGGATGTTGACCCTGGACCCTGGACCCTGGAGTGTGCTGGACTCCAAAGCCCAGGAGTTTTGCACACTTTCTTTGGAAACGTGGTGATATCAAGGCAGAGAACCAAGAGTGGGGTTTTCAGCATAACTGGATGAAGACTGGGCAGCTTGACTCAGGGCATTCGCAATAGAGGGGGCCTGTGGGGAGCAGCTCACTGTGGGGAGAGGACAGGGGGCTGAAGGGGAGAGGACAGGGGGCTGAAGTCATCCTCGGATGCAGGCCTGTGGTCACCATGAGTCACTGGGACCTGCGGTTCCCCCTTCAGAACCATTGCTGTGTTTCTGTGGAAAAGGAGCTTAAGTCCCTAGTGGGTCCAGGGCCCTCCTGCACCAAGAAGGAGGTGCCTGGGGAAGCCTCTGGGCAGCAGGCGGGGCTTGCAGGCCCCTTTAGGAAAACTCATGCCCTGGGGAGCGAATGTCAAGAGCTGAGGGGACAGCCTCCAACCATTATGTAAAAAAGCCATTGTCAAGGTCAAGGGTTGTCCTGAGGCCAATAGCTTTTATTTGCTTTTGTGTCAGGTTTGTTCAGGTTTGTATAATCATATGATTTGTATGCAGTAAAATGCAGTTTCTAAGTGCACAGCTGGAGGAGTCAGGAGGAGGTGTATAGTCCCGGAGCCAGGGCCAGGACCTGCCGTGTCACACCTGGAAAACCCGGAGCCGGCATCAGGACTGGCTGTGTTACACCCAGAAAACCCGGAGCTGGCGCCAGGACTGGCTGTGTCACATCCGGACCACACAGAGCTCTTCCTTGCCCTCATGGATCTGGTTCTGTGCTGTGCTTGCTGTGTCTGTGTTGTAGCCACGGGCCCTGTGCTGTGTGGACTGTGGGGGAGGCTTCTGCCTGCACACTGCCCTTGAGCACCCTCCGTGCAGGGCCGTACCAGCAGCCCGTCCCTTGGTATTGCCAGGTGGTGTCCCTGGAATGGGTGTAAGAAAGTCAACTCTCCAGCTGTGGACATTTGGATTGTTCCACTTTTCAGCTGTCGTGCGTAAAGCTGTGATAAACCACCAATGCCGGTTTCCTGTGAACTCCATTTTCATTCCTCTTGGGTCCATGACAAAGCCTGTGATTGCTGAGTCACGGGAAAATTGTGTGTGCATTTCCACCCCCAAGCCGACCTGGCCAGTTGCCTGCCTCCTCCCTAGCACTCTGCATTGCTGGGGTTTCCTCCCCAACCTGTGGGTTCGTGGTGGTGTCCAAGTGGGGTTCCCCTTTTCTTATGCGTGATGATGCTGGCTGTCTCTTCCTGCACTTACTGGCCATCCCTTGCTCTTCTTTGGTGAAGACCGATACATTTTACATTTAACTATTTTTCCATAACACATGGAGATTTTATTAACACACGCGCACCTAATTGCTACCAGATTCATGATGAAACAGGAGCGTCCCCTGACCCCGCGTGCTTGATGTGTGACAGGGCTGTGGGGGAGTCCCCGACCCCCCTCTCAGGACCTGTGACAGGGCTGTGGGAGAGTCCCCTGACCCCGCGTGCTTGATGTGGGACAGGGCTGTGGGGGAGTCCCCTGACCCCCTCTCAGGACGTGTGACAGGGCTGTGGGAGAGTCCCCTGACCCCCCTCTCAGGACGTGTGACAGGGCTGTAGGGGAGTCCCCTGACCCCCCTCTCAGGACATGTGACAGGGCTGTGGGAGAGTCCCCTGACCCCGCGTGCAGGACGTGTGACAGGGCTGTGGGGGAGTCCCCTGACCCCCCTCTCAGGACGTGTGACAGGGCTGTGGGGCAGTCCCCTGACCCCCCTCTCAGGATGTGTGACAGGGCTGTGGGAGAGTCCCCTGACCCCGCGTGCAGGATGTGTGACAGGGATGTGGGAGAGTCCCCTGACCCCCCTCTCAGGACGTGTGACAGGGCTGTAGGGGAGTCCCCTGACCCCCCTCTCAGGACATGTGACAGGGCTGTGGGAGAGTCCCCTGACCCCACGTGCAGGATGTGTGACAGGGATGTGGGAGAGTCCCCTGACCCCCCTCTCAGGATGTGTGACAGGGCTGTGGGGGAGTCCCCTGACCCCCCTCTCAGGACGTGTGACAGGGCTGTGGGAGAGTCCCCTGACCCCGTGTGCAGGATGTGTGACAGGGATGTGGGAGAGTCCCCTGAACCCCTCTCAGGACGTGTGACAGGGCTGTGGGGGAGTCCCCTGACCCCCCTCTCAGGACATGTGACAGGGCTGTGGGGGAGTCCCCTGACCCCGCGTGCAGGACGTGTGAGAGGGCTGTGGGGGAGTCCCCTGACCCCCCTCTCAGGACGTGTGACAGGGCTGTGGGAGAGTCCCCTGACCCCGCGTGCAGGATGTGTGACAGGGATGTGGGAGAGTCCCCTGACCCCCCTCTCAGGACGTGTGACAGGGCTGTGGGAGAGTCCCCTGACCCCGTGTGCAGGATGTGTGACAGGGATGTGGGGGAGTCCCCTGACCCCCCTCTCAGGACGTGTGACAGGGCTGTGGGAGAGTCCCCTGACCCCGCGTGCAGGATGTGTGACAGGGATGTGGGAGAGTCCCCTGAACCCCTCTCAGGACATGTGACAGGGATGTGGGAGAGTCGACGTGTGACAGGGCTGTGGGGGAGTCCCCTGACCCTGCGTGCAGGACGTGTGACAGGGGTGTGGCTCATCTGTTTGGCTGCTGCGTGCTCAAAGAGCCTTAGGGAAGGGGGAGCACACAGATAGGCAGGTGCAGGAGCCGGGGTGAGTGCTTTTGGGCTCTGGCCCTGCAGTAGCATCCAGGGTTGGGGTGCCTGTGACTCCCAAAGCCGCAGTGGGTGTGCTACAGTGCTCTTTTAGCAGTTGCCACCCACAGATGGCTTAAGTATTAACCAGCTCAGTGCCCTGTTAATACCCAGGTTCTTATCTGGCGTCCAGGAAGAATCAGGTCACAGGGACAAATTGAAAGATGGCAAATGTGGGGGATTTTACTGATGGATGGAGGTGGCTGTCAGCGGGATGGATGGGGAGCTGGAGAGGGGATGGAGTGGGAAGGGATCTTCCCCTGGAGTTTGGCCGTCCCACAGCCAATCTCCTTTCTGACTGTCCCCAGCCGAACTCCTCTTGACATTCACACGCTCCTTCTCTTCTCTCCTTCCCTGACACGCCACTCTTCTGCTCCTCCGCTCTTCCACTAGTGGAGCCTGGGGCTTGGCATTTACATGGGTACAGGATAGACAGGCATGGGAGGCCAAAAGGCAACATTTGGGCACAAAAACAGGAATGCCTGTTCCCATTGAGGGCCACAGGTTTCCAGGCTTGAGGGCGGGGCCTTTGCCGGGGAACTACCCTCTTCTACCCAGAATTTTTCTGCCACCTGCCCATATCAGTGATGCTTTTCTCAGGGAAAACTAGTTGCAATGGATTTAATGTTCAGCTGTGCTGTCCCACCACATCCCCGAGATGGCTGGGTTTGGCCACACCAGGAGCTTGAGCCTGGCTGCCTTGCATGCTCTCCTAAAATGTCTGCCCCAAGACACAGCTGCCTTGTCTGCTGCCCACATTGTGCCTGGACTATGCCTGTGTCCTGGGCACTCTGTAAACATTTGCTGAATGAGGGACTAAATGAGCAGTGAATCACATGACAAGCCCTCTGCTGATGCCCTGTGGGCACCTGCCTGGTGTAATTCTGGTGAGTTGGGAGCTGTGGGGAGGCCCAGTGCTGCCAGGTTTAGGCACCTTTCTGACTTCATGCTCTGGCCGGCCACTGCCTCTCGTATTTAGGGTCTCACTGCCACGTGGAGCAGTTGAGAGCTGGTTTCCCCCATGAAATACGTCTGCTGCTGAGCCTCGGGGATGTGGAGTTTCTCATCTATCTTTTCCTCTGTGCCTCAGGCCACCATGCTCTGTGTTTTTAAGCAGGAAGGGATTTTAGCCCGACCCTTTATTATTTTCTGTTACATTTTCCCAGTTAAATGTTACATATAGTAGAAATCCGTAGACTTGAAGTATTCAATTCTGTGAGTTTTGGCAAATGCACCCAGCATGCAGCCCCTGCCTGTGCTGTGACTTAGAACATTTACGTCACCCAGAAAGCTCCCATGAAGCCACGTCCCCGCCCCGGAAATGACTTCTCCCATTCCTTTGCACGATATGCTTGGTTTCTCCAGGTCTAAAGCTTGCTGTTCTGGATTTCCGCAGGGCATTCTTTAATTTCTGCCTCCAGCCTCCGCCTGTCCGCTTGCTGTGTGTGGACGGTTTGTCTCTGTTTTGAAGGGAGTTCCATTGAGTGGATGCGCCATGTTTCAAACCCACTTTCCTGTTGACGGGCTTTGTTCTTTCTTTTTTTCTTTCTTCGGTTTTTGGCTCCTATGAATAAAGTCTCTCTAAACATTCTTGTACAATCCTTTTTACAGATCGATGTTTTGTTTCTCTCGGGCTAGTGTCCAGGAGTGGAGTTTCTGCGCTGTTGATATTGAGGTGTGTGTCTTTGAGGAGCCACAGGGTCTGGTTTCACAGGAGCGAGTGAGTGTGTGGGTGGCTCTGCAGCCTTTTGCCGGTGTGTTCTTGGCCTGCAGCATTGGCCTTTTGAGTTGGTGTTTGTGGAGAGTTCCATTTCCAGTGGTCTGTCCTGGAGGTGGCTGCCTCCTCCTGACAAGGGAGCTTTGTGGTTGGATTTTTGGTGTTTGAGACCCTGCTCTTCCCCTTCACTGCTGCTGGGACCCAGAGCAAACCCCTCAGCTCTAGATTCTGTTTCCTCTGTTTGCGGTGGGGATGGTAAGTGCACTTGCCCCGAGGGTCAGAAGGGCCGCTGTGAGGGTCAGAAGGGCCCGCTGCCTGAGCCCTGACTCCAGCGCCGGGCGCGTGGGCGTCGTGTTGCCACCGTGGGAACAGTCGTCACACTCTGCCCGTTTCCCTTAGGGCCCAGCCAGCACCCACGGTGTCTCATCTTCTCATCTGTGCATTCGAGAGTTATCCATGCACCAGGTAGGCGGAGACAGAATGCTGGGCTTGGCAAAGGCTGAGACGCAGAGAGACGGGAGGGCCCTCCCCACACTCCCATCCAGAGAGGGCGCCCAGATGCTGCCGGATGAGAGCGTCTCCCTTTCCTGGCCTGCAGGCTGGCTGCTACTCTGCAGGTGCGTGGGCTGAAACAGTTGCTATTTATTTGAATATTTCCAATCCTGCTCCTTCTTCAACTTTCATCCGGTGGGAACTGGCCGCATTGCAGTGTAATTCTTCATTTCAAAGATGGATGAATCACATTAATTGCACAGAAAACCATCTCCAAACCTAAAACAACCAAATGTGGGTGCCAGGAGAGACTTCGTTTGCTTCAGTGGCAGCTGGTCTGTTTTTCCTCTGAAGAGATTAAGTAAAGGAACCCTTAGTAACTGTGTGTGATACAAAGATGGTCTGTCAGCCTTTGGGAACACTAGTTTACTAAAAAGAAATATTTCTTTCTTTCAATCAACAGAACTGTACTTGCTGAAGATAAACGTGCTTAAGAACATGCGGCTAACGCTATGAAATTAGCGTTACTCACACTCAGTTGGAATAGAAGCGCCTTCAACCTTTTAGCAAAGGCAAGAGCAAATTATAGCAAAAAACTCATTTCAGAAGTCATCTTCGTGTAGGATAGGCCGGGCCCCCAGGTCAAGGCATCCATTTGGCACTCTATTTCCATAATGCAATTCCGCAGCGTACGGGCGTCAGAGGAAAGCACATCTGCTGTCATATTAGTCTCATAAATGCCGATGTTAATGCTCCTTTACAGACAAGGCCATCTTGGGGGTGTGGCCACAGGAGTTTCCTCTGCCTGGAAGTCCTTGATTTAAGAGGCCGCTGGGTGGAACCTTCGGCCGTGCTGCCCTGTGCAGCGCATCCTCTGGCAGCCTCCCTGTAGTGGCCCTGCTCAGTGTTACCTTCGGTGTTCTAGAGTGGCCAGGTGGCCCCAGATCGCAGGAGGGATGCCCGGAAGCTGTCAGGTCGGGGAGTCTTAGCAGCCCTATGTGGCTGCTTGGACCCTGGGTGCTGAATCACAGCCTGGAGAACTCTGCCTGTCAGGACTATGCATGCCTTTTGATTTGTTTGCTTAATATATGTATTTTTTCCTGCATTTAAAGATAATGCAAGCTGTATAAAAAACAGAAATAAAAACCAAAAGGGAGATGCCCATGAAGCTGAATCAGAGGGTGACTAGATGCTGGGGCTGTCTTGGGGCGCTCTGGGGATCAGCGTGGTGGAGACCAGCTCCGGGAACCAGCGTGGTGGGGACCAGCTCCGGGGACCAGCGTGGTGGGGACCAGCTGTGGGGACCAGCTCTGGGGACCAGTGTTGGGGGGACCAGCTCCAGGGACCAGCACAGGGGAGACCAGCTCTGGGGACCAGCATGGGGGGACCAGCATGGGGGGACCAGCTCCGGGTACCAGCTCATGGGAGACCAGCTCTGGGGACCAGCATTGGGGGGATCAGCTCCAGGGACCAGCGTTGGGGGGACCAGCTTCGGGGACCAGCGTTGGGGGGACCAGCTCTGGGGATCAGCATTGGGGAGGCCAGCTCCGGGGTCCAGCCTGGGGGTGTCCAGCTCCAGGGACCAGCGTTGGGGGGACCAGCTCCGGGGACCAGCGTTGGGGGGACCAGCTCCGGGGTCCAGCGTTGGGGGGATCAGCTCTGGGGACCAGCATTGGGGAGGCCAGCTCCGGGGTCCAGCCTGGGGGTGTCCAGCTCCAGGGACCAGCGTTGGGGGGACCAGCTCCGGGGACCAGCGTTGGGGGGACCAGCTCCGGGGTCCAGCGTTGGGGGAATCAGCTCTGGGGACCAGCATTGGGGAGGCCAGCTCCGGGGTCCAGCCTGGGGGTGTCCAGCTCCGGGGACCAGCGTTGGGGGTCCAGCTCTGGGGACCAGCACGGGGTGGGCAGGTGAGACTCCACGGGGACCTGTTTGAGCTGCTGGGGCTCGGGGCAAGCCTCCCTCTGTGCCTGCAGTGCTCAGCCAGAGGTGCTCATCCCCGGAAGGTGTGACCCTGCCAGGGGGTCTTCCGCACACAGCCAGAGCCCAGGAGGGCTGATGGCAGAGGGTGTCTGTGGCGTGACTCACAGAACCTCATCCCCGGGGCCACGACGGACGCTGAGTGTGCTACGTCCAGCTGTGTGAGGTTCATCTCTCTCCCTTTTAGAAAATTACATCCATGGGTTTATATTTCTTTTTTCAATAAGTAGTATATCATGAGCATGTCACGTTATCTGTTTTATAAATATGATTTTTAATGTGGTGTAATTTAATTATTCACCTACGGTTGGAAATTCCTTTGTTTCTCAATGTCTGATTCTTAGTAAGCACATCTTTGAAAACGAACGGTTTTCCGCATATGAATCGTTTCCTTAGAACATTCCCCTAGAAGTGAAATTCCTAGGTCACTTGGTGTGTGCATTTTTGAGAGTTGCCGAATTTTCCTTCCGAGAACTTGCATAAAGTTCCTCTCTCAAGCGTGAGGTGCTTGTTGCATCACAAGGTCATCAATGTGGATGTTTATTAGTGAAGAATTTTAATTGTGTAGGAAAATATGCCTCCTCATTTTGGTTTTCATTTCTTATGCTAAGTTTATGTTTTCTTTTATGAATTTTATTGGTAAAATTGTTACAAATGTTAATCAAATAAAACATAAGGATATATTTTATTCTCATATGTATTTAAAAATAGAAGGTTAAATCTTCATGAAGTGAAATTAATCTTTTTTTTTTTTGCTTTCCTTTGCTTGTTTAGGAAGGCTCTCTTATTATAGGATCTGATAATTATTCACCTAATTTTTTCCTTCCTTTTTTTCACCTAAATTTTTCCTACCAAAAAAAGGTTTTACTTGAATCCATCTAAGCCATTGGAGATCCATGTTGCCGTCAGGGGCACTTGGCCGTGTTATCCTTGTCCACACTGTGGGCCCGTGTTTCTTCCCTGTGCAGTCACATACCTGGTCAAGTTTGTTCCTAGGTATCTGAAAATTTTTCGTTATGACCGAGTGAGATTATTTTTTCTCATATTTCCCAAATGACAATTGCTGCTACATTTTTTACTTTTTTTTCTTATAATGGGCTGCTCTACCAAAACTCTTTCATTTTGATAGTTCGTTTGATTCTTTAGAATTCAAAAACAGTTGCGTGTAAGGGTGTTTTAAAAATTGTTAATTTTGTGTGGTATTTAGTAAACTCTGAATCTTCAGATGAGTATCTTTGGAAGTTTTTTTGTATTCCACTTTTGCATGTTGCTTTCTTTCATTTATTCTGGTTCTCCCAGGCTTTATTGATTGATTGATTGATTGATTTTTAAAAATTTTTTTGAGACAGGAGTCTCGCTCTGTCACCCAGGCTGGAGTGCAGAGGTGCAATCTTGGTTCACTGCAAGCTCCGCCTCCTGGGTTTATGGCATTCTTCTGCCTCAGCCTCCTGAGTAGCTGGGACTACAGGTGCCCACCACCACGCCCAGCTAATTTTTTGTATTTTTAGTAGAGACGGGGTTTCACCGTGTTGGCCAGGATGGTCTCAGTTTCCTGACCTCGTGATCCACCCGCCTCGGCCTCCCAAAGTGCTGGGATTACAGGCGTGAGCCACCGTGCCCAGCCCTCCCAGCCTTTATTTATTTTTTCTTTTTCTTTTTGAGATGGAGTCTCGCTCTGTCACCCAGGCTGGAGTGCAGTGGTACAATCTCGGCTCACTGCAACCTCTGCCTCCCAGGTTCAAGCAATTCTCCTGCCTCAGCCTCTCGAGTAACTGGGACTACAGGTGTGTCACCATACCTAACTAATTTTTGTATTTTTAATAGAGATGGGGTTTTGCCATGTTGGCCAGGCTGCTCTCAAACTCCCGACCTCAGGTGATCGGCGTGCCTCGGCCTCCCTAAGTGTTGAGATTACAGGCATGAGCCACTGCGCTGGCCTCTCCCAGCCTTTAAAAGGCAGTTGTCCTTATGCCGAATCCCCAGTCAGTCACCGCCGTGCGCCAGTTTCTCCCGCCGTGTTGATCACCTCGTTCCCATCGTCTGTAGCTAAGCTCCTGTTCACGGTGGCTTTCGTGTGACTGAGCTGACTTCCCGGGACAGTTCTGCCCTCGGTGTTTCTGACTGGGCCTCCTGCCTGCTGCGACCGCACTGTCCTCTTCACAGACTTCCTTCTCAGTCTGTCTGCCGCCCAGTCAGGTCGGGGACTTCTGGAGTGCTGTTATCTTGCTTTTTATGGTTGTCATTTTCTTAAATTTGAGAACACAAATCAGATGCTTTTTAGAATTTACATGGGTTTCCAACTGTAATTTTTAAAACCTATTTATTTTCCTGTACCTTCAATGTAGGTTTGCCTTTTCCGTGCTACAGAATCATTTTGTGGCTCTCACATGGTTTTTCTGTTTCAGTGTTCCAGTTTCTCTGTGTATGTTTGTAACTATGTTTTCATGTTTTTATCCTTTTAACGGGAAATGTGTAATCAGGGCTGATATTTACCAATAAACAGATTGGTGAATGAGCAGATTCCCCTTGGCCCTTTTACTTTCTCTACTGGACAGTGGGAGGCGTTTCCTCTCGGTTCAGGCAGATGCCATGTGTGGCCTCAAGTCAGCCTGGTGCTGATAGCATCTGCCCAGTGGCCCCAGGTTGGGGGGGTCCTGTTCTGACCCCCGGCACCCTCACCATGTGTTGAGTGATTCACTTTTGGACACTCTGTGTATTAGTCAGGGTTCTCTAGAGGGGCAGATATATATATATCATATTAGTTACATATACGTGTATGTATATAACTTTATAGGTATGTGTGTGTGTGTATGTGTATATATATATACATATATATGTATATATATACACATATATATGTGTGTATATATATATACATATATATATATGTATATATATATAAAGGGGAGTTTACTAAGTATTAACTCATGTGATCACAAGGTCCCACAATAGGCTGTCTGCAAGGAGAGCCAGTCCAGGTCCCAAGGCTGAAGAACTTGGAGTCCAATGTTCAAGGGCAAGAAGCATCCAGCACGGGAGAAAGATGTAGGCTGGGGCTGGGAGGCTAGGCCAGTCTAGTCTTGTCACGATATTCTGCCTGCTTTATATTCTGGCCATGCCGGCGACTGATTAGATGGTGCCCACCCAGACTGAGGGTGGGTCTGCCCCTCCCAGTCCACTGACTCAAATGTGAATCTCCTTCGGCAACGCCCTCACAGACACACCCAGGATCAATACTTTCCATCCTTCAATCCAATCAAGTTGACACTCAGTGTTAACCATCACACTCTGGTTCCTCTGGACCCCACACAATTCCTGCCTCTTCACCTCTGTCTGGCAGAGCTCTCGTCCTAAAATTACAGTTTCTGTGTGGCCACAGCAAGGAGGAAGACTTGGGGGGTCGAGGATGGTGGGGCCCAGCTGGGCCTTGGGTCTCTGAGGGACCTGCAGGGGAGGGGGCTGAGTGCTGTCCTTCCTCCCTGGGGAGCCCCCCAGCTGCTCTGTGCCTTGGTCCTTGGACATCCCTGTGCAGCAGAGCGGTGGCCTCCTGGCTTCCACACCTGTCATTTCTCATTTACTGTGCGGGCGGGCCGGGCCAGGCCAGGAACTAACAGTTTCATATGAACTTCACCTAGAAGTCCACACCGAGCTTTTCAAAGTGTGGCTGTCGGCTTCCATCATGTATGGAAACCCTACTTCATCTACCTGGTCATCACTGTGATCAGTGCTAGCCCAGCCAGTGATGCTGGTAGGAATACCATTTTTTCTTTTTCAAGAAAGTTTGTAATGAAAGCTTTAGGTAGTCTCTAAGAAAAGTCAAGATTTGCTTCTCTGAAGTCAACACAAGCGGGGGCCTCCCAGGGAAGCTGTGGCAGCTGTTACAGGGTCCCGCTTCTTTCCTGGTAGGGATGTTCCAGTTGGGTTCAGCCTGCTGCCCAATATCCCAGGAGGCCGGTGCAGGAGCCTCTAGAATCAACCTGTACTGTAAACGTTTGCCCTGTTGAAGTTATGGAATTACAGGACAAATTCTCTGACTTAGATATGCAGTGGTGTGGACAGTAAAGCCTCATCAATAAGGTTTGTATTAAAATGCTCGGTGACTTCTGGTGCTGGTCAAATATTGTTCATTCCTCAGCTCAATTTAAAGGTTTTCCCCCTCTGGGAAACTTGCAGAAGGGAAAGTCAAACTCAGGAATTTGGTGTCTTGAAACAAGAACACGGCCCTAAGTTATGGTGGGAGCAGATGAGCCATTCCCAAATGCTGCTGCCATGGTTGAAATTTGTAAACCGTCTGGAGAAACAGTCCATATAATTGAATCTTTTGAAAATGAACTCATTATGGAGAGAGTTGCATTTTAGAGGGGAATGACTGAGCATCCGATGGGCTCTGGGCCAAGGAGGTCAAACGACTGTTCCTTCATTCTGATAGCCATGGATGGGTTCAAGAGCTTATTTTTTACTCTCTGGAAAAAAAACTAACATTAATAGAGCTTATCCCAGACTTCTTGGGGCTATTTCCGAAGGACAGAGTGCTGAGGCTCACTTACAACGTAATTTCGTCATCCTTCGCCTGTGGAGAGCTAACCCATGGTGAATTAAGCAGGTGACTGATGTGCTCCCCAGGAGCCAGCCCGACTCCAGCACAGTGTGAGTGCCACCGCCCAGCCTCCCAGTTGGTGCCTCCATCCTGTGAACCACTGCGTCCTCCTGCCCATGATGGCCGTGGCCTTTCCCTTTCCCACCAGTGAGGATATCTGAGTACCACAGGGCTCAGGTGAGGGAAGTCAGCAGTTGTCTAGCATAGCTTCCGTATTTTACAGGTGAGAACACAGGACTTGGAGAATCGGGGGCTCATGGCCACATGGGGAGTGAATGCCTGTGTGTGGACCGGAGGCCTGGCCGTCCACCTGGGGCATCTGTGCCCCCGCCACACTTCCCAATTCAGCTGCCGTAGCAGCAGGAGCATGCTTGTGCCTGGGCCAGATGCTTCCGAGCACTGGGGGCTGGTTGACCGAGGAGAAGTCAGCTCTGTGGGTGTCCCTGCAGCCTGGGGCACGAGTCCTGAGCTTGTCTCTCATTCCAGGTGCTATTGCCTTTCCTGGCAACTTATCCAGGACTTTTCTGATGCAGAGGTCACTGTTTCTCCCCTGAACCCATAAGCTATGCTTTTCCAGTCCTGGGTGCACGGGAGCGGCACTGCCCAGCACAGACAGGGTTATGTAGCAGAAACACTCCCTGGAATTGGCAAAGGCACCGCTTTGCTGTTTTAAATCCTATTTGCTTTCCTGGTGATGTCTTTGGTCATTTTTGTGGTTTATTTCCATTCACAATACCCCTGGAAACAGAAATCAGCTAAACGACTGCAGCTTTGGATCTCTGGTAACCAGAAGCAAAGACAAAAATTCAGGAATGAGAACCCTGGCCGTCAATGGCGACTGATTTCAGAAATTGAAAATGTCCTTAGGACAAGTCCCAGCAAATGTGGCAGAAGAACCACCCATGGTCCGCAGCACCACGTCCTTCCAGCCGTGTACGTCTCGGTGGATGGAGGGGCTGCCGGGGCTCTGCGTTCGGGGAAACAAGGCGCTGTGGGCTTGTTCCCGGGTTGCCATGGCGATTCCTCATGTGACTGTGATATCTCCAGTCACAGAGCCGTGTGCAGGGTATTGGCAGCTTACACATGTGCTGCGGCTTCTCCCAGGGATGCTGTGGGTGTGTGGGTGTGTGTGCATGTGCACGCGTGCATTGGGCTGTGGCTTCTCCCAGGGATGCTGTGGGTGTGTGGGTGTGTGTGCGTTTGCACGTGTGCATTGGGCTGTGGCTTCTCCCAGGGATGCTGTGGGGGTGTGTGTGCATTTGCACACGTGCATTGGGCTGCAGCTTCTCCCAGGGATGCTGTGGGTGTGTGGGTGTGTGTGCATGTGCACGCGTGCATTGGGCTGCAGCTTCTAGGGATGCTGTGTGTGTGTGTGCGTGTGCACGCGTGCATTGGGCTGCAGCTTCTCCCAGGGATGCTGTGGGTGTGTGGGTGTGTGTGCATGTGCACGCGTGCATTGGGCTGCAGCTTCTAGGGATGCTGTGTGTGTGTGTGCGTGTGCACGCGTGCATTGGGCTGCAGCTTCTAGGGATGCTGTGTGTGTGTGTGTGCATTTGCACACGTGCATTGGGCTGCAGCTTCTCCCAGGGATGCTGTGGGTGTGTGGGTGTGTGTGCATGTGCACGCGTGCATTGGGCTGCAGCTTCTAGGGATGCTGTGTGTGTGTGTGTGTGTGTGCACGCGTGCATTGGGCTGCAGCTTCTCCCAGGGATGCTGTGGGTGTGTGTGCGTGTGTGCATGTGCATGTGTGCATTGGGCTGTGGCTTCTCCCAGGGATGCAGTGTGTGTGTGTGGGTGTGTGTGTGCATGCGTGCATTGGGCTGCGGCTTCTCCCAGGGATGCTGTGTGTGTGTGGGTGTGTGTGTGTGTGTGCACGCATGCACTGGGCTGCGGCTTCTCCCAGGGATGCTGTGTGTGTGTGTGTGTGTGCACGTGTGCACTGGGCTGCGGCTTCTCCCAGGGATGCTTGTGTGTGTGGGTGTGTGTGCGTGTGCATGTGTGCATTGGGCTGCGGCTTCTCCCAGGGATGCTGTGTGTGTGCGTGTGCATTGGGCTGCAGCTTCTCCCAGGGATGCTGTGGGGGGGTGTGCGTGTGCATGCATGCATGGGAGCAGACTCCACGCATGCCAGTTCTAACGGGCTTCAACAACACCTGAGCTCTGCTGGAGCACGTGCTGTTTCCAATGGGAGCGAACGTGTTTCCTGTCACTCCAGCTGATTGATCTGAATATCAGGGAATCGATGTCATGTGATTTCTTTTGTAGGAAGAGAGGGAGGAGAGACAAAGGGAAAAGAAGGGGAAGGGAGGGGTGAGGAAGGGAAGACAGATGGGAAAAATCACACCCTCGTTGGTTGTGAGGAGCGCAAAAATTGCCGTTGTCAGAAGTGCGGATGAGGTCTGCCTTCAGCCCCGCTGGCCTCCGGAGCCCTGAGAAATTCCCACGGACTGTCCAACGCGATGGAGACTTTGTGCGGTGACTGTGGCTCACGTGAGGCGCTCGCAAGGACGGTTTCCCACTTGCGTGATTCCTCGTCCTGAGTTATGGGAAACGCTTTCGAGTCTGGTGTTTTTTCAGATTGTGTCTGAAGAGTGAAGGCTATTTATTAAAATAGTGTGGAATATACCACCCAATTTGACCATGACTTTAGGGTGAGAACGTGTGTGTCTGTATGAATGTATGTGTTGTGTGTGCACATGCGTGTGTGTGTGTGTGAATGTGTGTGTTGTGGGTGCACACGCATATGTGCAAGGGTGGTTGTGTGTAGTGAACCTGTTGCTGTTAGCTGCCTGCTCAGGTGTGACCATTCTCATGCCGTTCCGTTATTTCTTTTTTGGTAGAAGTCAAGTGCCTATGACTTTCCAGGCCACAGTCCTTGGCAGGGTGTGTATTTAGAGGTAAACATGCCTGGAGACCTGTGTGTGTGGACAGAGAGAGGGGGAGGAGCCCCGGCTATAGACGATGCCCCACAAACACATCCGAGGCTTGGATGACGACTTCCCAGCTGTGTGAGCAAAACTCCCGGGATCTGGGGCTGGGACGGAGAATTATGAATGGAGATCCTCACTCTCAGCGTGTCAGCGTGAAGTCTGATGTTTAATTGAACATCTGTCTCCCTTTAATATGAACCTCATTATTAAGCTTACATGTGACTGTCTCTTTGCTTGTATTCTCAGATCTTAGGAGATCTTTAAAAAATTGATTTATAAACCAGAAAAAGAGACATTCTTGGTCACAGTTACCTGAATATGAAGTGAGGATGGGGGCTCTGCATACCCTGCTGGGGGAAGCATGGTGAGAGGCAGGTGAAGTGAGGATAGGGGCTCTGCATACCCTGCTGTGGGAAGCATGGCGAGAGGCAGGTGAAGTGAGGATGGGGGCTCTGCATACCCTGCTGGGGGAAGCATGGCGAGAGGCAGGTGAAGTGAGGATGGGGGCTCTGCAGACCCTGCTGTGGGAAGCATGGCGAGAGGCAGGTGAAGTGAGGATGGGGGCTCTGCATACCCTGCTGGGGGAAGCATGGCGAGAGGCAGGTGAAGTGAGGATGGGGGCTCTGCAGACCCTGCTGGGGGAAGCATGGCGAGAGGCAGGTGAAGTGAGGATGGGGGCTCTGCAGACCCTGCTGTGGGAAGCATGGCGAGAGGCAGGTGAAGTGAGGATGGGGGCTCTGCATACCCTGCTGGGGGAAGCATGGTGAGAGGCAGGGTTTTTGGTCTTAAGGAATTGATTTGGTTCCCAAAGCCCCATTGGCTAGAAGGTCACTGACTGCCTCATCGTTCGCCTTTCAAAGAGAAGAATGAAACAGCGTCCGGCAGGAGGCGATGTCTGGGGAAGCGTGTGTGTGTCTGCCCATGTGCATGTGTGTCTGTGCATGTGTGTGTGTGGTTGTCTGCCAGCCTGAAGTCCCCTTTTCTGTCATATTCTAGTCCACTGTGATCAACACCAGAGACTCCTCCATCCACTCTCTCCATCGGCCACCTCCTCTCCCTGACCTGCCAGAGGCATCCGTGGAGACCCAGACACTGGGGTTCCTGAGCTGCAGGCCAGCCGCTTCCCAGGCCCGTGCCCTGCCCCCTCCCGACCTTTCCTGGCTCTCTCACCTCAGAGCTCTGGGGGCCGAGCGCCCTGGGGCACCCTGCATGTCTCATCTTGGAGCTCTGGGGGCCGAGCGCCCTGGGACACCCTAAGTGTCTCACCTCGGAGTTCTGGCACCCTGCCTGTCTCACTGTATCAGCATGCGTGGTTCTCTCCTAGGCAGGCACGATTTTATGTTTGTCTGGGAAATGCGACGATCAAGACTGGGTGAGGCCCTTCCAGGTCAGGTGGTCAGGAAAGCGCTCCCCAGGAATTGTGTGCAGGCTTCGACGGGGCTGCAGGACCTCTCTGGTCAGAGAATGAATTCAGAGCCGTGGGCTGAGTTTCACTTGTATGTTTTGTTTTTTCCGAAATTGGGCTCGCAGTGGTTCCAGCGTGGGTATGACTTAGTTCCAGAGGCTCTGGAGGAGGCGGCCTCCCCAAGCAACCGAGCATCCTCCCATAGCCTCTCATGGCCTCCCAAGCATCCTCCCGTAGCCTCTCGTGGCCTCCCAAGCATCCTCCCGTAGCCTCTCGTGGCCTCCCGAGCATCCTCCCGTAGCCTCTCGTGGCCTCCCAAGCGTCCTCCCGTAGCCTCTCGTGGCCTCCCGAGCGTCCTCCCGTAGCCTCTCGTGGCCTCCCGAGCGTCCTCCCGTAGCCTCTCGTGGCCTCCCAAGCGTCCTCCCGTAGCCTCTCGTGGCCTCCCGAGCGTCCTCCCCTTGCCTCTCGTGGCCTCCCAAGCGTCCTCCCGTAGCCTCTCGTGGCCTCCCGAGCGTCCTCCCCTTGCCTCTCGTGGCCTCCCGAGCGTCCTCCCGTAGCCTCTCGTGGCCTCCCGAGCGTCCTCCCCTTGCCTCTCGTGGCCTCCCGAGCGTCCTCCCGTAGCCTCTCGTGGCCTCCTGAGTGTCCTCCCCTTGCCTCTCTGGTGGAGGCTCAGCGAAGGCTGGTGAGCTGCTGTCCATGGTGCTGGCCATCTGGCCCCAGGGAAAGGGCTTTCGAGAGTGGTGCTCCACGGGTCCTGTCCCCCTCGGCTCATGACGCGCGGTGCATAATCCTGCGGAGACACCTGGGGCCGCCTCTGTTCCACGGATCATGGGGACCAGGGCCACCTACAACATGGTGGCCTGAATTGCGATTGTGTCTCCAGTGGCGTCGTTTTGAGACTTCTCTTTAATTCTGACTCTTAATTCTGACTCAAGGTCCCCAGAGGGACGGTGACTGAGCCAGTCCCATCTGGGGCTTTGGGGCTACTGCCCCTGGGATGTTTGGGCCCCAGAAGTGAATACTAACCCTTGGAAATCTGCAGGGCTTTCAGACCCCTGCCTTCTCCTTACAGACCCCTGCCTTCTCCACTACCTCTCATCTGGACTCGAGTTCCCTGATTCTCTGCATTTTCACCAGGATGAGCGTGGTTGTGATGGACAAACCTGACTTACGGTTTTATATGCACATCCAGTTATCTCCTTAGAATATATCTTTGGCAGAGAAACTGGGGCTCCTGGGGCTTGGCCATTTTAAAACTTCAGTCAAGTTGCAAATTTGTCCCTTGCAGAGGGGACACCTAATTTGTGCCCAACAAAATGTAGATGAGTCCATGTCACTCACCAGCAACCTGAGTTATCCCACAAAGTCCTTTGCCTTTCTGAGGTCTGATGGGCAGAATTGTCACACTGCCTTAATTAGGCCATCTTTAATTACAAATAAAGTCAAATGTTTTCTTCTCTCTCTATGAGTAAATGAGTTGTGGACATTTTTTTCTTCCTGTGCTTTGGGGCCAGGGTGGCCTGAGGAAAGTGCCGGGCACAGGGGCTCTGTCCCTTCATCCTCTTGCCACACAGGACAGTGCTGGCCTTGGGAGACACCAGGCTGAGGCTGGGCGGGCAGGGGCGGCCTCTTCCGCCTCCTCCTCTGGACAGCCCAGAGCTGAGTTAGGAGAGCTGGGGCGATGGAGGTCCAGGAAAGGTGGTGCCTGCTGGTGCAGCTGTGGCTTCTCTGCATTTCTAGTCTGGGCTGGGCTGTTTGTTGATGGAAAAGAGGCCCAGGCTGGGAGGTTGATGGTAGCACAGGTGCAGGGACGGGATGAGTGACAGAGAGACGGAGGAAAGATGGAACCCACGATGGGGAAGGGGCTGGGATTCAGGGCCAAGAAATGAAAGGAGGAGAGAAGCGGGGATGAGCTCCATAGGCAGGGTCCAGGCTCAGTGGGAAGAGCTGGGAAGAGGGGGATGAGGGAGAGGCAGGGCTCAGGCAGAGACACAGTGAGGACTGGGCAGTGCCGGCTCAGGTTCTCAGGAGGGCCTGCCCCAGCCAGACCATCTGTGGTGAAGGTGAGCCCACACCTGGCTCCAGGCACTGACCTTCCTGGGGCCCTTGTTGGTATCTGTGTTGGGGGAACACAGATCCATGCCTGCCTAGGATCCCCCAGGAGGGTCCGGGAGCGCCCCCAAGGTCCATGGTGGGCATCTGCTAACAGCCTGTCCTGAGGGCAGGGCTGGCTCCGGGGCTCCAGATCGTCTGTGGCTCAGCTCTCTCTGGAGGGCTGTTTGGGTCTCAGGTCTGAATATTGTAGCCCAGGGCTTCAGTGGAACTGGGCAGTGGGGATTTCTGCCAGGTGTGGATGGCCTGAGCAGCAAGAAGAGCAAAAGAGGTTTTCACAGCGTCCTTCTCCAGCCAGCTGTGATGGGGCCTGGGCAAGGATGGATGAAGAGTCTGTGGGTTGTCCTGGGGAGGGGTGGACATGGCGTCTGTGGGTCATCCTGGGGGAGGGTGGACGTAGGGTTTGTGGGTCGTCCCAGGTGAGGGTGGACACGGGGTCTGTGGGTTGCCAGGGTGTGGGGTCTGCGCATCATCCTGGGTGAGGGTGGATGCAGGGTCTGTGGGTCACCCCAGGTGAGGGTGGACGTGGGGTCTGTGGGTTGCCAGGGTGAGGGTGGATGTGGGGTCTGTGGGTCGTCCTGGGTGAGGGTGGACGTGGGGTCCGTGGGTTGCCAGGGTGAGGGTGGATGTGGGGTCTGTGCGTCGTCCTGGGTGAGGGTGGACTTGGGGTCTGTGGGTTGCCAGGGTGTGGGTGGATGTGGGGTCTGTGGGTTGCCAGGGTGTGGGTGGATGTGGGGTCTGTGCGTCGTCCTGGGTGAGGGTGGAACGTGGAGTCTGTGGGTTGCCAGGATGAGGGTGGATGTGGGGTCTGTGCGTCGTCCTGGGTGAGGGTGGACGCGGGGTCTGTGGGTCGTCTGGGTGAGGAAGGATGCAGCGTCCGTGTCCCCTTCACACGCTGCTCTTAAGGAGCGCTGTGAGATGTCCTGCTGAGGGGCTTGTCTTCTCACTCTCCACGGCTGACATCTCCAGTGTTAGGTCTTGGGCACCAAGGAGGGGCCAAGCTAAGGTGCTGTATATGAAAAACTGTCAGAGGAAGAAGGCCATTCCATCAGGAATGCCTTCTTTAGGCATCTGGGCTCTCGCTTGGGCTGCCATTCTTAATCATGTTTTAATTTTCAAATAAATTGCTTTCATTATCCGTTCATCGACAACACCACGTGTGCATTACTGCTCATTAATGTTTGTCGGCTACTGTGCTGAGGCTGGGTTTTTAAATAGCCATGGTCACGGTGCAGTAATTAATGATGACCCATGTTGGTTTTACAGAATTATTATTATGTTTAATCTTTGAAAAAATAACCTAGAGTGTCGCGGTGTTGCTGAAAGTTGTCCTCAGGCTGCAAATCCTTGAAGGCCGCAGGAGTCCTTGGGCAGGCCTTCGTGTTGACCTGGGAGCAGTCCTTTTATGGCTCCAGCTGGGTCCCCCCGGCTGGCCGAGCGGAGTGCCTGGGTGGCACTGAGGACCACCTTTCCTTTGTGACTGTGTGTTGGCCTCGCCAAATGACCTCTTGGCCAATGTGATACCAAATTAAGTTTCTTGAAAAAACATCCACTATTTAAAGCATTCATTTCGTGCTTGAGGTCTGATCCTATTCAAATCAGAAGCCAAGACATTTTCAACGTTAGTGATGGTCGCCTCTGTAGACTTGTGTCTGGTTAAAGTTGTGAGTATTGATAGCGTCTTCCCACCTGTGTGTGAATCACTTTGGATTTCTGGGGTCTGAGCAGGGACTCGCCGGCCATGGCCTTGCTGATGGGGCCTCCCAGGTGCTGCCTGCCTTCCTGTGGTTGGATTAGCTATGCTGGGGCCTTGAGGTCATGCTCATCATCAACCTCATAGTCCAGACTCCTTAGAGTGGGGATGGCGTCTCTCCCATCCAGTTTCTCATTTATTCAGTAAACCTTTTATCACTTCTTAAAGACTTTCAGTAACTTATACATAAGAATGACCATTTTAACCATTTTAGGGATATAGTTCAGTGGTATAAAGGATATTCACACTGCTGTGTAGCCATCACCACCATCCACCTGCCAACTTTCTATTCCAAACAGAACCTCTGTGCGCATTAATGCTGACTCCCCCTCCCCCAGGCCCTGGCTGCACTCACTCTACCTTCTGTGAACCTGACCATCTGGGGGCCATGTATCGGTGCAATCGGAGCATGTGCCCAGCTGCAGCCGAACGCTAAAGGCAGCACCGCGTGCTCAGGGCTGGTGCAGGTGTGGACTGTGTCAGCGTCTCCTTCCTTTCTGAGGCTGAGTCCCATTCCGTCGTGTAAATAGACCACGTTCTGTTTCTCCACCCCTCAGCTGCTGGGCGCCTGGGTTGTTTCTGTGTCTGGCTTCTGTGAATAACATGCTGTGAGTGTGGGGGTACATACACGTATTTCTTTGAGTCATTGCTTTCAAGTCTGGTAAATTTTCATGAAACCATTTCCATCGGCCGAATATTGTGATAACTGGGCTTTCAGTGTGTCTCTGGAGGCCAGGAAGGGCAGAGCCGCCTGCAGCCCTCCTCCAGCCCATCCTTCTGAGAATGGCTGAGCTTCCAGGCCATGCTCCTGAAAAAGGTGAAGCTGAGGGCAGGAAAGAGGGCCCCCCATGGCTACCTCAGCCCACGCCCCTCCCACCAGTTTAAGACCAGGCTGGAAGAAAGGTGGGCATAGGGCGTCTCAGGTCTCCCTGTGGTTGGTTTGGGGCAGCCTCCCGAGGCTCATGCTGGGCACCCAGTCCCCGCCTGCAGGGGTGAGCCTGGCTGCTGTTCCCACTGTCCTGGGCTGAGTTCATGTATTCGAGTAACTCACAAAGTTGGGCCTTCCATTCTAAGGAGCCACCTTAAGCCTTATGGGAGGGCCAGAGAGAGAAAAAGAGAGAGACAGAGACAGAAAGAGAGAAACAGAGACACGCACACACAAGGGGAGGGGAGGAGCCCCATGCACCCCGATTGTAAGTGTGTCCCCTACTTTGCCCTTGGCTTGGCCGGGGCCCTCTAGTTGGTGGTGGGACGGTGAGCCAGAGGTGAGGGCTGGCGGCTGGGTTCTGAGAGCCGCCACTGTCCCAATGGGACACCCCTGCTGGACGCAATGCGCCTCCTGCCTTGTGAGCTTCCTGTCCTGGGACCAGGCCCTTCTTTCTCCCCGGAATGGTCCCTGGAACCTTACAGGACATAAGAGCTGGGTCCCGGTTGCTTGGCAGTGGCTGCTGCAGGCTTGCTGATGGCTGACGGCTGCACAGATAAGCTGCCTTCCTCCTCTCCTGCCGCTTTTCTTAGCACCCGCAGCTGACGGTGCCTGTGTGACGCCCTCAGTGATTTGGGTGGGCCTGGGCTGCGCAGCAAATGCAGGTTGCCAAGCACCCTGAAGGCCAGTGTTGGGCCAGCCCCTGGCCTTGTCCCGGGTCTGGCCTTGGGGTGAGCATAGCCTGGCGTCTACCGAGCAAGCCAGGAAGCCACCATTTGTGTCTGTGATGGAGGCACCTCCTGTCACCTCCACAGAAAGAGTCAAAACCACCCCTGAAATCACTGAGGTGCTGCCACAGGGTGGCAACGACAGCTTGGCCCTCGCCTTTGGGTGGTGCCGCTGGGCCAGGGAACCCACAGACCTGCCGCAGAGGCCTGCAAGCCGGGCACCCACTGCCGGGCGTCGTTTTGTCTCCTTTCTCTTTTATGTAATGTGGATGCTTTCCCCCAGTAAACTCTACCTGCAAACAAGCCCCGTGTTCACATCATTCGTCCGGTTCCTCTTCTGTCCTCAAATCTTGGTTTCTATTTTCTGGTTGTTTGCACAGGACCATGGAATTTCGGAATTGGAGATGTTCCTGCCATTGGGTTCCACTCTGTTACTTTCAGAAAAACTAACTCTGCAGTCCAGAGAGGCCTGGTAGCCAGACGGAGGCAGCTCTCCCGGCCAGCACAGAGCCCACCTGACCCTGTGCTGGGGCCCAGGATCTTCCCAGCCACAGTTTCGATGATGATCGTGATGGGTTTTACTTGGTCCACAGAAGCTTTCTCCCAGTCAGTCCATTTCTCCTGATTTCCCCATAGAAAAGCTAAGAGAAAATTTATCAGAAATTGTTTCTACTTTTTTTTTTTTTAGCTCTTTTCACCTTTTGCTTTGTTATGTTATGAATTGTGACCTATCTGGCCCCTCAAATAAAATGTGGGCTCCTTGCAGCACAGGCTCTGTCTGGCTGATCTTTGTATTTTCTTTACGCACAGCGCTCAGCGTGGTGCCTGGATGGTGGTGCCTGCTCAGCATCAGCCTGTTTATTTAAGAGGTGTGCATGTGGTTCTTATCTGCTGGGTGGGAAGCCCTGTGCTCCACAGATTGCTGGCAGTGTTGGGTGAGGACTTCACCACTGTTGTTTTTGATTATGTTCAACTTTCCTTGTCCAAAAAAACCCAAGGAAGCAACAAAAAGATACTCTATGAGTTGATGAATTTGAAGTGGGAATGTGATAGGGAAGGAAAAAGAAGCAAATGTTCCCACAAGGTCAACAGAGTTCCTGCAACTAAGCCTTAAGTTTGCCTTTGAGCTCCCAGAATTCAGGATGAAAGGGGAAAAAGACAAGTTGAGTGGGGCTTTATAAATAAAAAATGCATGTAGTAGGTTAGACAAAGGGAAATGAGTGACTTGTTGGTTATTTTAGATTCCCGAGGAAATTTTTGTCAACAATGATGACCAGCTTGTATTGTCTTTATTTTCAGAAATGGCAGTCTTTTACGTTGGATGTCCTTTATCCCAACTGTGAAAACTTTAATCATTTACTTAAATACCATAAAGACAGCCAAGAAGACATTTTCCATTGATTTATATGTGTGTGAAAACTCATTGTGAAAAAACTTGCAATTTTCCATAATAATAAAAAAGCTTTGATTGAGGGCTCAATCACTGTGGGCCCATGACGGCTGCTAGGCTGGGTGGTGGCGCCTGGAACCACATTCTGTTTCGAGGGCAGATAAGCAGAGAGGCAGCAGGGTCATCATCAGCCTTTGGCAAGAACAGCCTTCCCGCATCCCCACGTGGAGGATTCGCATCTGCCTGTGAGCAAGGTCTCACCCCATCATCTAGGGGTTCACGCTCACGCTCTTCCCCTGCGTTCTCTGGATGCTTCCTTCAGGCTGGCTCCTGTGCACGCAGATTCTCCCTGTTGCCATCTGGTAGTGAGTACTGGGTTTTGGATGCAGCCAGGGTAGTTCTGCAGAGTCCAGCAAATGAGGGGACTCTGTCCTGGCTCATAAGGACATCCCCCCGCACTGCTGCGGGCTTCTCCACTGCGTGCTTCTGGGGCCCAGCCTGCCTGACTGCTCCTGCCTCTCCTGCCGTTGTTGCTGGTGGCCAGCCCATTGCAGGGCTGCACTGCAGTTGCATTTCCTCAGTTCTCTGTTGACACAAACGGACAGATGACACAGTGTGAGCAGCTGGCAGGAGAGTGAGAGAGAGGCAGGCGATGTTCACAGCTCACAAAAGCTAAATTACAGACACTTATACTGCAGCACCCTAGCTATCATCATGCAAACACAGAACATTTGATTGGAAAGGATCCTAGAAAATACCGAATTCATTGGTCTCAATTTAGGAAATGGAAGCACAGAGAAGTGAAGTGATTTGCCCAAGTTTGCGCAGCAGGCCGGTGGCAAAGTGGAATGAGAATCTGCCCTCTTAGTGCCCCATTCGATGTATTTTTGTTCTTTCTGAATGAAGAGATCTCTTCAGCATTTATTGTAAGGTGGGTTTGGTGGTGATGAATTCTCTCAGCTTTTGTTTGTCTGGGAAAGAATTTATCTCTTCTTTGTATTTGAAGGGTAGCTTTGCTGGATACAGTATTCTTGGGTGACAGATTTTTTTTTTTTCCCTTTCAAGACTTTGAAAGTATCATCCCATTTTCTCCTGGTCTGTATGTTTTCCATTGAGATGTCTGTTGACAAACAAATTGGAGCTCCTTTAGATGTTATTTGCTTCCTTTGGGGTCTTCTCTTTGTCCTTGATCTTTGACAGTTTAATTATTAAAAGCCTGAGGTGGTCATATTTGGGTTGAATCTGGTGTTCTCTGACTTTCCTGAATCTGTGTATCTATACCTTTCTCAAGTTTCAGAAAGTTTTCTGTTACTGTTTCTTTGAGTAAGCTTGGTACCTCTTGTTCTCACTCAGCTCCCTCTTGAACACCAGTAATTCTTGGATTTGGTGTTTTGAGGTAATTTTCTCTATCTTGTAGGTTGTCTTTCATTCGTTGTTCTTTTTCCTCCTCTGATTGTGTATTTGAGCTCACTGATTCTTTCCTCTGCTTAAGCCACTCTGCTGTTGGGAGCTTGTCATGAATTTCCTTATTTCGCTAAATGTATTTTTGTTTCAAGACTTCGTCTGATTTTTAAAAATTATTTCAATCTTGTTGTTAACTTTCTGAATTGATTTCCTGGTGTTATCTTGGGGATCACCGAGTTTCCTTAGGGCTGCCATTTTGATTTCTTGATGAGAGCTCACAAATTGCCACTTTGTTGAGCCAGTCACTGGTTCTTGGCTTTGTCCGTTTGGGGAGGCCATGGTCCCGTCTGCTGCTTTCTGGTTTGTTGATGTGTGTCTGTGTCTTGGCACTGAACGGTTATTTATTTATCTCTTCTCTGTCTGGGTGTTTTGGTTTTTCTGGGGTATGTTTGCTTAAAGATTCTTTGTGATTTACCTGTGGAGTGTTTTCTTGCTAGGTTGCAGCCTCCTTTTTGGCACTAGATGGCGCCTTAAGCCCAGGTTCAACTCAGCTCTGGTCACTGATGAAAGTGCTGCCTGTCCCAAAGCGGATGTCCCAAAGGGGATGTCCTGATAACGTGGGAAGGCTGGGAGGGGACCTGGGAGCACAGTTCCTGCAGCGTGGGGCTGCGAGTGGCCACTCTGATTGAGTGCCTCCTTTGGCCGAGTTGCAGAGCAGAGTTTCCAGGGCTGGGGACAGTAGCCCCACCCCCACCTTTGTCTCTGGCCATCCTCAGGGCTGTTTCTCCCTTCAGGCACTCAGGATGCTCCCCATGGGTTGAGGCAGGGAGAGGTCTCCTGCCAGGGCACCCAAGAGCAGGACAAGCTGTTGTGATCTCACCTTTCTAAGTGTAGAAACTGTGTCAAGGGAAAATCTTTTGTGTACCGGATGCCAGGCAGGTTATGGGGAGGGGCCTTGCAGATGTGGGGGTCTGGTTCTCCTGCTGTCTGTCTGTTCGGGGTTTTTCTGTTCCTGGTGGCCCCAGGACCTGACTCATCCTCACCTCTGGGTTCTCAGATGTTGCTGGTGACCATCTCAGCATCTCAGCACTGCATGTTTGCTTTCAGGTTTCTGCTGGGGTGGTGAGACAGCTTGCTCCTGTCCTGCCGTTTGGAACCAGAAACCCCATTTCAATTGCTGTTTTCTCATTGTCCTTTAATAGAACTCAGAAGACAGCAGATGGTTTTAGGTGTGTATGACAAGTGTGGTCTTAGGCAAATGTAAAGTAAGCTTTCAGCCATAACTTCAACATTGTGCTTAGCAAGTGAATGTCCACTCATAGTTTTAGGACTTGTTTACATGAGTCCTGGATTTTATAAAGCCCCGAGTGATGTGTCATCTTTTGACTCTGACCTTAACTTCTATTGTGTTGTTTTCTATTAAGGAAAACAGTGGGATGCTAGAGTGCCCCGTCAGGGCCAAGAGTGAGGACCACATCTGCATCGTGGTATTGGATGACGTGGTGTGAGGCAGGGGGTGCTCCCAGTGGGCAGCACGGCTGTGGAGGACCTCAGTTTTCTTATTTGTAAAATGAAGGGTCCTGAGCGAAATACATGCTGCTGTTCTCTTCAACTTCTGATAAAAATCTTGATTATTCTAAATACTAACAGGGTGTGATCTGTTGGCCTGCTGTTAGGAGACCCGGAATAGGAGCGAGTGTCTGGCCTATTGGCCCAGGGTGGCCTGTCTGTAACCGGGTGGCCTGGCGCAGGCCCTGGTGCGGCGAAAGCAGCTGCCATGTTCCAGAAACAGAGTAACAGGCAGAGAGAGCCAGGCAGCTGCAGCTCAGAAAGGTTAATGTCTCCATTCAAAAAAATCTATCTCTGATCTCACCTGAAACATTTAGATTCAAGGGATTGAAAGCTACATTTGGTAATTCTGAGAGAGAGTTTTCTTTGCAGGGAAGGGCTAAGAGCTTTGAGGCTCAGGTGTGATTCATTTTTGTCAATCAATATTGTACTCAGGATTACCAATACCAGCCTACCCCAATTACGCCTCTCTGAAATGTGTGGGGCCCAGAGCCTTCTATTCCTAGCTGCACGATGCTTCTGCTGCCTGACCTCACCTTCAGGGGGCAATAAGAAGTTTAATACAGCCACGAATCGGCTGCAGCACGGGAGGGGCCTGACCCACCTCAGGGTCCAGCCATCATCACAGGAGGGTGAAGGAGCCATTCTAATGCATTTCTGGAAAATGCCTATCGAAGCTGATCCTTGGGTCTTGCTGTGTGCTTGTGTAAGTTTGCTCCAGAGTAGCTGGCCAGGGAGGGGAGTGGTCAGGAGGGAAGCAGACAGGAGGGGAGCGGTCAGGAGGGTGGCTGGCAGGGAGGGGAGCGGTCAAGAGGGGAGCAGACAGGAGGGGAGCAGACAGGAGGGGAGCAGTCAGGAGGGGAGCAGACAGGAGGGGAGCGGTCAGGAGGGGAGCGGACAGGAGGGGAGCGGTCAGGAGGGGAGCGGACAGGAGGGGAGCGGACAGGAGGGGAGCGGTCAGGAGGGGAGCGGACTGGAGGGGAGCGGACTGGAGGGGAGCGGTCAGGAGGGGAGCGGACAGGAGGGGAGCAGTCAGGAGGGGAGCCGTCAGGAGGGGAGCGGACTGGAGGGGAGCGGACTGGAGGGGAGCGGACAGGAGGGGAGCGGACAGGAGGGGAGCGGTCAGGAGGGGAGTGGTCAGGAGGGGAGCAGACAGGAGGGGAGCTGGGCTGGGAATGGGTGGTCAGAAAGGTGCACTTTCTTTTCAGTACTTCCTGTTCTGCTACCTTTGTAGTAACCAGCTCTTCTGATGGCCAGAGTTCAAGCCCCCATGAATGAAAATGATTTCTGTCACTCAGAAGGCTCCTCTCGTGGGGCCGTGACTGGCTGTGGACTGGCCCGGCTGCCTGCATGCCAGGGCAGGTGTTCACATGGAGTTGTTGAGTTGCACTCTCTTGCCCTTGAGAAGGATGAGGCGTTAATAAGTTCATTCCTTCTGCCATTTCACTCGTAGGTAACCATGTTTCGTGTAGTAAGAAACGCGGGGCTAAAGTGCCCGTAATGTTTTAGCATTCCTTAAAAGGCCACTTACTTTCACAAATGGGAGTTTTGAGTGACTGTGTCGGCTGCTGTGTGAGCAACGAAGGAAAGCAGGTACAGTGTACGAGTCGCCCCAGACAGCTGCAGGCCTGCAGGGAGCCCTGGGCTTAGACTGTGCCCAACAATTAGGAACCCAAAAGGGACTCAGGGATGGGGCCCAACTGAGGGTGGCTCATGGGGTGCAGTAGGAGGGAGCTGGGGAATAGTGTGCAGTGGCCAATGGTGCCAGCGGGTGAGTCCCTCTCCTGGACCCTCCTTCTGAAGGGGCAGAACCCCTGGGGGTGGGTGGAGGTGGTAGCACGAGTTCCTCCTGCACCTCACCCGTGCCCTCGAGGTGGCGAGAGATGCCGTCGGTGAGGTCCTTCTGCCTCCCGCATAACAGTTTGATGCTGACACATCAACACAGCATTCCCCAAAGCAGCTTTTCATTTCATTTCGTAATGGGATAACTGTGGGCTCTGGAAGAGGCTCAGGTGTGCCGTTGTTCTCTGCAGGGATTTCCAGGCAGTTGACGGAACTGGCACCTGAATGGGCCACAGGTGTGCCGGGGTGGGATTCGGAAATGCTGGGAGAGAGAATGTGCTTTGGTAAACAGCATACAAATTTATTTGTATTCCAACATTTTTTTCCCTTTTGGAAAATCAGGTTTTTTTCTGCCTTTGGCATTTTGTTGATAGCCTAGAATCCAGCTACTTGCTCCTTCTGTGTCTGTTTCCTCATCTGAACTGTGAGGCTGGGTGAGGTGAGGCGAGGCACTGGCCTGGCCGGTGATGAGCAACGGATCCACTGGGCGTGGATCCAGTGGCCGGCAGGAGGCAGGGGCTCTCCTGTTCCTAGGGCACCTTAGGCAGCAGCTCTGGCACCTTTCTTCCTGCACAGCCTGGCTCACAGGCAGCCCTGAGATCCAATGGGGTGATGGGGACAAATGTGTTATGGGACTCTAAGTCACTATTTGTCTCCAGCTCCCTCACCCCCAGGAGTTTCAAAATCATTGAAGACAAAATTGACGGGCAGATTCTGGGTGCAGACGGCAGTCAGACACCAGAAGCAGGCCCGCAGTCAGCATCTTCTGAGCAGCCTCTCCATCCCTCCGAGGTTTCATTCCAACCTCCCTGCACTTCCTGGGTGAAGCAGGTACCCTGTACATGTTTCCTGGGAACACGGGAACCAGCCAGTCCTGCCCCTGCTTAGGAAAGAGCCGCCTGTTTCAGTGGAGTTTGTTCCTGCCAGAGGGAGCGGAGATGGAAGTGCCGGCTGATGTTGAGCATCTCTCCTCGGGCAGCAACTCTTAGGGCCTCAGGGTCAATGCTCAATGGAGCCTCCATCTGTGGGGCTTTTGAGTAACAATCAGGTGAACGTGCCAGGGCCTTCTTTTTACCCATGTCTTGGTACAGATCCCATACATCTTGGTGCAGCCATTCTGTTTGAGGATGTTTTAGGGGAGACACAGGATGCTGCAATCCACTTTACTGAGCACCTTTTGCCGGAAGGAATCCGTGCTGTATCCTGTGACCTAGTCTGCAAAGGGGAGCACGTGAGCGCTAGTAACGCCCTTGTTCTTGGACATCAGGAAGGCGGTGGGCCTCATGTGGTCCGGGGGGCCCTCAGGGACAACCCAGGGAGCACAGTGACGTGGGCCATCCTCAGCACTGCCCTCAGGGGCCACCCAGGGGTGCAGTGACGTGGGCCACCCTCAGCACTGCCCTCAGGGACCACCCAGGGGTGCAGTGATGTGGGCCACCCTCAGCACTGCCCTCAGGGACCACCCAGGGGTGCAGTGACGTGGGCCACCCTCAGCAATGCCCTCAGGGACCACCCAGGGGTGCAGTGACGTGGGCCACCCTCAGCACTGCCTCCTCCTGAGGGAGGGTAATGATGGAATCTGTCCAGGAGGCTCCAGGATGGGGATGGAATGAGTGAGTGGGGATTAGCATCCCAGAACTGTTCACCTTGTTGGGGCAGGAGACACAGTGACGGTCTCTTTGAGAAGTCCTGTGCTGTGGTGGTTAGGATTCGGGCCTGTGGCCATCACCATACCTCACAACTGAGCATGAAAACTCTGTGAGGGAGGGAAGGACCTCAGGTGTTGGGGGCCTGGCCCAGCTCAGCACTCAGGACTGCGAGTGACAGAAGCCAACACAGACTCACGTGGGGCATACTGGACTATGAATGGGGACCCCAGGGTGGCTCTGGGGCTGTGAATGGGGAACCCAGGGTGGCTCTGGGGCTGTGAATGGGGAACCCAGAGTGGCTCTGGGGCTGTGAATGGGGAACCCAGGGTGGCTCTGGGGCTGTGAATGGCGAACCCAGGGTGGCTCTGGCACAGTGGCCGGGATCTACAGCATCTCCCCGCTGCTTTTGTCTCCAGTTTATCTCTCTTTGTGTGGTGTTGGGATGGCTGCTTGTCCACCTGTTCACTCCTGTTCACAGGGCTTAGCAACCAATCTGCATGAAAAGAGAGAATCTTCCACCAGAGAAAAGCATGTAGGAGGGGGCCGTGGTTTGGAATGGGTCAGGGCCTGCACCTGACCAGTGACTGGGCAGGGAATGAGATGTTTTTGTGGCTCCTGGGCTGCAAGGGAGCAAGTTTAGGGATTGACAACCATCCTAGGATACCACAACAGCAGAGGGGGGCACCCCCCAGGAATGGAAGGCCCTTGACAAGCAAATGCTGCAACCTCCATGGTTCACTCAAGAAGGTGAGTGCTACCACTAAAAAAATGTGTGACTGCAATAGATAGGAATTAATTTAACCCAGATGGTGAGACCTGTACACTGAAAACTATGAGATGGTGAAAGAAATGGAAGACAAGGCAAATAAATAGAAGGTATCCCATGTTCATTGATTGAAAGAATTAATATTGTTAAAATGTCTGTACTACCTAGAGCAATCTATAGTTTCAATACAACCCCTATCAAAATTCCAATGGCATTTTTTTTTTACAGAAATAGAAAAGCAATCCTAAAATTCATATGGAACCACATAAAACCCTGAATAGCCAAGGCAATCAGGAGCCAAAGGAACAAAGCTGGATGCATCACACCATCTGATTTCAAAATATACTATGAAACTATAATAACCAAAACAATGTGGTACTGGCAACAACAAAACAAAATAGACACATCAACTAATGGAACAGAATAGAGAGCCAGGAAATGAATCCATGCATTTATGCTCAATTGATTTTCAGCAAAAGTGGCAAGAACACATAATGGGAAAAGGACAGTGTCTTCAATAAATGGTGCCAGAAAAACTGGATATCCACATGCAGAAGAATGAAATTAGAACTTATCTCTCACCATATACAAAAACTCAAAAGGGATTAAAGACTTAAATTTAAGACCTGAAACTGTAAAACTACTAGAAGAAATCACAGGGCAAAATGACATAACATTATCCTGGGCAACAATTTTTTTGATTTGATCCCCAAAGCACAGGCAACAAAATCAAAAATAAACAAATGGGATTATATCAAATACAAAGCTCTACACAGCAAACAAAACAGTTAGCAGAGTGCACAGACAACCTAAGGATTGGGAGAAAATATTTGCAAGCTGTACATCCAATAAGGGCTTAATATCCAAAATATATAATGAGCTCAAACAACTCAATAGCATGAAAATGAAAAACCCAATTAAAAGACAGGTAAAGAATCTGAGTAGATATTTCTCAAAAGAAGACATAAAAATGGCCAACATGTATGTGAAAAGATGCTCAACTGTGCTAATCATTAGGGAAATGCAAATCAAAACCACAATGGGATATCATATCACACCTGTTAGAATGGCTATTATTAAAAAGACAGCAAGTGTTGGTGAGGAAGTGGTGAAAAGTTTCGTCTCTACTAAAAATACAAAAAATTAGCCGGGCGTGGTAGCGGGCGCCTGTAGTCCCAGCTACTCGGGAGGCTGAGGCAGGAGAATGGCGTGAACCCGGGAGGCGGAGCTTGCAGTGAGCCGAGATCGCGCCACTGCACTCCAGCCTGGGCGACAGAGCGAGACTCCGTCTCAAAAAAAAAAAAAAAAAAAAGGGAAATCTTGTGCACTATTGGGAATCTAAATCGGTACAGTCATTATGGAGAACCGTATGGAGGCCTCTCAAACAACTGAAACTACCATATCATCTAGCAATCCCACTATGAGGTATTTATCCAAAGGAAGTAAAATCAGCATGTTGAAGAGAGATCTGCACCCTCATGTTTACTGCAGCACTGTCCACAATGGCCATGACATAGAATCAACCTAAATGTCCATCGACAGATGGATGGATAAAGACACAGTGGGATACTATTCAGTCTTAAAAAGGAAGGAATTTTGTGATTTCCAACATCATGGATGGAATTGGAAAGCATTATGCTGAGTGAAATAAGCCAGGCACAGAAAGACAAATACCGCATGATCTTACTCATATGTGGAACTGAAAATAATTGAACTCACAGTAGCAGAGAGTAGAGCTGAGGTCGCCAGAGGCCAGGGGTGGAGGGAATGGGGAGATGACAGTTGGAGGGCACAAATCTCAGGGGCAATTTTTTGAGTTCGATTGTACAGTGTGATGAAGATAACAGTAGACGATTATACATCTCAAAACTGCTGAGAGAACAAATTCCAAATATTTTTGCCACAAAAATGTTAAGTATTTGAAGTGATGGATATGTTAACTAGCTTGATTTAATTATTCCACATTGTATTCATAAATCATAGCATTGCCTTGTACCCATTGATATGGTTTGGCTCTGTGTCCCCACCCAAATCTCACCTCGAGTTGTAATCCCCAGTGTTGGGGAGGGACCTGGTGGGAGGTGACTGGATCGTGCGGGTGGTTTCCACCACGCTGTTCTCGTGATAGTGAGGGAGTTCTCATGAGAGCTGATGGTTTAAAAGTGTAGCACTCCCCCCACCCCCACTCCTTCTGCCGCCTCAGGAAGAAGGTGCTTGCTTCTCCTTCGCCTTTTGCCATGACTAGTTTCTTGAGGCCTCCCCAGCCCTGTGGAACTGTGAGTCAATTAAATCTCTTTTCTCCAAAAATTACTTAGTCTTGGGTAGTTCTTTATAGCTGTGTGAAAATGGACACCCATATATATATACAATTGTAAATTAAAATGTGTGTGACCAAGTCATTTTGCTTCCTCAGCCTCAGTTTCCCCACCTGGGATGAGTGGACGGCATTGGAAAGCTCTGGGTGACTACTGCTGCCACACCAGCTTTGGCCCCAGCTTGTAGCTTCAGGAGGATTTTCCACGGGGGTGGAAGACCCTGTCTCCTTCTACCTGGGGCTTCCAAAGCCGGTGGCCTGTCTTTGTTCTTTCTCTTGCTCCACCCTGCTCAAAAATACAAGTCCTCCTGAGCCTCCGAAGCTTACTCTTCATAAAACCCTCTGTGGCCTCCTATAAGAACACGCTGTCTCCAGACAAAGCTCTGGTTACCAGCGTAGCCCACAAAAAACCCAAATTAAGACAAAACCCAAAGTAAGACAAAAAACCTGTCTTCCCGTTGGCCAGGAGACAGGCCGTTAGGTTTTCTCTCCTTGTTAACGTCTAGTCACTCAGATGACTTCTTTAGTTTCAAGGCTCTGCTGGGAGGGGTGTTTATGCCATCATAGTTGAGCAGACATAGGCCTAGACCATCAGTCACGTGGACTGTGGGGGTCCTGCCAGGACTGCTCCCAGGCAGCAGGGTCCACCCTCAGAGATGGAGCACTGGGGCCGTGGACGTGAGTGTCACCAACATTTTATCCTCCAGAATTTCTCCCGCCCACTGCGGTCCCAGGTGCCCACACCATACTTTCCCTCCATGGCCTAACTGAGGCCTTGGGTCCAAGCTGTCTTCTGCCTAAAGCTCTGTTTTGGGTATTGTCCATCAGCTTCTGGGTTCTCACCTCACAGGGCTGACGGGACGTGTGCAAACCAACAGGGAAGCAGTGATTTCCAGGGAAACAGATGCACAAGCTGGTGCCTGATTTCTCATCAGAGGAGTGCCAGGGTCCCCTGGGCCCCTCTCCTAAACCCACCGATGAAAGGTGCTGGGGTCTGTTCCTGCACATTCCAAATCGTGCACCGTCAGAGCGTCATTTCTGTCAGGACTGAGCTTGGGGAGAGCAACCACCTCCAGCAACGCAGCCTCACTTGTTCTTTCTTGGTGGGTTACGTGTGGGACCTCTTTGATTTTTACATCTCACTCATTCTTGGGCTAGAAAAGTCTGGTTTTCCATGTTTTATGCGATTCCAGATTCCTGTGTGGCATTTCAGCCCAGACTCCAGAGTGTCTTGTATTAAATGCCGGCGAGTATAATTAGCATTCAAGACCTGGGTGCAAGGCGTTGCAAGTGTTAATTTAACAGGAAATTATGTGTCTTCAGTTTGGTCGAGGAGCTGCCTCTTCTGGAGGCCTAAACTTGAAACAGCCCCCCTTGCCTGCGACTGGGGCCAATGCTCCCCATTGGACGGAGCTCCTGATGATGGCTCAGCCCCATCCCATATTGCTTCTAGTTACTAAACAGCCTTGTTCCTGCTGAAGACAGCTCTTCCCGAGCCTGGTCTGGCTGGTGGCTTCTTGGGGCCTGTGTGGGGTTGCTGGAGCTTCCCCCGTCTGTGCTGTCCTGGGTATCTCTTGGGTGAGGCCCTGCGCTTTGCTGCTGGTTGTCACGGCTTCTAAGGGCCCAGGTGATGACTCCTCGGCAGGGGGACATTTTGTGTTTTTGGAAGGTGCTGGGGTCTGACACTCTCGTATGGGGGTCTGGGTGGCATGTAAGAGGGGCTGTCTTTCCCTGAATGTGTTTCTGGGTCTTATCTTGGGGTGTGGCAGTGTGAAGTGTATGTTCATTGGTGTGTTCACTGGTCTTCTTTGGGAGCTGAATTTAAACTCATCCTGGTGCCTGGAAATGCAGTCTAGACCCTCCATGGAAGCCTTTACCTGAGCTCGATTGTAGCTGTGATCCCACCGGGAGCAGCCGCGACAGCCCACGTGCCACGAGCATGGCTGCCTGAGCCTCTGCTGCGAGCCCTGCTTGCAGGTGTTGGGTGTAAAATCAGAAAGGGGGCTGATTCCACCGGGAGCAGCCGCAACAGCCCACGTGCCACCAGCATGGCTGCCTGAGCCTCTGCGTGAGCCCTGCTTGCAGGTGTTGGGTGTAAAATCAAATGGGGCTGTCGGATCATCTGCTACTTCCACATTGAACTTTTCCCGTGTGCTTTCCACGGCGACTGCATCAGGTTACGTTCCTGCCCGCGGAGCACAGGGCCCTATTTTCTCCATGTTCTCACCCACACGCGTTATTTTCGGTTTTGTTTCGTTTCGTTTTTTGATAGCAGATGTCCTGCTGAGCGGGCAGTAGGTCTCACTGTGGTTTTGATTTGCGTTGCCTTGACGCTGGTGATGCTGGGCGCCTTCCCTGTGCTTTCAGCTGTTTGTACATCTTCTCTGGAGAAAAGTCTACTCAGGTCCTTTACCCGTTTTTAATCAGGTTTTTTGTTGTTGTTGTCGAGTTGTGGTTCTTTATGTATTTTGGATACAAATCCCTTATCAGATAGATGAGGGCAAATATTTCCCCACTCCCTGGCTGCCTTTTCCTGCTGCTAATAGTGTCCTTTGATGCACAGAAGTTTTAATTTTGATGGTTACATTCTTTCTTTTTGAGATGAAGTTTCTCTCTTGTTGCCCAGGCTGGAGTGCAATGGCGCAATCTCGGCTCACTGCAACCTCCGCCTCCCAGGTTCAAGCCATTCTCCTGCCTCAGCCTCCCGAGTAGCTGGGATTACAGGCACCCGCCACCACACCCACCTAATTTTTTGTATTTTTAGTAGAGATGGGGTTTCTCCATGTTGACCAGGTGATGGTTACATTCTTTTATTTTTATTCTGAATTGCTTTTTAAGTTGTCCCCACCCCCGCTTTTTAAAAAAACACCTATTTATCTTGACTTTACCTAGTTGCCAGTTTCTTAAGACCAGGATTCTCCTGTTCCCAGTCCTGCTCCAGATGGAGTGTCGGTGATATGTGGTTGGTACTGGCCACTCTGCCTCTGAGTCTGTTTCACTGGGAGATGTGAAGGTGGCTGAGCAAGGAGACGGTTCCTGTCCCTCTTCGTGGTTCTCAGCCACGAGCTGAGCTGCTCACTGCTGAGCATTTGTGGATGAACCTACAAGGTTGTAGCCAGCAGCACCTGGCCTGAGCTGAGTGACTCGCTCTGTGGTTCTCTGCTTCCATCAGGGTGAGCTCCCAGCTGGAGGAGACAGCCCAGAATCAGTGGTCCACATAGGGGATCATTCCTGGCTCGTTCCCACAGCAGGGGCTCAGCCCTCTGTCTAGAGATGCTGCCTCTTCTGCAGAGAGCACTGGGCGGCACGTGGTGTCCAGCCACAGACCACGTTCACGGACTGAGGAGGAACATGGAGGCCTCTGACTCTCCCGTTTCTGGGTCTCATCAAGTGCTTGCTCTTGTAGGGCACCCGTGGGAGAGAACGACTCACCTGTGGTGCTTAAGTCCACGCAGAGCTGGTCTTCGGCATGTGCTGGCTGAAAAGAACCCAGCACTCGTCCACCCTGCCGTTCTCCTTCGCTTTTCAAGCCCCCGAGGACTTAATTTTTCCTGGATCTTGGCTCAAGTGACCAACATGATGAGGTTTCCTGAGCTCCCGGTGGTCTGGAGTGGTTGATCCTGTTTCCTTACCTCCCTCATGGGTGATAAGTGTCAGTCAGACTTTCCTGCCGCTGCCTATGCCTCTATGGGCTCCAGCAAGGCACCCAACCTCTCTGGGCTCTAGTTTCTCAATATGGAATGGGGACCATGACAGTTTATGCCACTAAGGGTTATCATAAGGACTGGCTGAGTTGACTGTGTGAGTGATGTCTGCAGATGTCAGCTCTTACGGTGAGAGTGTGTGTGTGAGTGATGTCTGCAGGTGTCGGCTCTTAAGATGAGAGTGTGGGTGTGAGTGACGTCTGCGGGCGTCAGCTCTTATGGTGAGAGTGTGGGTGTGAGTGACGTCTGTGGGCCTCAGCTCTTATGGTGAGAGTGTGGGTGTCGTGACGTCTGTGGGCGTTGGGTCTTATGGTGAGAGTATGGGTGTGAGTGACGTCTGCGGGCGTCAGCTCTTATGGTGAGAGTATGGGTGTGAGTGACGTCTGCGGGCGTCGGCTCTTATGGTGAGAGTGTGGGTGTGAGTGACGTCTGCGGGCGTTGGCTCTTATGGTGAGAGTGTGGGTGTGAGTGACGTCTGCGGGCGTTGGGTCTTATGGTGAGAATGTGAGTGACGTCTGCAGGTGTCAGCTCTTATGGTGAGAGTGTGGGTGTGAGTGACGTCTGCGGGCGTCAGCTCTTATGGTGAGAGTGTGGGTGTGAGTGACGTCTGCGGGCGTCAGCTCTTATGGTGAGAGTGTGGGTGTGAGTGACGTCTGCGGGTGTCAGCTCTTATGGTGAGAGTGTGGGTGTGAGTGACGTCTGCGGGCGTCAGCTCTTATGGTGAGAGTGTGGGTGTGAGTGACGTCTGCGGGTGTCAGCTCTTATGGTGAGAGTGTGGGTGTGAGTGACGTCTGTGGGCGTCGGCTCTTATGGTGAGAGTGTGGGTGTGAGTGACGTCTGCAGGTGTCACCTCTTATGGTGAGAGTGTGGGTGTGAGTGACGTCTGTGGGCCTCAGCTCTTATGGTGAGAGTGTGGGTGTCGTGACGTCTGCAGGTGTCAGCTCTTATGGTGAGAGTGTGGGTGTGAGTGACGTCTGCGGGCATCAGCTCTTATGGTGAGAGTGTGGGTGTGAGTGACGTCTGCGGGCATCAGCTCTTATGGTGAGAGTGTGGGTGTGAGTGACGTCTGCGGGCGTTGGGTCTTATGGTGAGAATGTGGGTGTGAGTGACGTCTGCAGGTGTCACCTCTTATGGTGAGAGTGTGGGTGTGAGTGACGTCTGCGGGCATCAGCTCTTATGGTGAGAGTGTGGGTGTGAGTGACGTCTGCGGGCGTTGGGTCTTATGGTGAGAGTGTGGGTGTGAGTGACGTCTGTGGGCCTCAGCTCTTATGGTGAGAGTGTGGGTGTGAGTGACGTCTGCAGGTGTCACCTCTTATGGTGAGAGTGTGGGTGTGAGTGACGTCTGTGGGCCTCAGCTCTTACGGTGAGAGTGTGGGTGTCGTGACGTCTGCAGGTGTCAGCTCTTATGGTGAGAGTGTGGGTGTGAGTGACGTCTGTGGGCGTCAGCTCTTATGGTGAGAGTGTGGGTGTGAGTGACGTCTGCGGGCGTCAGCTCTTATGGTGAGAGTGTGAGCGTGAGTGACGTCTGCGGGCGTCAGCTCTTATGGTGAGAGTCGCCGTGCAAGACCTGAGGATTTTGTGAGTTGGTTGCAGAATAGGACACTCTGCCAGTCACTCCATGTAGCTATGGTGACCCCATTTTCTCAGTCAGATGCTGGCATCCACAGTCTAAAGTGAAAGTGAGGCTCCGTAGAGGACACAGCCTCAAGCGGTGAAGTGGGACCATGTGGACAGATCTTGGGGTGCGACTCCCAGGCCGACTCTGAGCAAGTTCCTTAACCTCCCTGTGCCTTAATTTCCACATGGCATAAATGGGATAATAATACGCAGTGTCTTAGTCCATGAAGGCTGCTCAACGTACCACCTACGGGGGGCTTAGAAACAGCAGACATTGATTTCTCAGTTCTGGAGGCTGGAAGCCAAGGTCACCGCCCTGGCAGGGTTGACGTCTGGTGTCTGGCGAGGCCCCTCCTGGCTCATCCACGGTGCCTCCTCACGTGTCCTCATGTGGCCGGAGCGTGAGCCGTCCTTGGGGCCTCTGTAAGGAAGGCCCCACCTCCTCGCCTCTCAGCCGTCCGCCTGCTAACAGCAGCACCTGGGGCTGGTTTCGGCACACAGCCTGTTGCATGGAGGAGGAGCGTCATGGGCTTGGGAGGGGGGTTTAAGGCATCCTTAAAGGTGAAAGGCTGGGAAGTGCTGGGCGCGCTGGTGCTCCGTGAGGGAGGCATGACTGGCTGTGTTCTTGGCACTGTCTTCACTGTCCTCCCCTCCTAGCCTGCTCCTCACCTCCCAGAAGGGCCTCCCACCCGCCACGCTACCCCCTGCCCCGCCTGGCTGGTGTGTGCCGGGCTCCTCAGTACTGCCAGCTCACACCCTCGAGCTGTGGCTTCTGTCGTGCGCCTCCCTCGGGGCAGTGGGCTGTGCGCCGCTGGATTTGCCATCCCAGGCCTCACTGGGATCCCTGGGTGGCGGGAGGAATGGAGGCCCCACTCACAGTGACTTGCAGATGTCACTCACACTCACACTCTCACCATATGACCTGACGCCCACAGATGTCACTCACACCCACACTCTCATCATAAGACCCGATGCTTGCAGACATCACTCACACTCACGAGGGAAGCTGGCCTCTCCTGGATTTACCGTCCCAGGCCTCACTGGGATCCCTGGGTGGCGAGAGGAACGGAGGCCCTGCTTTTCACTCAGGGAAGCTGGGATCTCCTGGATTTACTGTCCCAAGCCTCACTGGGATCCCTGGGTGGCAGGAGGAACAGAGGCCCCGCTTGTCGCTCAGGGAAGCTGGGATCTCCTGGATTTACTGTCCCAGGCCTCACTGGGATCCCTGGGTGGCGGGGGGAATGGAGGCCCTGCTCGTAGTGACTTGCAGATGTCACTCACACCCACACTCTCACCATAAGACCTGACACCTGCAGACGTCACTCACACTCACAGGGGAAGCTGGCCTCTCCTGGATTTACCGTCCCAGGCCTCACTGGGATCTGGGTGGTGGGAGGAATGGGGGCCCTGCTCCTCACACAAGGGAAGCTGGCCTCTCCGGACAGTGAGGCTCCCGCTGTGGGTGCAGGTGCTGCCCGGACGCGGGGCTCCTCCCCAGTCAGAGCCTCACGCTGCTCTGCAGACGCATAGGCTGTGCTGGCCGCTCCCAGGCACTGTCACTCTGTCCCCTGCCTTCTGCTGCCTGTCAGTGGCTGCTCTGAACTGTAACGAAATCCTTGAAAATAAAGGAATTTCCAGCGATATAGGGCCTCGGCTTATCTTCAGGTTTCGTTATGAACTAAGCTGCTCAGACTTCACAGCGGTCCTGCCTTGGACGCAGCCCACGGATCCAACGGCTCCTTAAATCTGACCTGGGTGTGTGGTGAGCCAGTGCCTGCTTCCTTGGGCCTCAGAAGCCATTGCTGTCTCTCAGGATTCACCTTTGGCCTCCTGGAATTTTTGCAACAGTTTTGACTGGATGCCGTGACAGCAGTTTCTACTCCCTGAGAATGGGAACACTTTTACAGCTTCCTTGCAGAATGGGAGCACTTTTACAGCTTCCTTGCAGAATGGGAGCACTTTTACAGCTTCCTTGCAGAAATGCGCATGGCGGGTGCTTGATCAGTTCAGATAAAGGGCTTTTTCTCCCTCTGGAGAATTCCTTTCAACAGGGCAGTGATTCTGAGCTGTCATTACTTTTCCCTCCTCCAAAAATAGCTGGGGAGATTTTATTCTTGTTGCTGCACCCCTGGGGACCCTGATGGAGCAGTGGGCTCCTCCGTCTGTGGTGCTGCTGTGAGGAGCCCCCATGGGACCGAGGGAACCCTGGCAACGCTGCCAGCTCCCTGCAGGGAGGGAACTTCAGAGGCAGCTCCAGTGTCCCAGGGCACCGGGATTTACAGATTGAAGGTACTTTGGCAAGGCAGCCTCCACCAGGAGGGGGCAGTGGGAGAGAGGCAGGGTCCTGAGGGACCCCAGAAGGGGAGGCAGGAAAGAATGAAAGGGTGACCTAGCCTGGTACAGCAGGACACCTGGAGCAGGGCAGTCCCAGGCTGGTGAGGGCTCCTTCTGCTATTCTGAGTGTGAGCAGTGAGTGTGTACATGAGAACATGTACATGTGTGAGCATGTGAGAACAGATAGTGTGTACATGTGCATGTGTGTGAGAATGTGCATGTGTGAGAACTTGTGCATGTGAGAATGTGTATGTGTGAGAATGTGTACATGTGTGAGCAGGTGTTTGCATGTGAGAATGTGTGAGAACGTGTGCATGTGTGAGCAGGTGTGTGCATGTAGAATGTGTGTGAGAATGTGTACATGTGTGAGCATGTGTGAGCAGGTGTGTGCATGTGAGAATGTGTGCATGTACGTGGACAGAGAATGTGTACGTGTGTGTTTGAGAATGTGTGCATGTGTGAGAATGTGAGCGTGTGTGTGCATGTGAGAATGTGTGCATGTGTGTGGATATGAGTGTACGTGTGTGCTTGTGTGAGAATGTGTGCATGTGTGAGAATGAGTGCATGTGTGTGCATGTGAGAATGTGTGCATGTATGTGCAGATAAGAATGTGTACGTGTGCATGTGTGAGAATGTGTATATATGTGAGAATGTGTGCATGTGTGCGCATCTGAGAATGTGTATGTGAGTGTGAATGTGTACGTGTGTGCATGTGTGAGAATGTGTACGTGTGTATGTGAGAATGTGTGAGCATGTGAGAATGTACGTGTATGTGAGAACGTGTGAGCATGTGCATGTGTGTGCATGAGAATGTGAGCATGTGTGTGAGAACGTGTGCCTGTGAGAGCATGTGTGAGGATGTGTGTATGTGAGAATGTGTGCATGCATTATGTGGTTGTGTGTGTGCATGGTGTGAATGTCTGTATACGTGGTTGCTTGTGTATTGTACACACACGTGTATAAGTGTGCACTAATTCTCCTGCTGTACTGGGCAGCAGTGTCTCGTCTCCTGGCCCCTCACACTGGCCGACTGAGTCTGCCACTGGCATCTTCAGGCCTCAGCCACAGCAGGGCTCCTGAGCGATGTCTCCGATGAAGAACCGGCACTGCAGGGAGGCAGCCACGAGGGGTCACTGGTGCTGCTTGGTGCTCACTGGCCACCCGGGTGACCGCAGCCTCTGGGCCTTGCCTTGTTTGGATGCAGGGAGGGAGTGAGTGACAGACCAGCTTGAAGAAGCACAGCAGGGTGCCATTGTTTCATGAGAGGCGGCTGTGCTCCCTCCCTGGCTGCTGGCGGGTATAGCCTGTGGGGCCCTAGATGTGGTCCCGTTCTCTCTGGAAAGCGCGCCCTGAGCCCTGCAACGTTACTGTTTCTAGGCTCTGGGTTTCAGTGCCTGGGACACCCCCAGGAGGCCGCGTTCCCCTCCTGGGCTTCCCAGGTGTGTTCCCAGGGAGCTGCTGTGAGACTGACTGCCCGTTCCTTTTGTCTGGGCAGGGTCAGCTGGCAGCCGCAAGAGCGGATGCATTTGGTGTTTACTGTAGACAGTATTCTGCAAACCTGAGTGTCTGTCTCAGCGATGGCTTTGCGACGATTCTAGAAATGGTTGCGGTCCCTGCCCAGCCCTGGAACGTGCTAGTGCTTGCTCCGCCGGGGCTCGGCCTGCCCGGTGGTTTGCCGGGTGTCTCTCGCCTGCCCTTCTTGTCGGAATACAGCCTCTGACGCCTCTCATCTGCAAAGGCTTCGTAATTGGGGTGCCTTTTCTGCCCATCCCTTCTTGCTCACAATTCAAGAACTTTGTTCTGATAGTTTCCAGGCAGCTGAGATAAATCAGTTTTCACGTGCATACCATTTACCTTAATATACTGTTTACACAAATGATTGAATAGGTATGTGCATTGTGGTTATTTCAAACAATGCCCTAAGCTAATTGCCTCACTTTGAAATACTAAATTAAGTGATCATATTGTATTCATTAACTCCCAAGTCCTGTTATATTTCCATAAATAAATAAGAAATGTTAAAAAAAAAAAGACATATAAGTAAAAGTAGGTAAAGATATTAGAAAAAGGGGAAAAGAAGATGGTTAGTTCACTGGAATCTGTGCCACAGGCGCCTGTAAGCAGGAGGTGTCCCTGCCCAGGAGCTGGTTGTGCTCGCGGCGTTTGGTGGAAGGAAGATGCTCCTGGCTGGGGGACCCCCTGTGGATCTCTGTGGAGAATTGTGGGGCCTGGGGGACCTCCTGTGGATCTCTGGGGAGAATTGTGGGGACTGGGGGACCCCCTGTGGATCTCGGGAGAATTGTGGGGCCTGGGAGACCCCCTGTGGATCTCTGTGGATAATTGTGGGGACTGGGGGACCCCCTGTGGATCTCTGTGGAGAATTGTGGGGCCTGGGGGACCCCCTGTGGATCTCTGTGGAGAACTGTGGGGCCTGGGGGCCCCCCTGTGGATCTCTGGGGAGAATTGTGGGGACTGGGGGACCCCCTGTGGATCTCTGGGGAGAACTGTGGGGACTGGAGGACCCCCTGTGGATCTCTGTGGAGAATTGTGGGGCCTGGGGGACCCCCTGTGGATCTCTGTGGAGAATTGTGGGGACTGGGGGACCCCCTGTGGATCTCTGTGGAGAATTGTGGGGCCTGGGGGACACCCTGTGGATCTCTGGGGAGAATTGTGGGGCCTGGGGGACCCCCTGTGGATCTCTGTGGGGACTGGGGGACCCCCTGTGGATCTCTGTGGAGAATTGTGGGGCCTGGGGGACCCCCTGTGGATCTCTGTGGAGAATTGTGGGGACTGGGGGACCCCCTGTGGATCTCTGTGGAGAATTGTGGGGCCTGGGGGATCCCCTGTGGATCTCTGGGGAGAATTGGGACTGGGGGACCCCCTGTGGATCTCTGGGGAGAATTGGGACTGGGGGACCCCCTGTGAATCTCTGTGGAGAATTGTGGGGCCTGGGGGACCCCCTGTGGATCTCTGTGGAGAATTGTGGGGCCTGGGGGACCCCCTGTGGATCTCTGTGGAGAATTGTGGGGCCTGGGGGACCCCCTGTGGATCTCTGTGGGGACTGGGGGACCCCCTGTGGATCTCTGGGGAGAATTGTGGGGACTGGGGGACCCCCTGTGGATCTCTGTGGAGAATTGTGGGGACTGGAGGACCCCCTGTGGATCTCTGGGGAGAATTGTGGGGACTGGGGGACACCCTGTGGATCTCTGTGGAGAATTGTGGGGACTGGGGGACCCCCTGTGGATCTCTGTGGAGAATTGTGGGGACTGGAGGACCCCCTGTGGATCTCTGGGGAGAATTGTGGGGACTGGGGGACCCCCTGTGGATCTCTGGGGAGAATTGTGGGGACTGGGGGACCCCCTGTGAATCTCTTGGGAGAATTGTGGGGCCTGGGGGACCCCCTGTGGATCTCTGTGGAGAATTGTGGGGACTGGAGGACCCCCTGTGGATCTCTGGGGAGAATTGTGGGGCCTGGGGGACCCCCTGTGGATCTCTGTGGAGAATTGTGGGGACTGGGGGACCCCCTGTGGATCTCTGTGGAGAATTGTGGGGACTGGGGGACCCCCCTGTGGATCTCTGGGGAGAATTGTGGGGACTGGGGGACCCCCTGTGGATCTCTGTGGAGAATTGTGGGGCCTGGGGGACCCCCTGTGGATCTCTGTGGGGACTGGGGGACCCCCTGTGAATCTCTGTGGAGAATTGTGGGGCCTGGGGGACCCCCTGTGGATCTCTGTGGAGAATTGTGGGGACTGGGGGATCCCCTGTGGATCTCTGTGGAGAATTGTGGGGACTGGGGGACCCCCTGTGGATCTCTGGGGAGAATTGTGGGGCCTGGGGGACCCCCTGTGGATCTCTGTGGAGAATTGTGGGGACTGGGGGACCCCCCTGTGGATCTCTGTGGAGAATTGTGGGGACTGGAGGACCCCCTGTGGATCTCTGTGGAGAATTGTGGGGACTGGGGGACCCCCTGTGGATCTCTGTGGAGAATTGTGGGGCCTGGGGGACCCCCTGTGGATCTCTTGGGAGAATTGTGGGGCCTGGGGGACCCCCTGTGGATCTCTGTGGAGAATTGTGGGGCCTGGGGGACCCCCTGTGGATCTCTGGGGAGAATTGTGGGGCCTGGGGGACCCCCTGTGGATCTCTGTGGAGAATTGTGGGGCCTGGGGGACCCCCTGTGGATCTCTGTGGAGAATTGTGGGGACTGGGGGACCCCCTGTGGATCTCTGTGGAGAATTGTGGGGCCTGGGGGACCCCCTGTGGATCTCTGTGGAGAATTGTGGGGTAACACAGTAAGCGACGTTTCTCAGCAGATGCACAGTTAGCGTCTCTGGGCCATTTCTCCTAGGATATCCTCTAGGGCAGGCCTGGACGTGTCACTCGGGATGTCGTTTAGTGCAGGCCTGGGCGTATCACCTAAGCAAAGTGTGGCAAGAGCACTTTCCTCACGGGGGATCAAAGCCACCTTGTTCGGTCCACAGCTTTCCGGTGCTCCGATTGGATGGTTCTGGGTCAGTGCTATGGGTGTCACAGAGAGTGGAGGCTCAGTGTCTCCAAGCAACAGGACCCTCTGGGGGCACCCTGGGCAGCAGAGCCCCACCCTTACTCTGAAGAACAGAGGTCCACTAGGATCACCTGCTTGACGTATGGAGCTGGGGATGGAAATGCTGGGGGTCAATCGGCCCTCTGAGCCCAAGCAGAGAGACAGTACGGGACGGGGTGGAGGCGCATGGCCACCTGAGAACTTGCGAGACTCACGCCAGCCCCTCCTAGGGCGCCCCCACCACCAGCCCTTTTGGTCCCCAGTGAGTCTTTCATCCAAGTGGGTCATTGCCAGGGGTGAGGACTTCTAAATCTATGTGAGATTTCAACAAATGAGGCTTCTAGCTGATGGTCTTAAACACTTCCACGGACATCTCCATTTTCTTTTAGACAAATGGGAAAATACCAGTTATAGTCATTCACTAACATCCTTTTAGTCCACGCCGGGTGCAAGGCACTGTTCCAGACGCTGTGGGGGCGTGAAGAGGCTGTAGCTGTGATCCCTGCCTTCCAGGAACTCACGGTGGCACCGGGGAGAGGGTGGTCCTGCAGGGTGGTAGAGGCGAGGTGCCGTCTTGTCCATGCGGAGACTGTGTGTGAGCGTATGCGTGTGGGCGTGTGAGTTTGTGCATGTGCGCTTGCATGCACCTGTATATGAGTTAGTGTGTCTGGGTGTGTGTGTGTGTGCACGTGCTCCTGTGTGTGTGTCTGCATAATCAAGTGCATGCAAATGAGTGTGTGCACACTTGTGTGTGTACATGTGTTGGAATGTTCACGTGGGTGCGTGTGAGTGTGTGTATGTGTGAGTGTCCCGTGCATGGGAGAAGTGTGTGAAAATGTGTGTGTTGGTTCATGCAGGTATGAATGTGCATATATGCACCGTGTACACACGTGTGGTGTAAGGTTGGAGGGAGGTATGCAGCCCCACAGACTATATGAGAATAGAAGTGGGCTGGAAGCTTGGTCCTGGAGGAGGCCTGTGTTTGTGTTTTGGGGACAGTGATGCTTGCGAATGAAATTACTTTGGCCTGTGGGAACAGTGCTCTAAGGACCACTGTTTAAAACAAATTACCAAGATAAATGAGCTCTTTTTCTTATTTCTCCAAAAATCCAACCACAGAAAATGCTCAATATTTTCTTCCAAATGAAAGAAACTGACCACCCAATTCTAGATTACTGTTAATATAAGTGTCTCTAAGCAAACCTTTTGCTCCTCAAAGCTTTTGTGTCCATTGTCCTGGGCCCTGTTCATCCGCTGCTCTGCATCCTGGGCATTCCTTCTCTCACTGTCTTTAGCACTGTCCATTCCGGTCCCAGAGGCAGTGGGGTCCAGCCTTCTGTCTGCACAGTGAAGGGGTTGCATCCTAGAACTCTGAAATGTGGGGCCCCCTGGTTCACTGAGTCCCTGAGTTCAGAGTTCTGTGGGGTCCAGCCTTCTGTCTGCACAGTGAAGGGGGTTGCATCCCAGAACTCTGGGGGTGTGAGGCCCCCCCAGTTCATTGAGTCCCTGAGATCGGAGTTCCAGGCCAGGCGGAATTCTTGTTGGGGGACGCATGCCATGTCTCGCCTCTCCCAGCCAGGGCAGCAAGAAGCCTGCCTTCCTGTTTTGGAAAAAGACTCATTCTACAGAACGTCTCCCAGAATATTCCCCTCCCCCACAAGCCTGTCTGTGCATGGGCTGGGTAGCGTGTGGAAAGACCTGGTTGCTGCCGCCGGCAGAGGGATGCGTGTTGTCCTAAGGTTCACCTTGCAGATGGCTCCAGTCTATCCAGGTCTCTGGTCTCCATGACCACCATCCTCGCTGAGCCACCATCCCCTGGGTGGGGCTGCTCTGTTTACCCGCCATGGGCTCCTGGCAATCTCCAGCCCTTGGCAGAGAGATCTGTTTTAAAACGCAGACCCATTCAAGAGCCTGCCCTGCCTGGAACACCACCCAAGTGGAGGTGGCCTCCTCTAGCTCCTGGGATGAAGGCCACTGCCTCTGATTCCCGCAGGCTCTGCACAATCTGCTTGAGTGGCTTGACCGGCTTGGTGTCCTCTCCTGCCTGATCCAGAACTGCAAGGCCTTGTCCCCACTGCCCACTGGGGCTGACCAGGGCCAGGCGCTGCCATGCACGGAGCTGCTTCCTCCCGGCCGCCCACCGGGGCCAGGTGCTGCCATGCACGGAGCTGCTCCCTCCCCGTTGCCCACCGGGGCCAGGTGCTGCCATGCACGGAGCTGCTTCCTCCCGGCCGCCCACTGGGGCTGGATGCTGCCATGCACGGAGCTGCTCCCTTAGCCTGGAGTGTCCTCGATGTCCTCAGGTCGGCCGCTGTTTGTTCTCTGACTGCTGGGTGAGGTTGGTGCCCTCTGTCAGGCGCTCTCGTGCCCTTTTTTGCAGCCTGTCCACAATTATAACCGAACCATCAGTGGTGAACATCTGTTGCCCCAGGATCCTGGAAGCTCTGGAGCATGGAGCCTGCAGTGTCTGCTTTTTCTGTGTGTGTGTCTCCCGGCTGTCCTGGCCTGGCCATGCAAGCAGGATGCAAGGCAGAGCTGTGCCTTCCCTAGGACGAGGGTGTGGGGTGGAGGCAGCCGAGCAGCAGGCATGGCACTGACCTGCTCCCAGAACAGGAAGGGGCTTTGCAAGGCTCAGGCAATGCTGGGGACAGAGATGATGAGCCTTGTTGATGAGAGCACCCAATGCTGCAGGGAAGACAGAGGGAGAAGGCACGAAGCCGTCATCGAGGGGCATCTGGGGGTTAGGCTTCCGCGCAGAGGCACGGGCAGTGTCTGTTTGCCGGAAGGGTTTATGATGTTGGATTAGCGGCATCCTTGGGCACGCACAGTAAGTTTGGCAGTTAAACACGTTAGCGGCTGTGCTTATGTGCGTGTATGAGTTAGCAGCTGTGCACGTGTTTCTGTATAAGGATTGACACGTACACATATATTTGCACACATGAGTGTTTTGATGGTGACAGTAGCCGAGGACGGGTGGACAGGGAGCCCACAGTTTTCATAGGCAAACCCGTTCTCATCTCCCATGATTTTCAGACAGCCCCCACTTTGAACTCAGTTGCCAGCGGTGAGACTTGGAATTAAGTTTGCGCATGGAATGCCCGTTCTGGACGAAGAGCAGGACCCTGGTTCTGAAAGTCTCATGGACGGGCTCCATCACCCAAGGCCTCCTGCCTCCACTGCGGTGTGGCGATGCACTTCCAGCTGGGAGTTCGGCATGGCCCGCAGGGCTGCAGAGCTGCACGGGTCAGTCTGGGCTTCGATGATAGGGTCATGTCGATAGGCTGCAGGGCCATGGCGCAGGAAACAGAGTCTGAAGTAGAAGAGAGTTCATGAGGAAACCCCGAGCAAGCTCAGATCCCAGGTGGGGTCCTGGCCGTGTCCCAGGAATATGAAGGCAGGAGTCCTGCAGAGGAGGGGGCCTGAGGGTTAGGGGCTCTGGGTAGTTTCTAGGGTGATTAAATGGTCAGCGGTGAGGCGACTTCAGTGTGCCACTTCCTGGGATTGTTTCAGAGGCTGCACTGCACGTCTGAGACGGTGGAGCTCAGCCTGGACTGGTGGGAGCTTTGGTTCTCTGGCTCCGGCACCCCTGCTGTGTAGATCACCCCTGGCGTCCCGACTCCGGAGTCTCATCGCACCTGATGCTTTCCTGATTGAGATTTGACTTTCCAGTCCTTTTCTTTAGTATGTTCATAGAGACCTTTTGGGGTCCTGCCTATTAGCCAAGTGACCCGGAAGAACAAAGCAATAGTTTCAAAATTCTGGCCACATAAAAATCAATTCTACCAGATGTATTTAGAAATTTCCTTAATTTTCTATTTCACTGCTAGGCACCTAGCCATATTTGGGGGAATCCAGTATCCCCTTAAAATCAAGCAGGTAGCAGCGAACCTGGGCATGATCTGTGGGAGCTTCTGGGCTCCTTCCTTCTGGTCACAATCATCTTCAACAAGCCTTATTGCTGAGTATTTACTAGAATAAAGGACACCCACATCATGAAGTCCTTTAAATGCGGAGATAAGGATGAATTTCATTGTTGAAAAATGTGTTGGATAAAAAATCATGAGATACTGATACACACCTATGACAGCAGCCAAACGCTGGAACATGGACGCCTCCAAGTGTCACCCAGCGCTGCCGAGGACGCGGGAACACGGACGCCACCCGGCGCTGCCGAGGACGCGGGAACACGGACGCCACCCGGTGCTGCTGAGGATGCGGGCGATGGGGGCGCCATCACGGCTGCTGGGAGTGAAAAATGGCGTGGCCACTGTTAGGCTGATTGTCACCGTGGAGGACAGTTTGGCGGTTTCCTACAAAACTAAGCATACTCTTACCATATGAGCCAGCAGTCACTCGTGTTGGTCTTTACCCAAAAAAGTGGAAAATTAGTATCTGCAAATACCCTGTGAGGGAGGCTGTGTGTGTGTGTGAGGGAGACCGTGTGTGTGTGTGAGGGAGACCGTGTGTGTGTGTGAGGGAGGCTGTGTGTGTACGAGGGAGGCTGTGTGTGTGAGGGAGGCTGTGTGTGTACGAGGGAGGCTGTGTGTGTGAGGGAGGCTGTGTGTGTACGAGGGAGGCTGTGTGTGTGTGTGAGGGAGGCTGTGTGTGTGTGTGAGGGAGGCTGTGTGTGTACGAGGGAGGCTGTGTGTGTGAGGGAGGCTGTGTGTGTACGAGGGAGGCTGTGTGTGTGAGGGAGGCTGTGTGTGTACGAGGGAGGCTGTGTGTGTGTGTGAGGGAGACCGTGTGTGTGTGTGAGGGAGGCTGTGTGTGTACGAGGGAGGCTGTGTGTGTGAGGGAGGCTGTGTGTGTACGAGGGAGGCTGTGTGTGTGAGGGAGGCTGTGTGTGTATGAGGGAGGCTGTGTGTGTGTGTGAGGGAGGCTGTGTGTGTGTGTGAGGGAGGCTGTGTGTGTACGAGGGAGGCTGTGTGTGTGAGGGAGGCTGTGTGTGTACGAGGGAGGCTGTGTGTGTACGAGGGAGGCTGTGTGTGTGTGAGGGAGGCTGTGTGTGTGTGTGAGGGAGGCTGTGTGTGTGTGAGGGAGGCTGTGTATGTATGAGGGAGGCTGTGTGTGTGTGTGTGTGAGGGAGGCTGTGTGTGTATGAGGGAGGCTGTGTGTGTGTGAGGGAGGCTGTGTGTGTGTGTGAAGGAGACCGTGTGTGTGTGAGGGAGGCTGTGTGTGTGTATGAGGGAGGCTGTGTGTGTGAGGGAGGCTGTATGTATGGGGGGAGGCTGTGTACGAGGGAGGCTGTGTGCGTGTGTGAGGGAGACCGTGTGTGTGTGAGGGAGGCTGTGTGTGTGTGTGAGGGAGCCTGTGTGTGTGTGTGTGAGGGAGGCTGTGTGCGTGTGTGAGGGAGACCGTGTGTGTGTGAGGGAGACCGTGTGTGTGTGAGGGAGGCTGTGTGTGTGAGGGAGGCTGTGTGTGTGTGTGAGGGAGGCTGTGTGTGTGTGTGTGTGAGGGAGGCTGTGTGTGTACGAGGGAGGCTGTGTGAGGGAGGCTGTGTGTGTACGAGGGAGGCTGTGTGTGTACGAGGGAGGCTGTGCGTGTGAGGGAGGTTGTGTGTGTGTGTGTGAGGGAGGCTATGTGTGTGTGTGAAGGAGACCGTGTGTGTGTGAGGGAGGCTGTGTGTGTACGAGGGAGGCTGTGGGTGCGAGGGAGGCTGTGTGTGTGTATGAGGGAGGCTGTGTGTGTACGAGGGAGGCTGTGTGTGTGTGAGGGAGGCTGTGTGTGTGTATGAGGGAGGCTGTGTGTGTACGAGGGAGGCTGTGTGTGTACGAGGGAGGCTGTGTGTGTGAGGGAGGCTGTGTGTGTATGAGGGAGGCTGTGTGTGTGAGGGAGGCTGTGTGTGTGTATGAGGGAGGCTGTGTGTGTGTGTGTGTGAGGGAGGCTGTGTACGAGGGAGGCTGTGTGTGTGTGAGGGAGGCTGTGTGTGTGTGGACACCGTGTGTGTGTGAGGGAGGCTGTGTGTGTGTATGAGGGAGGCTGTGTGTGTGAGGGAGGCTGTATGTATGGGGGGAGGCTGTGTACGAGGGAGGCTGTGTGCGTGTGTGAGGGAGACCGTGTGTGTGTGAGGGAGGCTGTGTGTGTGTGTGAGGGAGCCTGTGTGTGTGTGTGAGGGAGGCTGTGTGCGTGTGTGAGGGAGACCGTGTGTGTGTGAGGGAGGCTGTGTGTGTGAGGGAGGCTGTGTGTGTGAGGGAGGTTGTGTGTGTGTGTGAGGGAGACCGTGTGTGTGTGAGGGAGGCTGTGTGTGTGTGTGAGGGAGCCTGTGTGTGTGAGGGAGGCTGTGTGCGTGTGTGAGGGAGACCGTGTGTGTGTGAGGGAGGCTGTGTGTGTGAGGGAGGCTGTGTGTGTGTGTGAGGGAGGCTGTGTGTGTACGAGGGAGGCTGTGTGTGTACGAGGGATGCTGTGTGTGTGAGGGAGGCTGTGTGTGTGAGGGAGGCTGTGTGAGGGAGGCTGTGTGTGTGTGTGAGGGAGACCGTGTGTGTGTGAGGGAGGCTGTGTGTGTGTGTGAGGGAGGCTGTGTGCGTGTGTGAGGGAGGCTGTGTGTGTACAAGGGAGGGTGTGTGCGTGTGTGAGGGAGGCTGTGTGCGTGTGTGAGGGAGACCGTGTGTGTGTGAGGGAGGCTGTGTGTGTGAGGGAGGCTGTGTGTGTGTGAGGGAGGCTGTGTGTGTGTATGAGGGAGGCTGTGTGTGTACGAGGGAGGCTGTGTGTGTGAGGGAGGCTGTGTGTGTATGAGGGAGGCTGTGTGAGTGTGTGTGAGGGAGGCTGTGTGTGTGTGTGAGGGAGGCTGTGTGTGTACGAGGGAGGCTGTGTGTGTGTGAGGGAGGCTGTGTGTGTGTGTGAAGGAGACCGTGTGTGTGTGAGGGAGGCTGTGTGTGTCTATGAGGGAGGCTGTGTGTGTGAGGGAGGCTGTATGTATGGGGGGAGGCTGTGTACGAGGGAGGCTGTGTGCATGTGTGAGGGAGGCTGTGTGTGTGTGTGAGGGAGGCTGTGTGCGTGTGTGAGGGAGGCTGTGTGTGTACGAGGGAGGCTGTGTGCGTACGAGGGAGGCTGTGTGCGTGTGTGAGGGAGGCTGTGTGTGTGTGTGAGGGAGACCGTGTGTGTGTGAGGGAGGCTGTGTGTGTGTGTGAGGGAGGCTGTGTGCGTGTGTGAGGGAGGCTGTGTGTGTACGAGGGAGGCTGTGTGCGTGTGTGAGGGAGGCTGTGTGCGTGTGTGAGGGAGACCGTGTGTGTGTGAGGGAGGCTGTGTGAGTGTGTGTGAGGGAGGCTGTGTGTGTGTATGAGGGAGGCTGTGTGTGTACGAGGGAGGCTGTGTGTGTACGAGGGAGGCTGTGTGTGTGTGTGAAGGAGACCGTGTGTGTGTGAGGGAGGCTGTGTGTGTGTATGAGGGAGGCTGTGTGTGTGAGGGAGGCTGTATGTATGGGGGGAGGCTGTGTACGAGGGAGGCTGTGTGCGTGTGTGAGGGAGCCTGTGTGTGTGAGGGAGGCTGTGTGCGTGTGTGAGGGAGACCGTGTGTGTGTGAGGGAGGCTGTGTGTGTGTGTGAGGGAGCCTGTGTGTGTGTGTGAGGGAGGCTGTGTGCGTGTGTGAGGGAGACCGTGTGTGTGTGAGGGAGGCTGTGTGTGTGAGGGAGGCTGTGTGTGTACGAGGGAGGCTGTGTGTGTGAGGGAGGCTGTGTGTGTGAGGGAGGCTGTGTGTGTGAGGGAGGCTGTGTGTGTACGAGGGAGGCTGTGTGTGTACGAGGGAGGCTGTGTGTGTGAGGGAGGCTGTGTGTGTGAGGGAGGCTGTGAGTGTGTGTGAGGGAGGCTGTGTGTGTGAGGGAGGCTGTGTGAGTGTGTGAGGGAGGCTGTGTGCGTGTGTGAGGGAGACCGTGTGTGTGTGAGGGAGACCGTGTGTGTGTGTGAGGGAGGCTGTGTGTGTACGAGGGAGGCTGTGCGTGTGAGGGAGGCTGTGTGTGTGTATGAGGGAGGCTGTGTGAGTGTGTGTGAGGGAGGCTGTGTGTGTGTATGAGGGAGGCTGTGTGTGTGTGTGAGGGAGGCTGTGTGTGTACGAGGGAGGCTGTGTGTGTGTGAGGGAGGCTGTGTGTGTGTGTGAAGGAGACCGTGTGTGTGTGAGGGAGGCTGTGTGTGTATGAGGGAGGCTGTGTGTGTGAGGGAGGCTGTATGTATGGGGGGAGGCTGTGTACGAGGGAGGCTGTGTGCGTGTGTGAGGGAGACCGTGTGTGTGTGAGGGAGGCTGTGTGTGTGTGTGAGGGAGCCTGTGTGTGTGTGTGAGGGAGGCTGTGTGCGTGTGTGAGGGAGACCGTGTGTGTGTGAGGGAGGCTGTGTGTGTGAGGGAGGCTGTGTGTGTGTGTGAGGGAGGCTGTGTGTGTACGAGGGAGGCTGTGTGTGTACGAGGGATGCTGTGTGTGTGAGGGAGGCTGTGTGTGTGAGGGAGGCTGTGTGTGTGAGGGAGGCTGTGTGTGTACGAGGGAGGCTGTGTGTGTACGAGGGAGGCTGTGTGTGTGAGGGAGGCTGTGTGTGTATGAGGGAGGCTGTGTGTGTGTGTGTGTGAGGGAGGCTGTGTGTGTATGAGGGAGGCTGTGTGTGTGTGAGGGAGGCTGTGTGTGTGTGTGAAGGAGACCGTGTGTGTGTGAGGGAGGCTGTGTGTGTGTATGAGGGAGGCTGTGTGTGTGAGGGAGGCTGTATGTATGGGGGGAGGCTGTGTACGAGGGAGGCTGTGTGCGTGTGTGAGGGAGACCGTGTGTGTGTGAGGGAGGCTGTGTGTGTGTGTGAGGGAGGCTGTGTGCGTGTGTGAGGGAGGCTGTGTGTGTACGAGGGAGGCTGTGTGCGTGTGTGAGGGAGGCTGTGTGCGTGTGTGAGGGAGACCGTGTGTGTGTGAGGGAGGCTGTGTGTGTGAGGGAGGCTGTGTGTGTGTGAGGGAGGCTGTGTGTGTACGAGGGAGGCTGTGTGTGTGAGGGAGGCTGTGTGTGTATGAGGGAGGCTGTGTGAGTGTGTGTGAGGGAGGCTGTGTGTGTGTATGAGGGAGGCTGTGTGTGTGTGTGTGTGAGGGAGGCTGTGTGTGTACGAGGGAGGCTGTGTGTGTGTGAGGGAGGCTGTGTGTGTGTGTGAAGGAGACCGTGTGTGTGTGAGGGAGGCTGTGTGTGTCTATGAGGGAGGCTGTGTGTGTGAGGGAGGCTGTATGTATGGGGGGAGGCTGTGTACGAGGGAGGCTGTGTGCATGTGTGAGGGAGCCTGTGTGTGTGTGTGAGGGAGGCTGTGTGCCTGTGTGAGGGAGACCGTGTGTGTGTGAGGGAGGCTGTGTGTGTGTGTGAGGGAGGCTGTGTGCGTGTGTGAGGGAGGCTGTGTGTGTACGAGGGAGGCTGTGTGCGTACGAGGGAGGCTGTGTGCGTGTGTGAGGGAGGCTGTGTGTGTGAGGGAGACCGTGTGTGTGTGAGGGAGGCTGTGTGTGTGTGTGAGGGAGGCTGTGTGTGTACGAGGGAGGCTGTGTGTGTGAGGGAGGCTGTGTGTGTGTGTGAGGGAGCCTGTGTGTGTGTGTGAGGGAGGCTGTGTGCGTGTGTGAGGGAGACCGTGTGTGTGTGAGGGAGGCTGTGTGTGTGAGGGAGGCTGTGTGTGTGTGTGAGGGAGGCTGTGTGTGTACGAGGGAGGCTGTGTGTGTACGAGGGATGCTGTGTGTGTGAGGGAGGCTGTGTGTGTGAGGGAGGCTGTGTGTGTGAGGGAGGCTGTGTGTGTACGAGGGAGGCTGTGTGTGTACGAGGGAGGCTGTGTGTGTGAGGGAGGCTGTGTGTGTATGAGGGAGGCTGTGTGTGTGTGTGTGTGAGGGAGGCTGTGTGTGTATGAGGGAGGCTGTGTGTGTGTGAGGGAGGCTGTGTGTGTGTGTGAAGGAGACCGTGTGTGTGTGAGGGAGGCTGTGTGTGTGTATGAGGGAGGCTGTGTGTGTGAGGGAGGCTGTATGTATGGGGGGAGGCTGTGTACGAGGGAGGCTGTGTGCGTGTGTGAGGGAGACCGTGTGTGTGTGAGGGAGGCTGTGTGTGTGTGTGAGGGAGGCTGTGTGCGTGTGTGAGGGAGGCTGTGTGTGTACGAGGGAGGCTGTGTGCGTGTGTGAGGGAGGCTGTGTGCGTGTGTGAGGGAGACCGTGTGTGTGTGAGGGAGGCTGTGTGTGTGAGGGAGGCTGTGTGTGTGTGAGGGAGGCTGTGTGTGTACGAGGGAGGCTGTGTGTGTGAGGGAGGCTGTGTGTGTATGAGGGAGGCTGTGTGAGTGTGTGTGAGGGAGGCTGTGTGTGTGTATGAGGGAGGCTGTGTGTGTGTGTGTGTGAGGGAGGCTGTGTGTGTACGAGGGAGGCTGTGTGTGTGTGAGGGAGGCTGTGTGTGTGTGTGAAGGAGACCGTGTGTGTGTGAGGGAGGCTGTGTGTGTCTATGAGGGAGGCTGTGTGTGTGAGGGAGGCTGTATGTATGGGGGGAGGCTGTGTACGAGGGAGGCTGTGTGCGTGTGTGAGGGAGACCGTGTGTGTGTGAGGGAGGCTGTGTGTGTGTGTGAGGGAGCCTGTGTGTGTGTGTGAGGGAGGCTGTGTGCGTGTGTGAGGGAGACCGTGTGTGTGTGAGGGAGGCTGTGTGTGTGAGGGAGGCTGTGTGTGTGTGTGAGGGAGGCTGTGTGTGTACGAGGGAGGCTGTGTGTGTACGAGGGATGCTGTGTGTGTGAGGGAGGCTGTGTGTGTGAGGGAGGCTGTGTGTGTGAGGGAGGCTGTGTGCGTGTGTGAGGGAGACCGTGTGTGTGTGAGGGAGGCTGTGTGTGTGAGGGAGGCTGTGTGTGTGTGTGAGGGAGGCTGTGTGTGTACGAGGGAGGCTGTGTGTGTACGAGGGATGCTGTGTGTGTGAGGGAGGCTGTGTGTGTGAGGGAGGCTGTGTGAGGGAGGCTGTGTGTGTGTGTGAGGGAGACCGTGTGTGTGTGAGGGAGGCTGTGTGTGTGTGTGAGGGAGGCTGTGTGCGTGTGTGAGGGAGGCTGTGTGTGTACAAGGGAGGGTGTGTGCGTGTGTGAGGGAGGCTGTGTGCGTGTGTGAGGGAGACCGTGTGTGTGTGAGGGAGGCTGTGTGTGTGAGGGAGGCTGTGTGTGTGTGAGGGAGGCTGTGTGTGTGTATGAGGGAGGCTGTGTGTGTACGAGGGAGGCTGTGTGTGTGAGGGAGGCTGTGTGTGTATGAGGGAGGCTGTGTGAGTGTGTGTGAGGGAGGCTGTGTGTGTGTGTGAGGGAGGCTGTGTGTGTACGAGGGAGGCTGTGTGTGTGTGAGGGAGGCTGTGTGTGTGTGTGAAGGAGACCGTGTGTGTGTGAGGGAGGCTGTGTGTGTCTATGAGGGAGGCTGTGTGTGTGAGGGAGGCTGTATGTATGGGGGGAGGCTGTGTACGAGGGAGGCTGTGTGCATGTGTGAGGGAGGCTGTGTGTGTGTGTGAGGGAGGCTGTGTGCGTGTGTGAGGGAGGCTGTGTGTGTACGAGGGAGGCTGTGTGCGTACGAGGGAGGCTGTGTGCGTGTGTGAGGGAGGCTGTGTGTGTGTGTGAGGGAGACCGTGTGTGTGTGAGGGAGGCTGTGTGTGTGTGTGAGGGAGGCTGTGTGCGTGTGTGAGGGAGGCTGTGTGTGTACGAGGGAGGCTGTGTGCGTGTGTGAGGGAGGCTGTGTGCGTGTGTGAGGGAGACCGTGTGTGTGTGAGGGAGGCTGTGTGAGTGTGTGTGAGGGAGGCTGTGTGTGTGTATGAGGGAGGCTGTGTGTGTACGAGGGAGGCTGTGTGTGTACGAGGGAGGCTGTGTGTGTGTGTGAAGGAGACCGTGTGTGTGTGAGGGAGGCTGTGTGTGTGTATGAGGGAGGCTGTGTGTGTGAGGGAGGCTGTATGTATGGGGGGAGGCTGTGTACGAGGGAGGCTGTGTGCGTGTGTGAGGGAGCCTGTGTGTGTGTGTGAGGGAGGCTGTGTGCGTGTGTGAGGGAGACCGTGTGTGTGTGAGGGAGGCTGTGTGTGTGTGTGAGGGAGCCTGTGTGTGTGAGGGAGGCTGTGTGCGTGTGTGAGGGAGACCGTGTGTGTGTGAGGGAGGCTGTGTGTGTGAGGGAGGCTGTGTGTGTACGAGGGAGGCTGTGTGTGTGAGGGAGGCTGTGTGTGTGAGGGAGGCTGTGTGTGTGAGGGAGGCTGTGTGTGTACGAGGGAGGCTGTGTGTGTACGAGGGAGGCTGTGTGTGTGAGGGAGGCTGTGTGTGTGAGGGAGGCTGTGAGTGTGTGTGAGGGAGGCTGTGTGTGTGAGGGAGGCTGTGTGAGTGTGTGAGGGAGGCTGTGTGCGTGTGTGAGGGAGACCGTGTGTGTGTGAGGGAGACCGTGTGTGTGTGTGAGGGAGGCTGTGTGTGTACGAGGGAGGCTGTGCGTGTGAGGGAGGCTGTGTGTGTGTATGAGGGAGGCTGTGTGAGTGTGTGTGAGGGAGGCTGTGTGTGTGTATGAGGGAGGCTGTGTGTGTGTGTGAGGGAGGCTGTGTGTGTACGAGGGAGGCTGTGTGTGTGTGAGGGAGGCTGTGTGTGTGTGTGAAGGAGACCGTGTGTGTGTGAGGGAGGCTGTGTGTGTATGAGGGAGGCTGTGTGTGTGAGGGAGGCTGTATGTATGGGGGGAGGCTGTGTACGAGGGAGGCTGTGTGCGTGTGTGAGGGAGACCGTGTGTGTGTGAGGGAGGCTGTGTGTGTGTGTGAGGGAGCCTGTGTGTGTGTGTGAGGGAGGCTGTGTGCGTGTGTGAGGGAGACCGTGTGTGTGTGAGGGAGGCTGTGTGTGTGAGGGAGGCTGTGTGTGTGTGTGAGGGAGGCTGTGTGTGTACGAGGGAGGCTGTGTGTGTACGAGGGATGCTGTGTGTGTGAGGGAGGCTGTGTGTGTGAGGGAGGCTGTGTGTGTGAGGGAGGCTGTGTGTGTACGAGGGAGGCTGTGTGTGTACGAGGGAGGCTGTGTGTGTGAGGGAGGCTGTGTGTGTATGAGGGAGGCTGTGTGTGTGTGTGTGTGAGGGAGGCTGTGTGTGTATGAGGGAGGCTGTGTGTGTGTGAGGGAGGCTGTGTGTGTGTGTGAAGGAGACCGTGTGTGTGTGAGGGAGGCTGTGTGTGTGTATGAGGGAGGCTGTGTGTGTGAGGGAGGCTGTATGTATGGGGGGAGGCTGTGTACGAGGGAGGCTGTGTGCGTGTGTGAGGGAGACCGTGTGTGTGTGAGGGAGGCTGTGTGTGTGTGTGAGGGAGGCTGTGTGCGTGTGTGAGGGAGGCTGTGTGTGTACGAGGGAGGCTGTGTGCGTGTGTGAGGGAGGCTGTGTGCGTGTGTGAGGGAGACCGTGTGTGTGTGAGGGAGGCTGTGTGTGTGAGGGAGGCTGTGTGTGTGTGAGGGAGGCTGTGTGTGTACGAGGGAGGCTGTGTGTGTGAGGGAGGCTGTGTGTGTATGAGGGAGGCTGTGTGAGTGTGTGTGAGGGAGGCTGTGTGTGTGTATGAGGGAGGCTGTGTGTGTGTGTGTGTGAGGGAGGCTGTGTGTGTACGAGGGAGGCTGTGTGTGTGTGAGGGAGGCTGTGTGTGTGTGTGAAGGAGACCGTGTGTGTGTGAGGGAGGCTGTGTGTGTCTATGAGGGAGGCTGTGTGTGTGAGGGAGGCTGTATGTATGGGGGGAGGCTGTGTACGAGGGAGGCTGTGTGCATGTGTGAGGGAGCCTGTGTGTGTGTGTGAGGGAGGCTGTGTGCCTGTGTGAGGGAGACCGTGTGTGTGTGAGGGAGGCTGTGTGTGTGTGTGAGGGAGGCTGTGTGCGTGTGTGAGGGAGGCTGTGTGTGTACGAGGGAGGCTGTGTGCGTACGAGGGAGGCTGTGTGCGTGTGTGAGGGAGGCTGTGTGTGTGAGGGAGACCGTGTGTGTGTGAGGGAGGCTGTGTGTGTGTGTGAGGGAGGCTGTGTGTGTACGAGGGAGGCTGTGTGTGTGAGGGAGGCTGTGTGTGTGAGGGAGGCTGTGTGAGTGTGTGAGGGAGGCTGTGTGCGTGTGTGAGGGAGACCGTGTGTGTGTGAGGGAGACCGTGTGTGTGTGTGAGGGAGGCTGTGTGTGTGTGTGAGGGAGGCTGTGTGTGTGTGTGAGGGAGGCTGTGTGCGTGTGTGAGGGAGGCTGTGTGTGTACGAGGGAGGCTGTGCGTGTGAGGGAGGCTGTGTGTGTGTATGAGGGAGGCTGTGTGTGTGTGAGGGAGGCTGTGTGTGTGTATGAGGGAGGCTGTGTGTGTGTGTGTGTGAGGGAGGCTGTGTGTGTACGAGGGAGGCTGTGTGTGTGTGAAGGAGACCATGTGTGTGTGAGGGAGGCTATGTGTGTGTATGAGGGAGGCTGTGTGTGTGAGGGAGGCTGTATGTATGGGGGGAGGCTGTGTACGAGGGAGGCTGTGTACGAGGGAGGCTGTGTGCGTGTGTGAGGGAGACCGTGTGTGTGTGAGGGAGGCTGTGTGTGTGTGTGAGGGAGCCTGTGTGTGTGTGTGAGGGAGCCTGTGTGTGTGTGTGAGGGAGACCGTGTGTGTGTGTGAGGGAGACCGTGTGTGTGTGTGAGGGAGGCTGTGTGAGGGACGCTGTGTGTGTGTATGAGGGAGGCTGCGTGTGTGAGGGAGGCTGTGTGTGTGTGTGTGAGGGAGGGTGTGTGTGTATGAGGGAGGCTGCGTGTGTGAGGGAGGCTGTGTGCGTGTGTACGAGGGAGGCTGTGTGTGTATGAGGGAGGCTGTGTGTCTGAGGGAGGCTGTGTGTGTATGAGGGAGGCTGTGTGCGTGTGTGAGGGAGGCTGTGTGTGAGGGAGGCTGTGTGCGTGCGTGAGGGAGGCTGTGTGTGTGAGGGAGGCTGTGTGTGAGAGAGGCTGAGTGTGAGGGAGGCCGTGTGAGTGTGAGAGAGGCTATGTGTGTGTCTGAGGGAGGCTGTGTGTGTGTGTGAGGGAGGCTGTATGTGTGTGAGGGAGGCTGTGTGTGAGTGAGGGAGGCTGTGTGTGAGGGAGGCTGTGTGTGCGTGAGAGAGGCTGTGTGAGTGTGAGGGAGGCTGTGTGTGTGTGAGGAAGGCTGTGTGGATGGGGGAAGCTGTGTGTGTGTGGGGAGGCTGTGTGAGTGTGAGGGAGGCTGTGTGTGTGTATGAAGGAGTCTATGTGAGTGTGTGTGAGGGAGGCTGTGTGTGTGTATGAGGGAGGCTGTGTGTGTGTGTGAGGTAGGCTGTGTGTATGGAGGGAGGCTGTGTGTCTGAGGGAGGCTGTGTGTGTGTATGAGGGAGGCTGTGTGTATGGGGGGAGGCTGTGTGTGTATGAGGGAGGTTGTGTGTGTTTATGAGGGAGGCTGCCTGTGCTTGTGTGTGAGGGTGTGTGTGTGTGTGAGGGAGGCTGTGTGAGTGAGGGAGGCTGTGTGTATGTGTATGGAGGCTGTGTGTGTGGGGGAGGCTGTGTGAGTGAGGGAGGCTGTGTATGTGTATGGAGGCTGTGTGTGTGGGGGAGGCTGTGTGAGTGTGTGGGGAGGCTGTGTGTGTGTGTCGGGGAGGCTGTGAGTGTGAGGGAGGCTGTGTGTGTATGAGGGAGGCTGTGTGTGGGGGGGAGGCTGTGTGAGTGTGAGGGAGGCTGTGTGCGTGTGTGAGGGAGGCTGTGTGTGTATGTATGAAGGAGGCTGTGTGTGTGGTGGGGAGGCTGTGTGTGTGTGTGCATGTGTGAGGATGCAAGGAAAATATCCCTACTTTCCACTCAAGTTTGCAGTAATCTAAACTGCTCTAAAAATAAAGTCTATTAACAATGCACTGGGGATGGTGTCTGTGTCCACTGCATTCAGCACAGGGATAGTTTAAGGCAAAGAGAATCAATGGTTAGTTTATTTCAACTGTCAAGTAGCTAAAATTATTAGCTAAAACTGATTTTAAAAGCACAAACTATATTATGCATTATATTGTATATATTCTAAATAAATGTTTAAAAAAGTTTTCAAGAAAGTCTAATATATATTCTTTTAAAATATATTTATGACATTGTATGCAAGAAACAAAATTTAAAGAATGAGGTTGTTATGCTTGAGAAATGATTGGCTTGGAACGTTCCAAAATTGATAGGAATTGTCCTGGGCCATTTTTCTTTATGAAAAGCTGAATGATTTGATGAGTTTGCTTGGGAAGGGGATCCTCAGCTGCATGTTGGGAAGCGTTGGCTGCTCACAGATGTGCTTCTCTTATATTTGGCACCAAATCACCAAGCCCTGTGTGCAGACACCCGGAGTGGCCGAGTGGGGCCCGGACCAGCCAGGCTCTGCCATGCCCTGAGCTGGCCACGCACGTCCACCCCGGGGGTGCATTTTCCAATGTGCGCGAGAGGCCGTGGAGCTGCAGGCAGCCGGCACCATCACTGCTCTGGGGCCCGCCTTCCTTCTGAGGGTGGGGAGTGCAGCTCGCGGGCTCTGCTGCTGAGTGGAGCCCTGGGCTTCTGAGCCTCCCTGGCCTCAGGGATCGGAAGACGCTGCCGGCCCTGGCCTAGGATTAGGTGGTCACTGACTTGGGCCCCGCCTGGGGGTCCAGGAACCTGGCTTTTGGTTCTTCCTGGCCCGTGGCTCACTCCCTCCTCTGTGGCCCCAGGCCTTGGTCCTGAGGCCTAGGATTGTTCTGCATTGTGAGCACGGGAGCTGGGCCATCTCAACGTGCTGCCCAGTTCCTGCTTGTTGCCTTTCTATTTTCAAGATATTTTCATTTGAAAAGTGGAGTACGAACATGAGGTGTGTTTGAAGTCATTCCTTATTTTCCCTCTTTGCCCCTTTCTCCCTCCTTCCCCCTTTCCCACTCCTGCTTGCACTGAATGGCGCGTGTCTGAGGAAGGCAAAGGAGCGGGCACATCTGCCTGTGTTCCCGCCGTGTGGTGCGGCCTGTCCATCACGGACGGTGGGGGGCGCCGGGCTCTGCAGACGTGTCCCCGAGAGCCCTCTGCCTTTGTGTGGCCTCGCAGGCATTTCGGGCCGGCTCTCAGACAGGAGGCGGCGCGGCCGGGCTGCACGGAGGGAAACGGCGCAGGCCTGGCGTCTCCTCCTCGCCATTGTCCGCCCGCCCGCGCAGCTGCCAGGCTGCCTCCCGGATTCCCTGGGCTTTGCAAAGTCCCATAGAAACCCGCAAGACGCTTGCAATACTCGAGGTTATTTTCTGCTAATCACCCGGCCCCGTCGTCGTGAGCATATATGCAATATCAGACCAGCAATTACCGTCAGCCTGGCCCTGGGCAAATGTGTTTCTGCTAATTACACTTGTTGCATTTGAATGGCTTTCTTCAGCCAAGCTGCACGGCGAAACCTAGTGAACAATAAAAGAGACCATTTCCCCTTCCGCCCCGCCCGAAGCTGCAGATGGCCGCCCTGTGTGGAAGCAGTAGCGCCTGAATTAATCTTTTGTGTGCACCAAAGAAGGTAATTTGAATGTTTGAAACCCCACAGGAAGCTTGTCTCAAAGTGAACAATTCGCCGAATAAAGACTAATTAGGGACTAAATTAATTAGAAGGTGTGGTTGGAAAGGATGTTGATGAGCAGAGTCTGCCATTTCAGACAAATGGAATCGAGCTAAATAAATTAGTCCCCATTAGTCCCACACCGTTCGCCAGCCTCGCGCCTCTCCTGCGCCGCCGGAAAGCAGCCCGGGAAGCCGTGCTTGCCTCCCACGCAGCCCAGGGAGAGACGTCTCCGCCGATCCTTGTAGCTCCTGCAAAGTAATATTTATATTTCCTGGGTGTTCTGTTTTGCATCTGGAAAACTGGCCTGGAATGTTATTGACTTTGTTTTTTTGTTGTCACTGAGTTGTCAGAAGCAAGTTTTACATAAAAAATGTGAAATTACATAAAAGGAAGGCTTGGGGGGTATGGAGGAAAGTGGAGTGACAACATTGCAGCCACCCTGGACTTTCTCTCCACCTTGGCATTTGTGTTTTCCGTGATGCTCGGTTTTTATTTCACAAACCAGCATCTTCCGGGTGCTCCCGGGTCCTAACAGCCCTCAGGTGACGCCGTGCTCCAAAACCTCACGGCGGCACATGATCAGAACGCATTGCAAGGACGTGTGTGACACCTTCCTGCTCTCTGAAAATGAAACGTCTCGTTCTGTCTTATCTCCTTCCCTTCTCACAGATGGAGTGTTTGGAAGGTGCCAGAAGGTTCCGGCAATGGACTTTTACCGCTACGAGGTGTCGCCCGTGGCCCTGCAGCGCCTGCGCGTGGCGTTGCAGAAGCTTTCCGGCACAGGTAGGGCGGGCGTGGGCCGAGGCTCGGCGGCTGCCGCACTGAGCGACCGCACGGGCTTGGCTTCTCCTGGGTGGTGAGGAGCTGGGACGGACTGAATCCACGAGTGTGGTGGTGGAAGGGGCAGGTGGGAGCCGGGCGCTGGGCTCACGGGTGCTTCCTACTGGGATGGTCCGTTCCTGGGTTTGGAGGAGCCCAGGCCTGCTGCCTCCTGTGTCTGAGGGAGGAGATGCCAGGAGGCTGCAGTGGCCCGCAGCTGGGCCTGGTGCAAAGTAGGCAGGCGTCTGCTGCTTATCTGGGCCTGGCTGGGTCCGGTGCAGGCGTGGCTCGGCCTGGAGAGAGAATCAGCCTCTGCCTGTCGCTGTTGTTGTGAAATTTTTGTTGCAGGTGGTCCCTGCAGGGGTGATGAGAAGATAATTTTTAAAATTATGATAATTCAAAAATTATATATGGCAACATGGTAGGACCAGGGAATTCCCACAGCACCGGCCCACTGCTGCCCTTCTTTGACTGTGAAGTGAGGGCTCTTGGTCAGAAGCAGTGCTGTGTGGACACCATGGTGATGGATAAGGCGTTCTGAGTCCACGGAGGGTAGTTCTGGCAGGAGCACTGTGCGTAGGGAAGGGAAATCCACATCTGGAGTAAGCGTCTAGTCCAGCAAGGACCATTCCCCACCCCTTCCACACGGGAAGCTGCCTGCGGAACCACCTGCCCCCCGGCGGCTGGCTGATCACCTCGGGGAATGGTGTCATGTTGGGGACTCAGGGATGGTCTGTGGTGGCTGACTGGGGACTCAGGGGTGGCCACAGCAGGGCTGGCCTTGTTGAGTGGGAGCCCAGGCGTCACCTCCAACTCTGCCACCGCGACCACCTTGTTCATGGGCCCACGGGGCAACGGCAGGGTGGCTGGGGAAAGAGGCTGACTGGTGTCCACAGAACAGGTCACCCTATCCACTTGGTTATTAAAATCCTCCTCTGCTGAGGTCACTCTTTGGAGAACATTCACACGGGACATTCATATCTTAGTACTTCGTACCACTTCATAGATGTCTATCTAATATGTCTCTTCCCCAGTTGCCCTTGTCAACAATGTTTCCAACCATATTCTCTCCGAGTCCCTGGCCCTCCAGCCAAACCATTGGCCACAGCCCATTAATTCATAAGTAATCACACATCTGGCCGTTTCTCCTTCCAGGCGGAATCACCAGCCAGGTGCACTGCTGGAGATTCTGCTCACAGGAGGGTTTCCAATCACCTCTGTCCTTCAGGGGTCCCGGGTTCACCTCTGTCCTTCAGGGGGTCCTGGGCTCACCTCTGTCCTTGAGGGCATCCCGGGTTCACCTCTGTCCTTCAGGGGGTCCCGGGTTCACCTCTGTCCTTCACGGGGTCCTGGGTTCACCTCTGTCCTTGAGGGCGTCCCGGATTCACCTCTGTCCTTCAGGGGTCCTGGGTTCACCTCTGTCCTTGAGGGTGTCCCGGGTTCACCTCTGTCTTTGAGGGCATCTGGGGTTCACCTCGGTCCTTCAGGGGGTCCCAGGTTTACCTCTGTCCTTCAGGGGGTCCCGGGTTCACCTCTGTTCCTCAGGGTGTCCCAGGTTCACCTCTGTCCTTCAGAGGGTCCCGGGTTCACCTCTGTCCTTCAGGGGTCCCAGCCTGGGTTCACCTCTGTCCTTCAGGGGGCCCCGGGTTCACCTCTGTCCTTCAGGGGGTCCCGGGTCCACCTCTGTCCTACAGGGGTCCCGGGTTCACCTCTGTCCTTCAGGGGGTCCCAGCATGGGCGGTGTGTAGTGCTACACGTGTCTGCTTTTGGGTGGTGCCTGCGCATTACACAGAACCACCCACAAACAAAGCCCAAGTCACCTGAGCCCAAGGTCCATGGGGAACCCTCCACAAAGCCAAACTGCGGGTTGAGAGGGAGAAATACGCGTGTGGCGGTGTGGGCCAGGGCGCCGGGCAACTCCCTGATGCACACTCCAGGCCACACTGGACTCCTGAGCCCTTTCCCCACGGGAGCCTCCAGGGCGGCTTGGGCGCAGCTCCTGCTCCATATGTGCCACTGTCGTTTGGTGATGGGGTGCTGTGCGCAGCCCAGTGCCAGGCTTGGCAGGGCACGTAGATATGGGTATCAATGTAGATGACACAGACGGAATGCTGCCCACGCAGGGACAAACATGGAGTGAGTCATATTGAAGGAAGGTTGTGTGAATATTCAGCTGTGTCACATTTTCTGAGTTTGCTTGTCTTGTGAGCCTTACTCTGTGTTTCACCCTTCACTTTATTTAATCTTGAGAAGAGGGAAAAGCCTCATTTAAGGAGCAAACAGATGAGCTTTTGCCACGCTGATGGCTGGACGTGCGAGTGGAGGCCAGGGGTCTTTCAATGAGAATGGGCGTGGCTCTTTCAGAACTTCCCCTGAGCCTAATTTCAACCCGGCTCTAGGTATGTATGTAGCTATCACCATGTGCTGGCAACTGGCACTGAACATCATCACGTTTCTGTGCTATCCTGTGCTGAGATGTGGCGGGGGCAGCGTGCCGTAGTTCACCTGAGCTCCCTTCTCATGGGAGCTAGTGCCGCAAGTGCTCCGGGGCCCTGCCTGGGTGGGCGTCCCGGGATGAAATGAAACCAGAGAATGCACAAGATTCTCAGCCTGACAAACTAGAAAAAAACCAAGAAATTTAAGGTGAGTTTCAAAAGGAGGGTTAGAAAAATATCTAGTGGCCCCGAATTCCCCAACAGAGATGAGTTTTCTCACCTATGATTTTAAAGCAATAGCTTTTTCTAGTTTGTCTCATATATCCATGAATTTAAATTACATGACAATAATCTAACCAAATAATGGCAGAAGGTAACTCCTAAGGAAAACCATCTCAGAGAAAATTAATATTGTGCCGAGTGTCAGGCTATGTCCACATTCCTGGCACCTGTTCTTGAAGATAAGAGCATCTTTATGGAGACGGAGTCCCAGGCAGCCCCACATGGGGATAGGGGGGTCCCAGGCAGCCCCATGTGGAGATGGGGAGTCGTAGGTATCCTTGCGTAGAGACAGAGGTCCCAGGCAGCCCTGCATCTCCAGTCTTGCTCAGGCCCTGGCTGAGCGTCTGCCCAGGTGTATCAGAACTGCCCATGGCCTGTGCAGCTGGAGCCCTCTGCCCAGCTCCATCCCCAGGGACTGTGTGTCCTGGGCGGTTGGACTCTCTAGACAGTGAAAAGTCATCTTCTGCATTGTGGGGACACAGAATTGCTGACACCTTCCCAGCTGGTTCTGACACAGCTGTGGGGTGTGTCCTGGGGTGGGCATTTCCAGCAAACCCTGGGGATGACCCCGTGGCAGGAGGATGACCCTGTGGCAGGAGGCCTCTTTGGTTGCCAGGGCCATTGGTGTGTCTAGTCCAGGATGCAGGCTTCTGGAAGGTGGGCATGCTGTGAAGGCACACGTACCTGCACATGCATTCACATGCTCACGTGTAGACACAGACACATTTGCACACACACTTGCACACTCATACACATGCTCACATGTAGATACCCACACGCAGACAAACCTGCACACACATTCACGTGCTCATGTGTAGATACCCGCACACGCACACACCCACACACCTGCACACTCACCTGCACACACACATGCTTACATGTAGACATGCACACACGCACACACCCCTGCACACTCATTGACATGCTGACATGTAGACATCCCCACACATGCATGCACACCTGCACACGCACATGCTCATGTAGACATCCACACACATGCACACACACCCATGCTCACGTGTAGGGGATATCTACACATGAGCACGTGAATGAGTGTGCAGGTGTGTGTGCGTGTGTGGGTATCTACACATGAGCACGTGAATGAGTGTGCAGGTGTGTGTGTATGTGGGTATCTATATGTGAGCACGTGAATGAGTGTGCAGGTGTGCATGCATGTGTGCAGGCAGACACACATGCATGCACACTTGAAGGAAAGAATCTCAAATCCTGGTGTCTTCCTGAGTTTTGTCAGCCTCACATGGGGGGAGTGTTTGGGTAGGGAGGTTTTGCGTGTGGGTGTCTACACTGGAGCACGTGTGTGCAGGTGTCTGTGCGTGTGTGTGGATGTCTACACGTGAGCACGTGTGTGTGCATGTGTGGGTGTCCACGTGAGCATGTGAATGAGTGTGCAGGGGTGTATGCATGTGTGTGTATGTCTACATGTGAGCATGTGAGTGCATGTACAGGTATGTGTGCATGTGTGCGTGAGTGTCTACACCTGAGCACGTGAGTGCATGTGCAGATGTGTGTGTGGGTGTCTGTGTGAGCACATGTGTGTGCATGTGTGTGGGTGTCTACATGTGAGCATGTGAATGAGTGTGCAGGTGTGTGCGTGTGTCTACATGTGAGCACGTGAGTGCGTGTGCAGGTGTGTGCATGTGTGTGGGTGTCTGTGAACACGTGTGTGTTGGTGTGTGTGCATATGTGTCTACACATGAGCATGTGAGTGCATGTGCAGGTGTGTGTGCATGTGTGGCTGTCTACACGTGAGCACATGTGTGTTTGCCTTGTGTGGGTGTCTACATGTGAGCATGTGAATGAGTGTGCACGTGTGTGTCTACATGTGAGCACGTGTGTGCATGTGTGTGTCTCTACACGTGAGCATGTGAATGAGTGTGCAGGTGTGTGTGCATGTGTGTGGGTGTCTACATGTGAGCACGTGAGTGCATGTACAGGTATGTGGGTGTCTACACGTGAGCATGTGTGTGTGCAGGTGTGTGCGTGTGTGGGTGTCTACACGTGCAGGTGTGTGGGTGTCTACACATGAGCATGTGAGTGTGTGTGCAGGTGTGTGTGCATGTGTGTGGGTGTCTACACGTGAGCATGTTCATATGCAGGTTTTTCAGGATTCCAGAAATGATTCTGTCTTGGTAACTGCGCTTGAAACAGAGTTGATCCTGTGCTTCTGCCTGTCGTCTTCATCCAGGCCACTTCTTGCAGGTGCAGTTGTCAGATTCATTGACAGACAGCTGCTTGCGCGGCCTTCAGAGTCTTCTGCACGAAGAAGGAGGGTAAATGGGAGTTAATTTCACAACCTTCTTCCTCCACGTAGATGTGTACATCACAGAACAAAATACGTTCACTGTGTTTTTACCATTCTTGTCTACTACAGGCAGCGTTATTTCATGGGCAGACACACTGCTCTCTCATGTATGATTTTTTTAAAAAATACATTTCACTTTTTCTGACAAGCCATTAAAATTCAGCATCTAAATGTCACTCGTTGGCATGCAATTTGCTGTCATGAAAACGACTGTGGATTCATTTCCTGGTAAGAATCTTCTGACTTATTGAGCTGCATGTCAGAAGCAAAAAGCAAAAAAACCAAATATGTACATAAAACAGTGTTATCATTCCTTAAAAGAGAAGGAAAATAAATCCCTAAATAATGTGGACTGGAACACAGAAATCCAAGGCTGGCCGCACGTGTCCTGGCTGGGATGGCATCCGGGGAGCTGCTGCTGGGGACGTGCTTGCCAGCACAGGTCAGGGGAGCCGGGTTCTGCCTCCTCCTTGCCCACTCTCTTTGTCTGCACCCTCCCTGTGCTCGCCTGTCTTGTTTTACCTCCCATCCTGGGCCCTTGGAGCTTGGAGGCTTTCCTTCTTGCTGAGAGGAGCTGAGATCCACCCACTACCCGACCTCCAGGCAGATGTGTGGTGTGGGGTTGGGGAGGGAGAACGTCTGGCTCACGTCTGGTGAGCACAGGTGGGTGTGTTGGAGTCACGCGTGGTGCTCACCCTCCGTGTGACTCGCGCTCTGTCCGGCTCAGGGCTCGCCCTCTGTGGGATTTGCGCTCTGTCCGGCTCAGGGCTCGCCCTCCGTGGGACTTGCGCTCTGTCCGGCTCAGGGCTCGCCCTCCGTGGGACTTGCGCTCTGTCCGGCTCAGGGCTCGCCCTCCGTGGGACTTGCGCTCTGTCCGGCTCAGGGCTCGCCCTCCGTGGGATTTGCGCTCTGTCCGGCTCAGGGCTCGCCCTCCGTGGGACTTGCGCTCTGTCCGGCTCAGGGCTCGCCCTCCGTGGGATTTGCGCTCTGTCCGGCTCAGGGCTCGCCCTCCGTGGGATTTGCGCTCTTGTCTGGCTCAGGCTGCGCAGGGCAATGGAGGAACCTCCCGGGCAGGCCCAGCGGCTCCTTCCACCCAGCCCCCATCTCCGGCCGGCCATTTGTGAGGCCCTCTGCCACTGAGGTGCACTGTTTCCGATTCCTCATTCACAAGCTCTACCTTCCACAGGAGCCCAGAGCATGAACGCATTCGGCCATGGTCCTCACCACTCTGCGAGGAGCACAGCCTCTTCTCCACCGTCCGATAGTGTGTTCCTCCTTTCCCAGGCCTCACAGAATGCTCTTTGTGTCTGCATCCTCCCAGCATTCCGTTCATGATGGCCGAGCTGTTCTCTAAGAGATACTGCTTTGTCTTCCTTTTGATCTCTCAACACAAGCACTTTTAAAAATTCATCCATGGCGAAGGAGGCTTGTTCCAGCACACACCTCAAGACTCAGCCTCAACAAGTTTCCCAGACCCATAGTTGCTTCTGCATTTTTAGGAATTTGTCACAGCCGTGCCCCTACTTCCCGGTGCCAATTTTTCTCTTGTTCAAGCTGCTGTCCCAAAAATCACATGGCGTGGGTGGCTGAAACAGCAAACATTGATTTCTCAGAGCTCTGGAGGCTCCCCCATATTTGGTGTCTGGTGGTGGGTGGCTTCCTGGTTCAGGGGTGGCATCTTCCCCCCGTGTCCTCATGTGGCAGACGGGGCAAGGGAGCGCTCTGGGATCTCTTTCGTATGGACACTAATCCCACCTGCATGGGCACCGTCTTCATGACCTAATTACCCCCAAAGACTTCACCTCCTAATGCTGTCACACTGGGGATCAGAATTCCAGCACGTACGTTTGGAGAGGATGTCAACATTCAGTCTGTATCATAGCACGTGTATCCTATGACCATAGTGTATCTCATTGGTTAGTTTTTATATTTGAACTAATCTTATATTCCTGGGATAAGTCTTACTTGACCATGCTGTATAATTCTTTTTATATGTTTCTGGATTTAGTATCTTAATGTTTCGTTGAGAATTTTATGTCCGTATTTATAAAGGATATCTCTTAATCTTTTGATATCTTTGCTTTTGGTATTATAGTAATACATAACTTGTCAAATGCATTAGTCAGGGTTCTCTAGAAGGACAGAACTAGTAGGATAGATGTGTATATAAAGGGGAGTATTTTAAGGAGTATTGACTCACGATCACAGGGTGAGGTCCCATAATAGGCCCTGAGGAGCAAGGAAGCCAGTCTGAGTCCTAAAGCTGAATAACTTGAGGTCCGAAGTTCGAAGGCAGGAAGCATCCCGCAGGGGAGTAGCATGTAGGCTGGAAGACTAAACTACTTTTGTGTTCTTCTGCCTGCTTTTATTCTGGCCATGCTGGAAGCTGATTAGATGGTGCCTACCCAGACTGAGGGTGGGTCTGCCTCTCCCAGTCCACTGACTCAAATGTGAATCTCCTTTGGAAACGCCCTCACAGACACACCCAGGATCAATACTTTGCATCCTTCAATCCAATCAAGTTGACACTCAATATTAACCATCACATCAAATTAATTGAAGAGTATTCTTTCTTTCTTTTTTTTTTTTGGGAAGACTGTGAAAGAATGATGTTAATTCTTCCTTAAACATTTGAAGTGAAGCTATTGCAAATGGAAGCCATCTGACCATGGGCTTTTCTTTATGAGGTTTTAAATTACTCATTGAATTTCCTTAATTATTATAGGCATATTCAAATTTTCTATTTCTTCTTGAGTCAGTTTCAGTAGTTCATGTCTTCATAGGAATTTGTCAATTTCACCTAGATTATCTAATTTTTTGGCATATGATTACTTATAGTATTTCTGTATACTCCTCGTAATTTTTATGTCTGTAAGATCAGTAATAATGTCTTTTCATTCCTGATTATTTTTTGAGTTGCTTTCTTAGTGTTTGCTCAGAAGATTAATATTATTTAATTTTATTAACACCAAGTTAATATTAATTTAATTATTAATTCAAATTAACATTAAGATCTTTATAATCTAGTTGAATTAATACCAACTTAATTTTCAAACACTCTCAGTCATTTTTTCTCTTTCCCTCCTTTGTGCTGTTGTTGTCATGAAAATTATATCTTTATAGATTGTATGTTTATCAACATGGATTTATAATTATTGATTTATGCAGGTTTTTTTAAAGAAAATTAGTTAGGAGAAAATAAATGTTACATACTCAAATATTTGTTCTGTCTTTCATATTTACTAAATAATGACCTTTACTGGTGCTGTTTATTTCTTCATCTGGATACAACTTACTGTCTAATGTCCTTTCATTTTTGCCTAAAGTACTCCATTTAGAACTTGCTAGGGAAGGGTTGTTAGCAAAAATTCTCTTTGTTTTTTGTTTGGGAATGTATTGATTTCTCCTTTAGTTTTGAAGGATCGATTTTCTGAATACAGAATTCTTGGTTGATAGACTTTTTTTCTTTTAGGACTTTGAATATATCATTCCACCGCCTCTTGGCCTTCATAGTCTCAGATGAGAAATTAGTTATTAATATTATTGAGGATCATTGCCTATTTTCTGTTGCTTATCACAGAATATCTGAAACTGGGTAATTTATAAAGAAAAGGAATTTATTTATTACAGGTATCTGGGCTGAGAAGTTCAAGGTTGAGGGGCAGAATCAGGTAAGGGTCTTCTTGCTGTTGGGGACTCTCTGCAGAGTCCTGAGGTGGCACAGGGTATCACATGATGAGGAGGCTGAGCATGCTAGTGTGCTAGCTCAGGTCTCCCTTCCTCTTCTTAGAAAGTCACCAGGTCCCCTCTTGTGATAACCCATTAATTCATGAGTGGATTAATCCATTCATGAGGGCAGAGCCCTCATGACCCAGTTTCCTCCTCCCTCCTGATACTCCCAAATTAGGGATTAAACTTCAACATGAGTTTTGGAGGGGACAAATATCTAGTCCATAACATGTGTGACAAGTTGCTTCTCTCTTACTGCTTTCATTAGATTTACTTTGTCTTTGGGTTTTGAAGGTCTGATTTTGATGTATCTAGGTGTGGCTGTCTTAGAGTTTATTCTACTTGGAGTTCATTGAGTGTCTTAGATGTGTAGATTTATGTTTTCCATCTAGTTTTGGGAATTTTGGGTCATTATTTCTTCAAATATTCTTTCTACCTCATTCTTTCTCTCCTACATCTGGGACTTTCTGTACGTGTATCTCAGTACATTGGATGGTCTCTCACAGGTTTCTAATTTTTTATTATTCTTTTTTTTTTTCTGTTCCTCAGACTGGATAATTTCAGTTGACCTATCCTGAAGTTTGCTGATTCTTTCTTCTGCTGCTAAGATCTGCTGTTGAGCTGCTGTACTGAATTTTTCAATTATTTTTGAAATATAATTTCTATCTTTTTATTCATATTCCCTATTTGATGAGACACTATTTTCCTACTTTTATTTAGCTCTTTAGACATTGTTCTTACAGTTTTTGGAGCACATTAAAAATAGCTCATTTAGTCTGGGCACAGTGGCTCATGTCTATAATCCCAGCACTTTGGGAGGCCGAGGTGGGTGGATCACTTGAGGTCAGGAGTTCAAGACTAGTCTGCCCAACATGGTGAAACCCTGTCTCTACTAAAAATACAAAAATTAGCTGGGCATTGTGGTGCATGCCTGTAATCCCAGTTACTCGGGAGGCTGAGGCAGGGGAATCAATTGAACTTGGGAGGCAGAAGTTGCAGTAGGCTGGGATCACACCATTACACTCCAGCCTGGGTCACAGAGCAAGACTGTCTAAAAAAAAAAAAATAGCTCATTTAAAGTCTTTGTCTTGTAAGCCATTTGGCTTCCCCAAGAACAGCTTCTATTGTTTTCCTGTGGAAGAGGCACATTTGCATGTTTCTTTGAATGCCTCAAAAATTTTTAGTAAAACTCGATATTTTAAATAATATAGTGTGGCAACTCTGAAAACCAGAACTTCCCTCTCCTTAGGTGTTGTTGTTGTTGTTGTTGCTGTTTATTGTTGTTTGCTTGCTTAGTGACTATTCTGAACTAATTCTGTAAAGTTTGTGTTTTTTCATCATGTGTGGCCACCAAGTCTCTGCTCAGTTTGGTTAGTGGTCAGATGATGACCAGACAGATTGCCTTAAATGCCTAGAAACAAGCCTCAGTCTCTGCTGAGGGTTCTGTGTGAGTGTGGGGCATACCTTCAGCCATCAGACAGGCAGTTCACAGCTCTGTTGTAGCCTTCACTTCATGCTGGCCCAGAGCCTCTACATCAGCCAGTGGTGAGAGCTTAGAGCCTCATGTCTTCCCTGAGTGTGCACAGCCTGGGCAGGCACACAGCCTTCCATGTGTTGTGGCCATCCATATTCTAAGGATCATGTCAGATCTTTGCAAAGCACCTGTGCACATCTCATTTTCCAGCTTTTCCTTCAAGCTTTCTGGTTAGCCTATTGTTTGTCCCAACCATTATCCTCTACCTCAGGCCACTGGTAAGTAAAACATTGTCTCTAAATGTTTTCAACAAATGCCCCCAGGGAAAGACTTTTCACATATGTGAGCTTTGAGTTGGATGAAATAAAGACAGCCTTTCCAGTGGGTCCTCCAGGGAACAACCAGACAGGTCAAGTAGTGACAATTCTCTGGGAATGGGGCTTTGAAGGCACTCTAACCCCACCCTGTGCTTTCTGGTGGCTTCCAGGCTGTTGGTTTTTACTGCCATTGTGGGCTGCTCATTTTCAAGCCTGTGGCAGAGCTGAGGAGAGGGAGCTGGAAATAGGGTGAGTTAAGATGCCAGGAAGTTCGCTGTTCTTGCTGAGATTCAGCCATTTCTTTCTTTTTTTTTTTTTTTTTGAGTAAATTGCTCTGATTTCTGCTAGCCTTTAGTTAATTTCCAGAGTTCTGTAAAAGTTGATTCTGATATTTTTGGGTGGTTTTCTCATTGCTTTTATGAAGGAGGGAATGTTTAAGGTTCTTTGCCATTTTCACTGATGTCTACAGCTACTTCCTAAGGCTGCCTTTCTCTGGTCCTCTCCTCAACGTTCATCTGGACATCGCCTTGGGGATCACTAGCTGGGGACAGCTTCACTTCGGTTTGATTTAAGTGTGATCTTGGTTTGTTGATTTCCTCATCTAGTTGCTCCGTCTGTTTTATGTGGGAATTGGGGAATACCCAAAAACAATGCTGCCATGGCCACATCCATCTTTTTTTCTCTTTCTCTCTCCACCTCCCTCCACCACTCTCTCCCTCCCTCCCTCTCTCCCTCTATCTTTAGCTCTATGTTTTGTCTAATATAAAAATGAATCCCTATTTTTTCTGTTGTCCTTTCCTTGTTAAAAATATCTGTTGGGTTCCTCTGCACTAAAGGAAAGAAGCCACTCTTGGCTTTAGAGTATAAACCAAAAATAAAATTCTAAGTCCCCCAACCAGCTGAATGGACCCCTCCTCTTGGCCAAGGGCACTCTAAAGTAAACCTGAAACACTAGTTCAGGCCATGATGGGAAGGGGTGTTTGGACACACCTTATCCTACCCTCCTCCCTTGGTGTCCAGGCACAGCTGAGCAGCATTAACATTGAAACAGAGGCGTGAAGACTGACAAAGCAGACCTTTTGCAGCTATAAGGTACCAACATGGCAGATTGCAGGCCCTGAAAGAAATGGAAGTATTTTACCCCAAAATGTATTTCTGCGATATATTTAAATGGCTTGCAAAGCTGTCTCTCCTGGGAAATGTCTACATTCTGTAGAGAATCCCTTTTCCTTTCCACGTCTTTTCCCTGATCCAAGAGGGAATTAACTAAGAGTCTGGCACCTTTTCAAGTCTGATAAACATTGACCATCTATTCTCTCTGAAGCCTGTAACCTGGAGGCTTCATCTGCATAATAAAAACCTTGGTCTCCACAGTCCCTTATCTTAACCCAGACACTCCTTTCCACCGATTCCCAGTCCTTAGATAAACTCAACCAATTGCCATTCAGAAATCTTTGAATTCACCTATGCCCTGGAAGACCCTGCTTAGTGTTTTTCCGTCTTTCTGGACCAAGCCTGTGTACATCTTAGGGTATTGATGGATGTCTGATGCCTCCCTAGCATGTAGAAATCCAAGCCTGTGCACATCTTAGTGTATTGACGGGTGTCTTATGCCTCCCTAGAATGTAGAAATCCAAGCCTGTGTACATCTTAGCGTATTGACGGGTGTCTGATGCCTCCCTAGAATGTAGAAATCCAAGCCTGTGTACATCTTAGTGTATTGATGGGTGTCTTATGCCTCCCTAGCATGTAGAAATCCAAGCTGGTGTACGTCTTACTGTATTGACGGGTGTCTTATGCCTCCCTAGCATGTAGAAATCCAAGCCTGTGCACATCTTAGTGTATTGACGGGTGTCTTATGCCTCCCTAGAATGTAGAAATCCAAGCTTGTGTATATCTTAGTGTATTGACGGGTGTCTTATGCCTCCCTAGCATGTAGAAATCCAAGCCTGTGTACATCTTAGTGTATTGACGGGTGTCTTATGCCTCCCTAGAATGTAGAAATCCAAGCCTGTGTACATCTTAGTGCATTGGCGGGTGTCTTATGCCTCCCTAGCATGTAGAAATCCAAGCCTGTGTACGTCTTATGTGTATTGACGGATGTCTTATGCCTCCCTAGAATGTAGAAATCCAAGCCTGTGCACATCTTAGCGTATTGACGGATGTCTTATGCCTCCCTAGCATGTAGAAATCCAAGCCTGTGTACATCTTAGCGTATTGACGGGTGTCTTATGCCTCCCTAGCATGTAGAAATCCAAGCCTGTGTACATCTTAGTGTATTGACGGGTGTCTTATGCCTCCCTAGCATGTAGAAATCCAAGTCTGTGTACGTCTTATGTGTATTGACGGATGTCTTATGCCTCCCTAGAATGTAGAAATCCAAGCCTGTGTACATCTTAGCGTATTGACGGGTGTCTTATGCCTCCCTAGCATGTGGAAATCCAAGCTTGTATACATCTTAGTGTATTGACGGGTGTCTTATGCCTCCCTAGAATGTAGAAATCCAAGCCTGTGTACATCTTAGTGTATTCTTGGATGTCTTATGCCTCCCTAGTGTGTAGAAATCCAAGCTGAAGCCCATCCACCTTGGGCACATGATCTCAGGCTCTCCTGGGGCTGTGGCCTGGGCCATTGGTCACTCACGTTTGGCTCAGAATACATTTCTTCAAATAGTTTTCAGAGTTTGACCCTCTTCATCAACAGGAGCAGTAGTTGCCAGCCCTGACGTTATATTAAAATAACTTGGGAGCCTCGGAAACCATGGTGTCTGGGGCTTACCCTTCAAAGATTCTAAATTGATTTGTCTTATATGAGGCCTGCCATCAGCATCTCCTAAAAATTCTCCAGGTGATTTCAGTGTCTTCATATTTATTCTTTTCCATGAATAAAATGGGACTAACACTCTCTGAAGCTTGTTTTATATACCAACAATATGAATGGCTTTCTTCTTATTCCTGTCTTAAATTTTTATCCAGCTGTTTTAAGGTTTACACATTGCAAGCTTAATGACATTTTAATCCTGCATGGTAAATTAGTATAATGTATTTTGTTAAAATTTTCATAGAATAATGGAGAAGGGAATAGTGGATATAGTATAGAGCAGTAAAATTTTAAAAGTAGTTTTAACTTACAGAATTCTACTGGTGATTTCCTTTTGCTGTAGGGAAGTTACCTCTCTTTATTTAGCAGATTAAAGAGATGGACGCACAGAGGGATTACAGGGTGTTCCTGGGGTCCTTCGGCTGGTGTGGAATGGAGAGCGGAATTCCAAACTCCCAGCAGCAGAGTGCAGAGCCGTGATTTTTAAAATGTTGATCTCAGGATCACATCCTATTATTGAAAATTACTGAAGACTCCAAAGAATTTGTTTTGTTTTTTTTTTTTGGTGGGTTAGTGCTATCCACATTTGCTACCTTAGAAATTAAAATTGCCAACACTTTAGAAAAGCTGTTTATTAATTCACTTTAAAATAAATCATAAAATCATTTCATTATAAACACAGTAGCTATATTTTCCAAAACATAAAAAAGTGCTAAGTGTGACATTTTTGTTTTACATTTTTACATTCTTGTTTCACGCTTTTGCATATCTCATTGTTTCATTTAACAGAAAACACTTGGATTCTCATCTCTGCCTCCCACTCATTCTGTGTCATTTCCTGCCACATAGCCTCTGGACTGTTCCAAGTTCTCTCATAAAAGAGTACACGTGAGAAAGGCAAAGTACGTCTTAGTATTTTATGAAAATAGTTTTGGCCTCATGGACCACTTGAAAGAGCCTAGGGGCCTCTTACAGTTGCAGGCTGTGCTCTGAGCATTGATTGTGGAGAGACAACAGGGTGGCCCTGGAGTCCGGATGGAGTTTAAGTTCCAGCTGCGGCACGTGTGAGTCGTGCCATCTTGCGCACATCACGTAACTGCCCTGTTTTGGTTCTTTATCGTGAAATGAGGGTGGTCCTACATGCCTTAGGTTGAATGTGCTGGGACCAAACTCTGAGACAGAGATTTGCATGCAGTCGGTGACTGGGGGTGATCTGGGGTAACCCCTGTACAGGTGATGGAAGCTGAATTGGGCAGAGGGAGACGGTGAGCTGGAATGCAGTTTAAGAGGACCGAGCTGATCCTGTGAGGTGCTCTGCAGCCGGAGCTGGGGTTCCCCTTCGGGGTTGACCTAACCAAGGCTGGGGGCTAGGCCTTTGTGTCCCACATGAAGGATCACTGATGGTGATTCACCTCCAGGGAGCAAGAGACTGTAACTTAGGGAGTGGCTGTTCCCTTGGGCTCAGGTGGTGATGGGGAGGGATTCAGTGGCTAACCCCTAGCCCTCAACAGCTGGTGGCTGGGGAGAGGATGCAGAGTCCCCAGGAAGCAGCAGTGTGGCTGTCACAGTACCCACCACCCTGAATGTCATCATTTCTCAGGTGTGTATTGTTTTCCCATCCCTGAAATTAGGAGGCATCTTTTATAAATAGCACATCATAGTTTAACTGCCAGCGGGTTTGTTTTTCCTTAGCAGTACTAGAGTAATGGTCTGTCTTGGAATCAATAGCTTCCTAGATTGGAGGAGGTCATACCATCTCATGGGACAGGGGATTGCTTTTTTTGAGACAGGCTCTTCCTCTATTGCCCAGGCTGGAATACAGCGGCACAATCTCGGCTTACTGCAACCTCTGCCTCCTGGACTCAAGTGATCCTCCCACCTCAGCCTCCCAAGTAGTTGAAACTACAAGTGCACACCACCATGCCCAGCTAATTTTTGTATTTTTTGGCAGAGATGGGGTTTTGCCGTGTTGCCCAGGCTGGTCTCAAACTCCTGGGCTCAAGCAATGCACCTGCCTTGGCCTCCCAAAGTCCTGGGATTATAGGAATGGGCCACCACGCCCAGCAAATGGGATTGTCCTTAAGATTAATTTAGATGGTGCCACTCATTAAATCCTCAGGAAGTGTGAATGCCCTTTGCTTATCAGTACTAAGTGTGGTAGAAGCTTCCCTTATGATGTTGAAGGTTCACATAACTCAAACCAGCAAGAGCTGGGGAGTGGTGTGTAGGTTAACCAGGAAGCTGATAAATACAGAGCATTCTGCTAAGCACCTCAGGAGCTAAAACGATGACTCAGAATTGGGAGCTCTAGTTAGCTGCTTGGGAATTCTGAATAAATACATCTGTTCAGCTTCTTACAATTGAGCGCAAATTAATGCAAACAGATCAGAACAGGGAGGAGGGGAGTGTGTCAGGAGCCGTTAACACAGCGCCTCGGGACAGCTGAGCTGGTCATGGTTCGTCTGTGTTCATGCCCTGCAATGCCGTCTGTTTAATTTGCAGGGCCCGTGCAAAGTGCAAATACAAGTCCTTAGTTCAGAAATCAAGGAAAAGTGCCCCTAAAGGAACTAGTTATAGTATAAGATGTTTCCTTTCACAATCTCCCTCTTGACTTGTCATGGGATTTTTATTTGCTATTCAGCATCATTCTAAAAAAATTAAGATTTTTGAATTATTAACATGAAGGTTACCATTCATCTGTATATCGTGCCTTGCTGGTTTCAAATGCAAATGAAAGAACACTTAATTCACATGCAGAATCTGAACAACTACATAGTTCATCTGTCACAGCTCAAACATGCATATGTATTTCATTCTCATTAGAGCGGTGGAAATGCTGTGTGAAACTCACTCGGCTGTGTTTATTTCCCTTCATGAAACACCCCCTGTCCACCGAGATTCTCCACCTTTGCTCACACATGAGAAGGACTGTGGGCTGCCCACCTCCCCTCCCTCCACACGGCCACGTGCAGCATAAATGGTGGCTTATGTGGGGAAGCAATGTGAGTGGGAGAGAGGGTGGGACCCTTGATCGTTTGTGTTTCTTAGAACACGGTTGCACTTTCTGGTTTGCAGCAAGGTCTGGGTAAGCAGAGGAGTGGCCTCTCAGGGCCACATGAGCACAGACAGACACGTGGGGGGCGAGGCGCTGCGGGACTGTGGCGGGCGAGGCGCCGGGGGACTGTGGCGGACGAGGCGGTGTGGGACTGTGGCGGGCGAGGCGCTGCGGGACTGTGGCGGGCGAGGCGCCGGGGGACTGTGGCGGACGAGGCGGTGTGGGACTGTGTGGCGGGCGAGGCGCCGGGGGACTGTGTGGCGGGCGAGGTGCTGTGGGACTGTGTGGCGGGCGAGGCGCCGGGGGACTGTGGCGGACGAGGCGCCGTGGGACTGTGTGGCGGGCGAGGTGCTGTGGGACTGGCGGGCGAGGCGCCGTGGGACTGGCGGGCGAGGCGGTGTGGGACTGTGTGGCGGGCGAGGCGCCGGGGGACTGTGGCGGACGAGGCGGTGTGGGACTGTGTGGCGGGCGAGGCGCCGTGGGACTGGGTGGCGGGCGAGGTGCTGTGGGACTGTGTGGCGGGCGAGGCGCCGGGGGACTGTGGCGGACGAGGCGGTGTGGGACTGTGTGGCGGGCGAGGCGCCGTGGGACTGTGTGGCGGGCGAGGTGCTGTGGGACTGGCGGGCGAGGCGCCGTGGGACTGGCGGGCGAGGCGGTGTGGGACTGGGTGGCGGGCGAGGCGGTGTGGGACTGTGTGGCGGGCGAGGCGCCGGGGGACTGGGTGGCGGGCGAGGCGCCGTGGGACTGTGTGTTGGGCGAGGCGCCGTGGGACTGTGTGGCGGGCGAGGTGCTGTGGGACTGTGTGGCGGACGAGGCGCCGGGGGACTGGGTGGCGGGCGAGGCGCCGTGGGACTGTGTGGCGGGCGAGGCGGTGTGGGACTGTGTGGCGGGCGAGGCGGTGTGGGACTGTGGCGGGCGAGGTGCTGGGGGACTGTGTGGCGGGCGAGGCGGTGTGGGACTGTGTGTTGGGCGAGGCGCCGTGGGACTGTGTGTTGGGCGAGGCGCCGTGGGACTGGGTGGCGGGCGAGGCGCCGTGGGACTGTGTGGCGGACGAGGCGCCGGGGGACTGGGTGGCGGGCGAGGCGCCGTGGGACTGTGTGGCGGGCGAGGCGCCGTGGGACTGTGGCGGGCGAGGTGCTGGGGGACTGTGTGGCGGGCGAGGCGCTGGGGGACTGTGTGGCGGGCGAGGCGCTGGGGGACTGTGTGGCGGGCGAGGTGCTGTGGGACTGGGTGGCGGGCGAGGCGCCGGGGGACTGGGTGGCGGGCGAGGCGCCGTGGGACTGTGTGGCGGGCGAGGCGCCGTGGGACTGTGTGGCGGGCGAGGCGGTGTGGGACTGTGTGGCGGGCGAGGCGGTGTGGGACTGGGTGGCGGGCGAGGTGCTGTGGGACTGTGGCGGACGAGGTGCTGTGGGCGTGCGGATTGGGGTGTCTTCTCTGCAGGTGCGCACACCACGTCGCCTCATGGGATGTCTCACACAAAATATAGGTTGGGAGATAAAATCTTAGAGAATTTCAAGACAGCAACAGCAGCGTGTCAAAGCAAATGAGAAATTTTTCTGCGCAGAGGCCCCTGGCGACTACCTAGGTCCATGCTCCCGTGAGGCTGCCCGCCTTCCAACCCCAGCCGTCGGATCAGACGATATGAGGGGACCTTTGGCCGTTTGCTTTATGGCCTTGACTCCAAGGGCTAGAGGTAGAGCCTGACTGTCACCATTGCGAAATGCCACAGTGGGCCCATCCCTCATAATTACAATCATTTCTGCATTTGTTTCTATGAAATGGACTTCAGTTAAGAAACTTTGCTTCTTCATTGACCCATATCATCATTTCAGAGGCATTCCCTGTGGTTCAAAGTGACATAAATTGCTTGCTGCCAAAACATCCTAGGTTTCTACAAAGTAAACAAATATTTTCAACTGTCAGACAGTGGGAAAAATGTGTTTCTTGGGAGGAAATGGTGCTCGTTTTGCCTGCTCTGACCCCATGAACCATTCAGTGGTGTTAACCGGAAAAGGCCTTTCCAGAACCTGCCCCTGAGCTGCTAATACTGTCCAAGGGCCTTTCAGGGACGTTCTCCTCCCAGACCAAGGTGCTCGTTTTGCTGGGTTCTGGGGTAAAGACCCAACCGCAGCAAGCATCTGCCAGGGCTTCCCTGGGGGGCCTGGGAACCGCCAACCGCTCTGCCACTTCTTGAGGGAGGTGAGGGAGCTCTGGGGCAGTGAAGGATGAATGCAGCCATCAGCTCTAGGACTGAGGAATCCATGTCTGCTAAAAACTGTCAGAGAGGTGAGAAGCTCATTTACAGCTCTCAGAAGGCCCTGGCTATCTGTCTTTGCCATGTTAATGAGCTAAAAAAAATTGCTTCCTGGTCAGGCGTGGTGGCTCACACATGTAATCCCAGCACTCTGGGAGGCTGAGGCCAGCAGATCAAGAGGTCAGGAGTTTACGACCAGCCTGGCCAACATGGTGAAACCCCATCTCTACTAAAAATACAAAAATTAGCCGGGTGTGGTGGCATGCACCTGTAGTCCCAGCTACTCCTGAGGCTGAGGCAGGAGAATTGCATGAACCTGGGAGGCAGAGGTTGCAGTGAGCCAAGACCATGCCATTGCACTCCAGCCTGGGCAACAGAGTGAGACTCCATCTCAAAAAAAAAAAATTGCTTCCTGAGAGCCCTGCGTGCATCTGCAGAAAGGTGGGAAGGACAGACTTGCATGGCAGTTTCCCCAGGGCAGCCCAGGTCTGCGAGCGATTCAGTAACCACTGAGATTTGTCTCGGGAATATGCCAGTCTTGGGTGGGATAAAAAGCATTGATTAGTGTCAAAACTTCCCCTCCAGTTTGAATTTAATAATGCACTGACATCATCGCTCACCAGACTGCTGTGACGTTCTGTCCATTAGTGTCTGCAGGGAGGTCATGAACATCCTGCTGGATTTGAAAACGGGCTGAGCTGCACCCTCCTTCCTGTGCGGTTCCCAGAAGGCCCCTCCCAGGACAATCGGCAGTGGCTGTCAGGGCCACAGAGGCATCGTGTTCCTGTGGCTCAGGAGGTATTTGGGTGCTGTGCCCAGGAAGAAGTGATGACATGAATTTACCCCCTGGGTCTGGGCTGTGCTGTTTTTACTTTTTTGAAGGTGGGAGGTCCTTGGACCCAGGGGCTCGGCAGGAAGAGGAGAGAGGACAGGCAACCCCAGGAGGTGCTTGGAGGTGACATTATGGGGCCTGATTTCCTCCTGATGTGCCCGAGCACAACTTTGGCACATCCTGCTGGGCCCTCGCGCCCTCCTCCAATCTGAAGCCTCACAGCTTTTTCACTTGGGAAGTTTCTCGGCCATTCCTTCAGAGGTGGCCTCCCCCGCAAGCTCTTCATTCTTTTCTTCCAGATTCACGGCACATAAACTTTGTTATGTGCACAAAATTATTAAAAATTACATAACATTACCTTCAGGCCTTCTATATAAGGTATAAGGAAACACAAGTAATTTCATGTTTCGACTTGGGTCCTGTCCCCAAGATATTTCATTATGTACATGCAAATATTCCAGAATAAATCCAAACATATCTGAAATCCAAAGCACTTCTAGTCCCAAACATTTCAGATGAGGGATATTCAACCTGTGTCATATTATTTTATTCCTTTTTATGTGCCTGAAACGTTTCATAATAAGAATAAAAGGACGAACAAAGCAAGCAAAAGACATTAAAAAGAAGAAAATAATGAAGACAAGAGCAGAAAATACTGAAATAGGTACGAAGAAATGAGGGCAAGGATCAAGAACACAAACAGCAGAAATATCTCTGGGTCTTTGAAAAGACTTACAGAGCTCTTTTTACCAACAATGACAAAAAAGGGCATAAGTACACAATTAATGAGAGGAAAAAGTGAATTCCACCATAGGTAAATTGAATTCAAGAATCGTAAGAAAACCCTATTAATGACTTTGTTCTAAGAAATTTGAAAAGGCAATTAGAAAAAAACCCTGCAAGTTGATAAAAGTGACTCAAAAAGTAAAGAAAACTTGAGTTAGTCTATATTCATTAAAACATGCATTCCTTAAATTTTCAGTAAACTTGTTTTGTAACTTCAGTAAGAGTAGTCCACATTCACAATAGGAAATTCATTCTGTCCACAAACCATCCTATTGTGATATTCTCCAAAATATATGTGGAGAGGTGAGGGAACAGCGTAACTGGGGTGTGTGGTTAGGTAGGATGGGGGTTAGTTATTTTAAACATAGGCACGTGTGGTGTGCACCTGTAGCACTCTTAACCTCTGAACATTGGCCATTCTCTGTTTTACAAGAAACCTGATTGTATTTTTTACTAAGTCCATATTTCCTTGGGACCTGTCCTTAATGACTCTGAAAGACCCCTCCTTACTGCTGAGTTTTGTAGTCAAAGGAGAAATGAGGGCTGTACGTGAAGACCCTTCCCAAGACAAGATGCTTCTGTGTCTGATGAAGAATGAAGCCTCAAGTCAAGCTCACCAGGTCATGGGCTGAGGGTTGCTGAACCACAAGGAGATACCATATCACAAATGAACAGACTTGGCAGTGTCATCACTGTGGCTCCAGGGGCGTCTTCCCTTCCCAAAGGGTTTCTGGCAGATCCCTTTGAACAGAGAGTTTCTCTGGTACATTTCAGAATAGGTTCCCAGATTGTTAACACCAGGACAGAACGGCTGAAAGCCAGAGAGTTAGCAGCTCTCTCTGAATGCTGATCAATCTGAAATGAAGAGAAAGTCATTCTGTAGCTAGGAAACATGATCAGTTTTTAAAAGCTTATGCCCAGCCATTGGCAGAAGCTGCATATGTGCTGTGCCGGTCCCTCCGGGACTGGATCCTGAGAGCTCCCAGGATTTTCACCGTTACCGCTTCAGAAGCAGAGGAACTAGTAAGGCGCACGATTGTGTTTGGATGGAATGCTATCCATGGACATTCCAAATGTTGCCCCCGGCCACATCTACTGGTCTCTCTTGCCCCACCACCCCTACTGCTCCACCACCCAAGCTCCACCTCCCTTAGGGTTCCCTGAGTGCTGGGCGTGTCCACCTGTGGTCTTCCCATGGTCTTCCTGTGGGCCAGGTGGCCATGTGCCTCTGTGACCACAGCCTACATGCTTGGCTCGATCTGCTGCCTCAGAAAGGCCAACTGCCGCCCAGAAGAGAGTGGGTCAGGAGGGTTGAGATGAAGTGAAACAGGAAAAGTTCCCTTATTCCCCTCACAGGGCGTGTGATGGAGGAGTGGGTTGCTTCTTCAGTGCCCCACTGCTCCCACCTGCAGGGGAGCATACAGACGGGCAGGCTGTGGGCTCAGACCCCACGGCCGTGTCTAGGGGTGAATGCTTACAGCTCCTAAAGCCCCAGTGGGCGTGTGTTACAGGGTGCTTTTTCAGTTTCGCCATCTGTGGGCGGCTTGTGTTAACCAGCTCAATTAGACCCTCTGCCTTATTGCAAGGACAGGGGGCTTTCTGTGTCCTGGAGTTTCTTGCCTTAGTGTACTGGAAGAATCAGATTGCACATGGGCTTGGAGAATGAGTGCAAGGTTTTATAGAGTGGAAGTAACTATCAGCAGGAGCCAGAGGGAGATGGACTGGGAAGGCGGTTTTCCCCTGGAGTCGGGCCGCTCAGCAGCCAGGCTGTCCTCCAACTACCTCGTCTGCTGGTGCCTGTCAGTGAGTTCTTCTGCTGGTGTGCTCCTCTCGACATCCAGCCCTTGTGTCTTTGCCCGCTAGGGTCTTGGGGAGCTGCTTGTGTCTCTGCCTGCTAGGTAGGGTCTCAGGGTTTTTATAGGCACAGGATAGGGGCGTGGTGGACCAGGGTGGTCTTGGGAAATGCAACATTTGGGCACAAAAACAAAAATGCCTGTCCTCGCCTAGGCCCCGTGGGAAAAGTCCAGGGGTAGAGCCCTTGCCAGAGACCCGCCCTTCTCCACCTAGCACTTCCCTGCCCATCTCCCGTATCAGAAGCAACCCAAACTCATCTTTCTGTTTATTTAACTAAGCAACCATCTCAGACAAGATGCCTGATGATGTGAAAATGAAAAGTGAGAAAATGAGGATTCGACAGCTCACCTCAGCTGCTAGTGCACAACTGGGTGCTATGGAGATGTGGGGCAGCGTCTGGGCAGACAGGCAGGGTCAGCGGGCACCGTGGGCTTGGACCCTCAGAAAGGCGGGTGAACCATGCGCATGGAGAGTGGTGCAGTGTCTGGGCAGACAGGCAGGGTCAGCGGGCGCCATGGGCTTGGACCCTCAGAAAGGTGGGTGAACCACGATGTGGTGCAGTGTCTGGGCAGACAGGCAGGGTCAGCGGGTGCCATGGGCTTAGACCCTCGGAAAGGTGGGTGAACCACGCGCATGGAGAGTGGTGCAATGTCTGGGCAGACAGGCGGGGTCAGCGGGCGCCATGGGCTTAGACCCTCAGAAAGGTGGGTGAACCACGCGTGTGGAAAGTGGTGCAGTGTCTGGGCAGACAGGCAGGGTCAGCAGGCGCCGTGGGCTTGGACCCTCAGAAAGGCGGGTGAACCATGCGCGTGGAAATAGAAGCACACTGAATTCTGGGCGACCCGTGCTCCCAGGTCTCCTTGTGGCTGGATGTCTTTCCTGCCTCTCACTCTCCCCCGGGAACACTCCTCCCTCCCCGCTTGCTCCCGCCTGGCCTGGCTCAGCCCTGCCTCTCGCATCCTCCTGTGTCAGAGGCACGCGCATGTCTGATGCTGTTGCTCAGGGATATCAGTTGAGGAGCTGAGGGCCGGGAATTACGTGACTTATTCCCAAATGAGTAGATGGAAGAAATGGAACGTCTGTGATTCCAGGCCAGGAGGGAATAGTTGACGCCAGAGTAAACCTTTAATTTACATGAAAAACTTACAAAAAATATGGGAGCCAGACATGAAAACAACAAACTCTCATGTAATTTCATCACTTTGGGGGAAAACAAAAATCCTTCTTATTTTTATGTATTTGAGGATCAAGCTTTTGTGTCTCAGAAGGTCCTTAGATATTCTTGTAGGTTCAAGTGATGTTGATAAACTGTAAACAGCAAGCACAACATAACAATGTTTCCACCAGCAGCAGATCGCGTACATGATGGTGGTCCCATATGGTTGTAGTGGAGCTGAAAACCCCTGTCACCGACTGACCTTGTGGCCCTCATAATGTCACAGTGCAGTGAATTACATGTTTGTGGTGATGCTGGTGTAGACGAGCCAACTGCACTCCCACTTGTATGAAAGTCTAGTCTAGCTGTGCACGGTACATGTGTATTTACTGTACTTTTATCATTATTTTAGAATGCACTCTTTTTACTTATTAAAAAGCAAAACTAACACTCACACAGACTCAGGCAGGTCCTTCAGGAGATATGCCGGCAGAAGGCATTCTTCTCATAGGAGATGATGGCCCCACATGTGCTATTGCCCCTGAAGACCTTCCTGTGGGACAAGATGTGGAGGCGGAAGACAGTGATATTGATGAGCCTGCCCTGTGTAGGCCTAGGCTAGGGTGTGTGTTTGTGTCTTAGTTTTTTTTTTTAACAAAAAAGTTTTAAAAGTGGAAGAAAAATGTAAATAGGAAAAAGCTTATAGAATAAGGATATAAAGAAACTATTTTTATACTGCTGTACTATGTGTTTGTTTTAAGCTAAGTGTTATAAGAAAAAGTTAAAAGTAGTTAAAACATTTATAAAGTACACAAGTTACTATTTTTTTTTTTTTTCGAGACAGAGTCTTGCTCTGTCACCTAGGCTGGAGAACAGTGGTGCGATCTCAGCTCACTGCAACCTCTGCCTCCTAGGTTTGAACGATTCTCCTGCCTCAGCCTCCCGAGTACCTGGGATTACATGTGCACACTACCACACCTGGCTAATTTTTGTATTTTTAGTAGAGACGGGGTTTAACCATGTTGGCCAGGCTGGTCTTGAATTCCTGACTTCAGGTGATCACCTGTCTCAGCTTCCCAAACTGCTGGGATTATAGGCATGAGTCACCATGCCCAGCCCAAAGTTACTATTTAAAGGTAATTTATTATTGAAGAAAAACATTTTTATAAATTTAGTGTAGCCTAAGTATACAGTGTTGATAGTCTAGAGTGGTGTATGGTAATGTCCTCAGCCTTCACACTCACCCACCCCACCCTCACTGATGCACTCAGAGCAAATTTCAGTCCTGCAGGCTCCATTCATGGCCAGTGCCCTATATAGCTGCACCATTTTAATCTTCTTTTTTAGACTGAATGTCACTCTATTGCCCAGGCTGGAGTGCAGTGATGTGATCTTGACTCACTGCAACCTCTGCCTCCGTGGTTCAAGTGATTCTCCTGACTCAGCCTCCCTAGTAGCTGGGATTACAGGTGCCTGCTGCCTCGCCAGGCTAATTTTTGTATTTTTAGTAGAGACAGGGTTTCACCATGTTGGCCAGGCTGAACTCAAACTCCTGACCTCAACTGATCCACCCACCTCGACCTCCCAAAGTGCTGGGATTACAGGCGTGAGCCACCATGCCCGGCCCATTTTTATCTTTTATACCATATTTTTACTGCACCTTTTAATGTATAGATGATACACAGATACTTAACCTTGTGTTACAATTGCCTGTAGCATTCAGCACAGTAACTTGCAGGACAGATTTTTAGCCTAGGCACAATGGGCTTTACCATCCAGCCCAGGTGTGTGGCGGGCTGTCCCATCTGGGGGTGCGTAAGTGCACCCGTGATGTTTGCACAATGACCGGATCACCTAATGAGGAGTTACTCAGAATGTACCCCTACCATTAAGCAATGCAACTGTACTACTCTTAGGATTAAAACTACATGGCTTACCTGTGAATGCTTTAAAAGCTTGCATTTTCTTTTCTGATGCAACCCACAGTTTTTACCTTTTAATTTTAAAGTATGAGGTCAGCTAGACTTCATCCCTATTTAAAACTTAAAAGCTTGATTTAGGGCATTCTTTAGTGTTAATGGAAAAGCCTCACCAGGAGGCGGGCTCCATCTGCTTTTGAACATCCTGGAATAGGGGCAGTCTTTGTTTAATAGAAGCTTCATTTCAGACAAGGAAGAACCGTCACCCTCAGGAGAATTAGATGTCTCAACAGAGGAGGAAATTGAGACCTATCGGAACTGGAAGCTTACCAGATGGCAGCACAGAAAACCCTGGCATTTCTGAAAGAAGCAGGAAGGTGGGGAGAGGAGGGATCCATTTGCGGGCTGTATGGAATGTAATCTTGTCTTAAGCCTCACTAAAAGCTAGACAGGTCATGGAGACAATCAGGCTTTTATTCTTTGAAATAATTCACATTACAGGCTTGTGTATTACTGGCCTTATCAAATAAAAGCCTTTAGACTCATGTGGGCAGATAATTACAAATTGATGTCTGGGCCTCTTGTTTTGGAAATGGCTTTTACACTCCCCTCTTCTTTCTCTCCCTCTTTCATCTCTCTCTTCTTGAGTTAAACTTTTTTGTGATTTTGTAGGGTTCTGGTAGTTAGCTGGCTCTAAGAGTAAATGGCAAAGCTATATGAAGAAGTCACTTTTATTTGAAGTCAAGAATCGAGTTACAAAGTGCAGGAACATTGGTGCAGACAGGGAATTTCATTTAACACTGTATTCAGCCTCAGAAATTATTACAAATCAGAAGTAATAAGTCAGACAACCAAAGACAGCAGCACTGTCCAGGGTCAGTTTCATCTGTCAGGGTTGTTTCTTGCCACAGAACTCTACTTTACCCAGTGAATCTTAACTTTAAAGACAAAAACCAATGAATAAACACCTTTTGGAAAACATTAGAAATCAACCAAAATCTAGTTAATTTATAAAAATTGGGGGAGGGGAAGCTCCTGGAGCTTAGACTAAAAAAACCCAAACAAAATATAAATTCCAATAAATGATATCCTCATATCCCTATTGTTTCTCCAGATCAACAAATATGTGTGATTCTGTATCATATGACTTTGTATATCAAGGGAAGAGTAGATAGTATCAGAAAAATCCCTAGAACCCTCAAGTGTGAAAATGATTAGACATCTTGAATAATACAAAGCAACACAGCTAGATCCACGTCAAAAGAGTCATGAAGACCAAGTGGGTTGATCCTGGTGAGTACATTTTGAAAACTGTGAAACACAAATGGAAGCTGTTACATCATCACCAAGTGGGGTGGAATGAAGGCAAGCCTTGGAAACTCCTCCTGCCATGAGGTTCTCAACTCCCCACCCCAGAGCAGAAATGCCCCATCTCTGCATCCTGCTCTTGGCTCAGCAGACCTCCTCTTCCCCTGTCAAAGAGCATCCATGTTTTATCTGCTGGCTTCTTAAAGAATCAGATGCTCCTTTCTCTGAATATTTTAAAGAGAGTCACATAGTCAACATTCATCAGAGATGGACATCAGCAAGACAGCAGAAGAGGACTCTCCCTTGCTCATCCATCACAGAAACAACAATTTGAACATCTATCTGTGTGCAAAAATACCTTCACAAGTGCTAAGGAAACCAGGTGAGAGGTGATAGCACCTGGGCATGGCACAGAAATAAGATGCACTTTAAAGGCAGAAAAAACAGTTTTGCATGACTGGGTCCCCTCTCACCCAGCCCTAGCAGCATGTTGTGGTGAGAGATGCCCTCTACGTGGGGGAAGGAAAGAGAAGTGAGTACCAGACTTTGCTTCTAACTCTAAAACTGCCTCCTGATCCCCCACCAACCAAGTTAAACCCAGCACCAGACATGCCCCCACAGCTTCCTACTCCAGGTTGGTACCCAAGGACAGAGGCTTCAGGCCTGCCCCAATACCAGGTAGGATCCTGCAGGCCCAGGCCCCACACCTGCCCAGTGGACTTAGTCTCTGGGCCCACTCCGCATACAGGTTGACCCCACTGGCCTCAGGCTCCACATCATCTCTGGCACCAGGCTGGCCCTGCAGCTCCATGGTTAGCAGACAGGACCCAGGCCTATCCTGGTAGGCCCCAGCACTGAACCAGCCCTCGCTGACCTGGGCTCCAGGAGTGTCCCTGTGGACTCAGGACCCAGGCTGGTCCCCAATGCTCCAGGCTCCAGAACTCAGAGTCCAGGCCCACTCCAATAGACCCTGGTGCCAGGCCAGCCCCTTTGGACAGAGGCTCCAAGACCACTCCTGCAGACTTAGGCTCCAGGCCAACCCTTGTGGATCCAGGACCCAGGCTCACCCCCACAAATTCAAGCTCTGGGCCCACCTTAGCCCCAGGACAGCCCCTTCAGACTCAGGTATATGGCCTACCCTAGCACCAGTCCTGCCTTAATGGATGCCAGGCTCTAAGTCCACCCTTGCAGACTCAATCAACAGGTCCACTCCAGTGGATCCAGGCCAAGGCTCACTCACCTGCTAACCCAGGCATTGGACCAGCCTGCATGAGGACCCCAATAGCAAGCCTACCTATGGAGCATGCCAGATGACGCCCAGAATCTGCATGGGCTTATTGATGAAGGGCTTACCCAGGCGAAGCCAGTCTACAAAGAATAGAATAAGTCCCTACTTCCCAAAATGTGCAGACATCAATGTAAGGCAACAACAACAACAACAACAACAACAAACATGAAAAACCAAGGAGACATAACACCACCAAAAAACACAATAATCTCCCAGCAGCAGACTCCAAAGAAATGGAGATAAACAAATGGCCCGATAATTCAAAGTAAGTTTTGAAGGAAGTTCATGAACTTCAAGAAAATATAGAAAAACAATTCAATAAAATCAGGAAAACAGTAAATGACTGCAATTAGAAATTCCACAGAGAGGTATAAATTATTTTTAAAAAATTCTAGAAATTCTGGATGTGGAAAACACAATAAATGAAATGAAAAATGCAGTAGAGAGTGTCAACTGCAGAATTGATGAAACAGAATCCGTGAACTTAAAGACAGGTTATTTGAAAACATACAGTCAGAGGAGAAAAAGAGTAAAAGGGAATGAAGAAAGCTTATGGGATTTGTGAGATAACACCAAAAGATCAAATATTTGAGTTACAGGTATTCAAGAAGGAGAAGAGAGACCAAGGGACTGAAAGCATATTTAAATAATATGAGAAAACATTCCAAATCTGGGGAAATATATAAATATCTAGGTACAGGAAGATCAAAAGTCTCTGATTAGATTGAATCCAAATAAGACTATACTGAGATATATTATAATCAAACTGTCAAAAATCAAAGACAAAGAGGATCTTAAAAGCAGTGAGAGAAAAGAAGCAAATCACATATAAAGGAGTTACAGGAAGGTTTATAGCAGACTTCTCAGCAGAAACCCTATAGGCAAGAGAGAGTAGAATGATATATTCAAGGTGCTGAAGGAAAAAAATGGCCAACCAAGAATACTGTACTTGGCAAAGCTGTTCTTCAGAAATGAAGGAGAGGAAAAGACCTTCCTAGCCAAACAAAAGCTGAGGGATTAATCACCACCAGAGCTGTCCTACAAGAAATTCTAAAGAGAGTTCTTCAAGCTGAAAGAAAAGAATGCTAACTAGCAACATGAAAACATACAAAAGTATAGAACTCACTGATAAAAATAAGTATACAGTCAAATTCAGAATAATACTGTAATGGTGGTGTACAAATCACTTAAGTCTTTAGCATGAAGGTAAAAAGAGAAAACTATCACAGTGATAGCTATGAAATTTCTTAAATAATAGCTACAATAAAAAGATATGAATTGTGACATTAAAGTTTATATGTGGGGGGGTGGAGTAAATGTGTAGAGATTTAAAAAATGTGACCAAAGTTAAGCTGTTACCAACTTAGAAAAGCTTGCTATAACTATAAGATATTTTTATGGAAGCCTCATGGTAACTACAAAGCAAAAACCTTAGTAGATATGCCAAAGATAGAAAGTAAGGAATCAAAGCATATCACTAGAGAAAATCACCCAATCATAAGGGAAGACAGACACAGAGGATGAAAGGAAAAAGGATTTAGAAAATACCAGAAAACAATGAACAAAATGGCATTAGTAAGACCCTGTCAATAATTACTGTGAATGTAAATGGATTAAATTTTCTAATCAAAAGACAGAGTGGCTGAATGGCTGAAAAATAGGACCCAACTATATGCTACCTACAAGAGATTCCCTTCACTTTTAAGGATATAGACTGAAAGCGAAGGGATGAAAAAGATATTTCATGCAAATGAAGACCAAAAGAGAGTAGAAGTGCTATACTTAAATAAAATAGACTTCATGTCATAAACTGTAAAATAAAGTCATTATACAGTGATAAAGGGGTCAATTCATCAAGAAGATATAATAATTATAAATATGGGCTAAAAACTGGAGAACCTAAGTATGTAAAGCAAATATTAATATGTCTGAAGAAAGAGAGATGGACTGTAATGTAGCAGTAGGGGACTTCAATACCCACTTTCGGCAATGGACAGATCATTCAGACAGAAAATCGATAAGGAAACATCAGTCTTAAACTATACTTTTAGACCAAATGGACATAACAGATATATACAGAATATACCATATAATGGTAGCAAATACACATTCTTCTGAAACACAGAGAACATTCTCCAGGATAGATCACATTATGCCACAAAACACATTAATAAATTTAAGAAGATTCAAATCACATTAAGCATCTTTTCTGAACATCCTGGTATGAGACTAGAAATCAATAACAGGAGGAATTTAAGAAAATTGACAAATATATGGAAATTGAACAACATGCTTCTGAACCACCAATGTGTCAAAGAAGAAATTAAAAAGAGAATTAAAAGATCTCTTGAGATAAATAAAAATAAAAACAAAGCATACCAAAACCTATGGGATGCAGCAGAAGCAGGTCTAAGAGGGATGTTGATAGTGATAAATGCCTACATCAGAAAAGAAGAAAGAATCCAAATAAACAACCTAACATTACACCTCAAGGTACTATAAAAAGAACTAAGCCTAAATCTAATAGAAGGAAAGAAATAATAAAGATCAGAACAGAAAGAGATGACATAGAAACTAGAAAAACAATAGAAAAGATCAATGAAACTAAGAGTTTGTTTGTTGAAATGATAAACAAAATTGAAAACCTTTAGACTAAGAAAAAAGAGAAAAGTCAAGTGGAATGAGAAATGAAGGAGGAAACATAACAACGAATACCACAGAAATGTAAGGGACCATAAGACTATGAACAATTATATGCCAAAAATTGGATAACCCAGAAGAAATGGAAAATCCCTAAGCATATGATACCTACCAAGACAAAATTATGGAGAAACAGAAAATCTGAACAGACCAATAACAAATATGGAGATTTGATTAGTAATAAAAAGTCTCCCATAAAAAGAGTTCAGGACCTGATGGCTTTACTGCTGATCTTACCTAACATTTAAAGAAGGACTAATACTCATCCTTCTCAAACTCTTCCAAAAAACTGAAGAAGAGGAATACTTCCACACTCATTTTACGAGGTCAGCACTACCGTGATACCAAAGCTGACAAAGGCACTGTAGGAAAAGAAAATTACAGGCCAAAATCCCTGATGAACATAGATGCAAAAACCCTCGACAGAATACCAGCAGACTGAATTCAACAGCTCATGAAAAGGATCATTCACCACGATCAAGTGGGATTTATCCCTGGTATGCAAGGATGGTTCAATATATGCAACTCTATTAATGTGATATGCCACATTGAGGGAAGGATAAAAACCATATATCATCTCATTAGATGTATAAAAAACATAAAACAAAACACAACATCCTCTCATAATAAAAACACTCAATAAATTAGATATACTGTAGAAGGGATGTGCTTCAACATAATAAAGACCATATATGACAAACTCACAGATAACATCATATGCAATGGTGAAAAGCTGAAAGCTTTTCCTCTAAGATCAGGAACCAGATAAGGATGCTAACTCTCGCCACTTCTTTCAACACTGTATTGCAAATCCTAGCCAGGGCAATTAGGCAAAAGGAAGAAACAAAAGGCATCCAAATTGGAACAAAAGAAGTTAAAATTGTCCCTGTTTGCAGATGACATGATCTTACATATAGAATCCTAAAGATGCCAACAAAAACACTGTTAGAGCTAATAAATTCAGTAAATTTGCAGGATACAAAATCCACAGACAAAAATAAAGAGCATTTTTATACACCGAGAATATACTGTCTGAAAAAGAAATCAGATAATAATCCCATTTACAGTAGCTCAAAAAATATAAAATACTTAGGACTCGATTTGCCCAGGGAGCCTGGAGAACATGTGAGAGCTGGAGGGCATGTTTCCCGATGGCTGTTGATAAATGTTCATTCTCGTGGTCTGCCCTGCTGCTTGTTGATCCCAACACCAGGAATTGGTTGTGTTTAGCTTGCTGCGTAGCAGACACCTCTGTGTGGCTGGATCCAACCTCAGAGGTGTGTGGAGCTCTCTCTGTGAAACCTTTGGTGTCCTCTGAGGGGTGTGGACACAGGTATAGAACATCTCTACTTCCCTAGCTCAGAGGCGGATGGGGTTGTCACCTGTCTCCCTAACCCAAGGACTGAGGTTTTGCCGGAGTTAGCCCGTGTAGCTGACATAGACAGCCCGCGCTCTACGCTGCTCCACTCCTCATTCCACCCTGATCAGACGAGGTTGAGAGCATAAGGGCTCTTCACACCTGGCCTCTTACAGCAGCATGCTCTGTGGTGTGGGAATGGCAGGCCTGATGAGGACAAGCTGTGGAGGCAGGGCTGGGACACAGGATGCTGGTGTCAGAGGAGGGGGCTCAGCTGCCTGCTGTACCCAGGCAAGAGCAGGCCCAGCCTCCTGGGGCCCGCCTGCAGGAGCGGCATGGATGGAGGAGGACCTGAGCGCTCAGCTCTGCTTGTGCTGGGGTTGGGCGGGAGAGTTGAAGCCGGCGTGGGCACGTCCCTGTCCTTCTGAGGAGAGTGGCTATTGTCATTTGCTGGTCTCTCCTGCAGCCTTGCATTAGTCAGCAATGCTTGGCCTTTGGAATGTCTTGTTCACCAGGAGTCCTGGCACCTTCTCCTGTCCCTTCATAGCACAGGGTCCCCCAGACCACTCTTTTGTTTGGCCCATGGGACCGCGAGTGCCCTTTGCTTCCCACACATTCTGGGCAGGAGTGCAGTGAAGGTCATTTCACAATGGCAGGATACACTCGCAGCATGGCCCAAAGCCTGGGCACGTCAGAAATATTGTATGTTTTCCACTGAGAGCAACAGCAAGACAGATGCAGGGAGAAAAACAAAACAAAAAACAAACAAAAGCTCCCAGGGAATTACTGAGATGACGAGCGTGATGAGGAGGGTTCCTGTCATCCTTTTTGTACCTAGTGGAGGATAGCGTCAGCATATGGGCACAGCTGGGCTCGTGGGGGCACAGGCAGACTGCTCACCCTATGCAATCTAGGCAGGTGGCGTGTGCCAGCCAGGCCAGGCATATTGAGGCACTGCTGCTTTAAAAGTCCAGCTCAACGAGCTCAGGCAGCATGTGGTAGATACACATATGTAGTAAAAGTTCCAAAATTATTGGTGATAGTACATTCATCATCTGCACCTGCTCACTCCATTGGATGCGGGCAGAGGAGCTGGGTGGGAATGCCTTCCTGCGGGAGGTGTGGGTAGAGGGGACAGAGGTGGGATGGCAGGGAGGGTCAGGAATGAGCGGAGTCCGTACGCCAAACTATGGAGTGGGACAGGAAGGGGTACCTGAGAGCCTCCTAAATGCTCATTAGGAAGTTCAGAAAGAGTCCATAATTTCTGTCAAAACCACCGACAGTGGCTGTGCCTGAGCTCAAATCCTCACTCTTCCTATTGCCAAAGTGGCACTGGGCAAGGGTTTGCAGAGTGGATCTCTGCCTCAGCTTTAGTACCTGTGAAATGGGCATGTCCCAGCAGCACTTACTCATAGAGCATCAAGAGGGCCAAGTGCATTCATGCACACTGACTCGGAAAGTGCCTGGCACACACACAGTGCCCAGTGCCCGGCTGACTTGGAGAGTGCCCAGTGCCTGGCTGACCCGGAGAGTTCCTGGCACACACACAGTGCCCAGTGCCTGGCTGACTCAGAGAGTGCCTGGCACACAACAGTGCCCAGTGCCCAGCAGCCGTTTGTCTGGATTCTCTCTAAATGTAGGACGCTGCCAATACTGAGTCTTGTGAGTCCGGTGCACACTTGGATTGCATGTGTGCACAACACACATTGGACACATAAACACACAGGCAAACAAGCGTGTGTGTAAACGCGCTTGAGAGAATTGAAGAGCATCAGTCCATGTTGGAAAATCCAACAACATCGAATATAGCTATGAACATGTCTTTCAGGCGTTCTTAAACGTGTGATTGATTAACGTGTGATCTGATCTTGATGCCCGAACCCTGGAAATGTTTTAGGAGCAGGACACAGCCCTCCTGAGGAAAAGGCTCCTACGCTGGCTGCCTTTGGGTTTGCTTCTCTGTGAGGTGGCGATTCTGAACGACGTGGTGATTCTAGGTCTGTGCTCACAGTGTGTTCTGAGACATGCTGTCACCCCTCTGCATTTCTGGTGCTCAGGAGGCCATTAGGGAGGGGCTGGTGGCTTTGAGTGGCCTGGGGGGTGGTGGTGGCCTGTCTCTGTGGCTGCCACGGCACTGCTGATCACCTGCATGGGCGTGTCCACTAGGGCTGCGGGTGGGGTGAGGTCCGGTCATTATGCCATTGGCGGCCAACACCGTTGAAGACTAAAGCTTGCATCAGGGTGCCGTGGACATGCTGTAACCCCGGCGGGTGGCCACAGCAAGGTCCCTATGTCCTTGTCACCTGCACGCCATTCCCTCCACCACGGGCAGCTGCAGACTCCACGACGTGGCCAGTCAGAGCTCCCGTCCCTGCGGCAAGCCCCTGGTTCTACTGAGAAGCCTGGTTACCCTCTCGGTGGTGGTCTCAGTGGTTTTGCTCTGTCTCCTGCCCCGTCTTGGCTACAAGAGGCTGGGCTCTGGGACGGATGGCAGACGGTGTGAACTGCAGACGGGGCCTGCTCGGTCACTGCTCCCTCTCCTCTTGGGGGTCTGGGGAGCTGCCTGAGGCTCACAGCCTCGGTTCATTTCCCACATAGGAGTTTGTTTACCTGTGACGGCTGCCGCCTGACTGAAGTACTTGCTTGGTTTTCTTATTGTGGCGAATACAAAAGCATGGCATGAACGTAACAAGAAGTGTTTTTTTTCATGCGTGTGGTCGAATGCGTCTTCCCTTGACATCAGTGCTACCTTTCCTCAGTTCTCTTCTCTCAGGAGTGTTTTCCTCCTGAGAGCTGAAGCCCCTGCATGTGGGAGCACAAGGAGGGATCAGCCATCTGTGTCCGGCTGCTGTGCGTGTGGGAGCACGAGGAGGGATGAGCCGTCTATGTCCTGCTGCTGCGTGGGAGCACGAGGAGGGACCACCGTCTGTATCCCGCTGCTGTGTGGGAGCACGAGGAGGGATGAGCCCTCTGTGTCCCGCTGCTGTGTGTGGGAGCACAGGGAGGGACAAGCCATCTGTGTCCGGCTGCTGTGTGTGTGGGAGCACGAGGAGGGATCAGCTGTCTGTCCGGCTGCTGTGTGTGGGAGCACGAGGAGGGATAAGCCGTCTGTGTCTGGCTGCTGTGTGTGGGAGCACGAGGAGGGATGAGCCATCTGTGTCTGGCTGCTGCATGTGGGAGCACGAGGAGGGATCAGCCGTCTGTCCGGCTGCTGTGTGTGGAGCACGAGGAGGGACGAGCCGTTTGTGTCTGGCTGCTGCATGTGGGAGCACGAGGAGGGATCAGCTGTCTGTCCGGCTGCTGTGTGTGGAGCACGAGGAGGGACGAGCCGTTTGTGTCTGGCTGCTGTGTGTGGGAGCATGAGGAGGGATCAGCCGTCTGTCCTGCTGCTGTGCTCACTTCAGCAGCGCTGTCTCCTTCAGGACTCAACATGCCCTGCAGAGTAAGTATGGCTGCCACAGCTCACAAACTCAGCCGCAGCCTCGACCCCGCTGCTCTGCCCACGGCTTCCTGGCTGTGGACATCTGAGCCAGGCCAGACTCCTGATCTGCGTCTCCTAGACCCACACACCCCTGACGCATGGCCCCGCAGTACTTCCACATTCACCGGAAAGTTCCCACATTGTGTAGTCAAAGACAGTTGCTTCATTATAGAGTTTAACAATAAAATACACTTTTTTCATCTTACTTTTGATAAGCTACTTTCCCAAGACAGACAGAAAAGACCAGTTACTCAGTTGTTGGTTTTTATATCTTGGGTTTACTATGCTGAGTGAGGATTTGTCTGAAAATAGAAAGGAAAAAAAAAAAAAAAGGCAGAGCCACTCCTGAGACAGTTGGGTTCTTAGCGGCAAAGGACCCTCTTAATACAGGCTCAGTTTGACTTGAGTTCAGGGCTTCTCAGGAGAGGATCCTGAGGCCTGACTGTCCCTTCTGGGAACACAGTGTTCTCTAACCCTAGAGAGGAGGCCAGGTCTCTTAAGAGGCAGATTTCCATGCGACCCAAAATGTCTGGGAGACGATGGCTGGGCTTTGAGCTGGGAGCCTCTGGAAGGAGAAATGGCTTTTGACCCTGTAAATCCTGCTCCTCTGGTGACCAAAGTGAGTTATGCGGGGCTCAGAGAAGCTGAGAGGGTTCACACCACAAAAGAACTAGCAGGGTTTATTCTGGCTTTACCCATGGTTGACTCAGACCTTTGTCAAGAAACTTCCTTTCCAGGAGCATGGATGGGGATTTTGGGCTCTCCTGGCTCCTGGACTCCTTGGGGTTTGGGGCGTGGCAGGAGGTGGGTGCAAAGCCAGCACCAATGCGCAGGGCCCCACGCACACCACACACCCGAGCATTTCCATGCACCTCTGTGCTCTTAGCCAGTCTGGATCTGTGTCTTCATAGCAGACTGTGGGCATATGACAATGTCTCTTATACTGTAAAGTTACATGCAAATGGCTGTGCCCATCCGCTTGGATTTTGGTGACTATGTTCTTGATGAAAACACACAAAGTATGCACTCCTGGTATTCCTATTTGCCTTTGTTATTTAGGAGTATGTGTATGACTCTACTACTGTTTTATATGCTTTTAAACCATACACAAAATTTATTTGCTTATTTTCATTTATATTTTTTGAGACGGAGTCTTGCTCTGTCACCCAGACTGGAGTGCAGTGACATGATCCCAGCTCATTGCAACCTCTGCCTCCCCGGTTCAAGTGATTCTCCTGCCTCACTCTCCCAAGCAGCTGGGATTATAGGCGCGGCTAACTTTTGTATTTTTAGTAGAGGTGGGGTTCACTATGTTGATCAGGCTGGTCTTGAACTCCTGATCTCAAGAGATCTGCCCGACTCGGCCTCCCAAAGTGGTGGGATTAGAGGCGTGAGCCACTGCGCACAGCCCTCAAGATTTAAATGGAAGCTGTGATGACGAGCACATGGCTTTGAGCCTGCACCACCTCTTTAGACTCTCACTAGCCTATGTTTCCAGAGCACCCTGTAGCCGTGGGACGGCGCAGGGCCTGGCGCCTGTTCACAGCCTGCTGGTTCTGGGCACAGCTGCCCTGAGGCCTCCCCTCCCGCTTTCCATCTTTGTCATTTCAGTCTCGGGAGACCTTCTATTTCTCTACTTTAGACAGTTGAGATCTCTCTGCAAACAACACTTCCATTGTTCAACATTTGGGAAAATTTTAAAATTGATAACACGTTCCTCAGCAAAAAAGGGGTTTTATGACGGTGGAGAAACCCCACGGCCGCGTCTCTACACAGCGTCGGGCCGCACCCGTCCAGCTCCCCCAGGCTCTCTCGGCTCCTCCTTTCATCTCCTGGTTCTCTCTCCATCTGCTCTCTCCACCCATTATCTCAGTGCTGCTATGAAAGGTCTTCAAAGACCTAGTTTCAGAAAACATCCCCTGGAGAGGACCAATTAAACGCAGAAGGATGGTTTGTGTGCAGAGGCTGAGCCGTCAGAGTAGAGATGATCCTGCGTTCCCAGGTAGAGCCGCGGCTCCTGCCCTCGTCGCTGTCCCTCCCTGCCGGTGTCAGACCAAAGCCCGCGTCCTTACCGACCCCCGGGCAGGCTCTGCCGGCCTCCCCCAGGCAGCCATGGCCCCCGACGGGGTTAGCCACCTTCTCATGGCTGCTGCCTCTCTTCGCAGCTTCAGGCCGGAGAGGACCTGCTTTCCGATTGGGCCCAGGAAAACCAGATGTGCTTGAAGGCTGTGGATTTAGGATTTGGTGTTCCAGATATGGAAGGGACACAATTCATATTATGCGGTCTGTGGAACAATGATTTGACAGGCCAGTTAAAGCATTAGACGAGTTTAAACTGCTTGAGAGCAAACTGCTGTGTCTTGGTGCAGTTCGGGGGCAGCGGTGGGGCGTGGGGGCCGCCGCAGGGCTCTGGGGGTTCGGGGGCAGCGGTGGGGCATGGGGGCTGCCGCGGGGCTCTGGGGGTTCGGGGGCAATGGTGGGGCAGGGAGGCCGTCCGGGGCTCTGGGTTAAGTGCACAGACCTCGACTGTCTTCACAGAACTAAGGAGACCTTTATTTTAACTGGCACACCGTGGGGTCAAGTTCACACTGAGAGGTGATAACTTGCTAGCAGCCCTCGCTCACTCTGGGCGCCTTCTCTGCCTCGGTGTCTGCTCTGGCCGGGCTCGAGGAGCCCCTCAGCCCGCCGCTGCACTGTGGGGGCCCCTCTCTGGGGCTTGCTGAGGCCGGAGCCGGCTCCCTCTGCTTGCTCCAGCAGCAGGGGAGGTGTGGAGGGAGAAGCGCGGATGGGAGCCGGGGCTGCACACGGCGCTTGTGGGCCGGCGCAGGTTCTGGGTGGGCACGGGCTTAGCGGGCCTGGCACTCCGTGGGACTGGCTGGCACCTGCTGGGCTTGATTGGAGGCTGGATCCCGTGAGTGGACTGCCATTCCCTCTTCCCTGGGTCGTTGGCCACGATGGTGGGTCTCTGTCTCTTTCTCGCTTCCCCTCTTTTTCTCTTGGTTGTCTGGGACGAGCTCCCATTCGGCTGCCTGGAGTGCCCGGGCTAGGGGCCACAAAGTCCTGCAGCGAGTACCAGTGAGAGGTGAAGCTGGCTGGGCTGCTGGGAGGGTGGGGACTTGGAGAAGTTTTCTGTCTAGCTAAAGGATTGTAAATGCACCAATCAGTGCTCTGTGTCTAGCTAAAGGTTTGTAAATGCACCAACCAGCACTCTGTCAAAACGGACCAGTCAGCCTCTGTAAAATGGACCAATCAACTCTCTGTAAAATGGACCAATCAGCAGGATGTAGGTGCGGCCAGATACGGGAATAAAAGCAGGCTGCCAGAGCCAGCAGCAGCAAACCGGTTGGGTCCCATTCCACAGTGTGGAAGGTTTGTTTTTTTGCTGTTCGCAGTAAGTTTTGCTGGTGCTCACTCTTTGGGTCCTCACTACGTCTGTGAGCTGTAACACTCACCGCGAAGGTCTGCAGCTTCACTCCTGAGGCCAGTGAGACCACAGATCCACCACGAGGGAGGAACAACTCTGGATGTGCTACCTTTATGAGCTGTAACACTCACTGTGAGGGTCTTCAGCTTCACTCTTGAAGCCATAGAGACCACGAACCCACTGGGAGGAATGAACAATTCTGGACGCGCTGTGTTTATGAGCTGTGACACCCACTGCAAAGGTCTGCAGCTTCACTCCTGAAGTCAGGGAGACCATGAACCCACCGGAAGAAACTCCGGACACACCTGAAGGAACAAACTCTGGACACACCATCCTTAAAAACTGTAACACTCACCGCGAGGGTCCGCGGCTTCATTCTTGAAGTCAGCGAGACCAAGAACCCACCAATTCCAGACACAACATGTCCATCTACATCAGGAAGTTGTGGGTTCTGGGCTTATTGGTTTGTATTGATTGTTGGTTTCGAGAGAGAATTTCAGTTTGTTGCCCAAATGGTGCGGTCTCAGCTCACTGCTACCGGTTCAAGCAATTCTCCTGCCGCAGCCTCCCACGTAGCTGGGATTACAGGCGCCCACCTTCACGTCCAGCTGAATTTTTTTTTTTTTTTTGTATTTTAGTAGAGACGGGGTTTCATCATGTTGCACAGGCTGGTCTTGGGATTTGACCTTGTTTCCTCCTCCCTGGGGTCAGAGGTCCCCTGGCAGGTGGTGGGTGGTCCCTGCATTCGATTCCCACTTCCCTGTCCACTGGGAAGTGTATTCTGGAAGGAAGTTCCTACATCCTTCTGGCCCTAGGAATGTTCTAGACATGTTATGTGCTGAGGCTTGTGGGGCAGGCTCAGGCCTCCTGCAGATGCCTGTTTTCTCATAGGAGCCATACTTGGTCCCCGGCCACCCCGGGCCTTGGATCTGATGATTCTCTGGGTATGTCAGACAAGGACCTGGCCTCCCTGTTATGTGCTGGAGGTCAGGGAGGTCAGGAGCAGGGCTGGCGCTTCTAACTCCCGTCCCCCCCCTCGTGTGCCTGGTGGTCCTGCCCGGCTGAGAGCCTTTCTCTCAGACTCTGCCGCAGCCGTGATGCCAGACAGGAGAAGCCAGGGAGGGCATGGGCTGCTCCCTGAAGGCGGATTCCTCTCCCCAGGTGGGAGGAGGAGCCTCTGTAGCTGCCCTGGGCTGCTCCTCTTTCCCAGGGTGGTCTGACCACAACCCCGTCCAGGCAAGGGAGTAGGGAGGACCGTACAGAGTTTCTCTTCCCCAGCTCATTGTTTTGGAGACAGACTTGGAGGCAAGGCTAGAGCTGTACGTCCCAGCCCCTGCGTGTGCACCTCGTGCAGCAGTGTGGCAAGGCCCTGACAGTGCCTTCAAGGGGTGCTTCTGGCAGGCCCCGGGAGCTGTGTGATGAGGAGGAGACTTGGGAGAGCGCGGGTTAGGTCCTGGCACTGTAGCCGCCTCCTCTTGCTGATTTCAGGGGTCAGTGTTTTCAGGGTTCATCTCCTTCATAGGGCAGACTTGAGGGCTTCAGGTACAAACGTCCGTGTCTCCATCAGGCCTGGGCCGGGCCTCCTCTGTCTGGAGCACACTCCTCTGTGGTCTTCAGCATTGGTGCCCGTGGAGTGGCTGAAGCCCTGACTGCCCGTTGTGGCTGAGGTGCGGGACCGAACGGCGAACAGAGTGGGCAGGACCCTGAGGAGGCTGGAGGCCGATTCGCACAGGCTGCCGTCATCTCACCGCTCTGACAGTTCTTAAAGCAACAGTGCAAGAGAAATCCACTGCGACGTGAGAAGAGCATGTTTATGTGCACGTGTATGTGCGCGTGTGTGCGTGTGTGGGCACGTGTGTGTGTGTGTGTGCACGTGTGTGAGAGGATGGCTTCTGAGGAAGGGGCTGTTCATGGAGCTCTGATCAGCCACTCTTGCCCGTGGGGATCTTGCAGGGTCCGACCAGTCAGTGCCCCCCACCCCACCCTGTTAAGAGGGGACGGTGCCCGGTCCTCACCCCGCTGTGGGCTGCCTGAGAGTTTGGCTTCTCCCTCCAGAGCTGATAGACAGCACCTGAGCATATGGCCCCCTTGGCCCCAGCTCGCAGTGGCATGCCTGGCACCCTCCGCCCCTGCCTCCACTACGAGGAGGCCGCCCGCACACCTGGGGAGGCATATCCTGCCAGCTGAGCGTCCCCAGGCCGACGTCCTTCCCAGCCATGGCATCAGGGCCCCGCAGCAGCTGGTGTCACAGCACCCACATCCATCAGCTTCCCTGGAGCCCCTGGCACAGTGCTGTGTGGGCCTGGAAACGCTGGAAGCATGGTTTCATCCCTCAGGAAGCTGGTGGTTAATAAATGGGGCCAAGTTAATAAAGAAGGAAGCTACCAACAAGGCCATGCGGTCACCACGACTGCCCAGGGCCAGGGTGTGGGGGTGCTGCCTTACAGCCTGTCAGGGCTGGGGTGTGGTGGTGCTGCCTTACAGCCTGTCAGGGCTGGGGTGTGGGGGTGCTGCCTTACAGCCTGTCAGGGCTGGGGTGTGGGGGTGCTGCCTTACAGCCTGTCGGGGCCAGGGTGTGGGGGTGATACATTACAGCCAGTCGGGGCTGGGGTGTGGGGGTGATACATTACAGCCAGTCGGGGCCGGGGTGTGGGGGTGCTGCCTTACAGCCTGTCGGGGCCGGGGTGTGGGGGTGATACATTACAGCCAGTCGTGGCCGGGGTGTGGGGGTGCTGCCTTACAGCCTGTCGGGGCCGGGGTGTGGGGGTGCTGCCTTACAGCCTGTCGGGGCCGGGGTGTGGGGGTGCTACCAGGACCGGGATGTGGGGGTGCTACCTTACAGCCTGCCGGGGCCAGGGCAGGAGCTGTGCTTCAAGGGCAGAGAGGCTTTCCAGGTGGACAAGGGACGAACACTTGGGGAGGGAGGGAAGGTTCAGATGGAAGAGGAAGCTGAGAGGAGACGCACCCCTGGAGGCAGCTGGCTGACCGGTGGGCTCCCAGGAGACTGTAGGATTTGTGCAGATAAAAGTCAGGCAGCAGAGTCAGAGGGCAGCCATAGCACATGTAAGGCAGCGGGGATGCTGACAGCAAGACGTTTTCTGGAGAATCTGGGTTTTATTGCAAATACAAATTCACTGTTCTCAGGGTGGCGGAGGGACCAGCTCCTCGGGAAGGTCACCCCCTTGGCCACCTGTTGTCCCTGAGGGGCTGATGGAGGGAGGAGGCCACCTTATGAACTGCACCAGGTGCGTGGCTTTGGCGGTGGAGGCCCCATCACTGCAACTCTTCTTCTGGGAGTTCGGCTCTGCCTGCCACACGTGGAGGTGCGCAGGGTGGGGGCCAGCCCCGGCAAACCCACCCCACATAACGTAGTACCTCGATTCTCACCAAAGAACAAAAATTACTTGCGATTACGTGCAATTAGCAATTTTAAATTATTAATGGTGGTGAAAGAATGTGTCTATTCAACAAGTAATTTATTGCAATTTTTGTAATTGAAAGTAATTTCTAGCAATTAAATCCTAATTTAGAGCATTTTCTGGGTGACGCCTTTATTCATGGGGTGCACGCCAGTTTTATTGTTGGCTGCTTTGTTCCAGGCACTTTGTCCAGTAAAATTTGCTGGGTAGGCTCTTTGGGAAGAGAAAAATAGCCGAACTCTAGGCAATGTAGAAAAAAACAGAGTGGGTCTGCCAGCACAGTGAAGCTGTGGCTTCCCTGGAGAGGTGTGAGGAGGTGCGCGCCTTCCCACGGAGACAGCCCTGCAGCTTGTTCAGAGGCCCTCCGAGGAAGTGGGCAGGTACCTGGGCCAGCGTCCAGGGAGCACGTCTCTGTGGCCCCGAGGCGCTGTCCCCACTGTCCCCACAGCCACGGTGCTGTCCCTGCTGGAGGCTGGTCCAGGCTTGGCCGCTGGCTTGAGCTCTTCCCCAGGGCTCCTCGGCACTGCTGCCGGCCCCTGGGGACTTCATTGTTCTGTTTCCTCTTTCCTGGTAAGAACACCCTTTACCCTCAGAAGGCAGCTTTTTGAACCCCACAATCAGAAAGTGCTCCCTATTTTGGGGGGAGACAGGACTCTGCTACGCCCCAGGAGTTGACCTGTGGTGGATTTGAATATAAAAGGCAGCCAGGAGATGGTCTTTGTCTAACCCAGGCGGGAGATCTTATCCCTGATGAAGTCTCTTCTTTGTCAAGTAGCAAATAAATATTCGGAGTGAATTCTTCAGAAACAAAATGACCTGTGTTTCTATGTGAAATGCAACCGCGTTCTCCTCCAGAAAGCTGCAGTTAGGCTCCCTGTGTGTGGCCACAGCGTGATTCCTGGTCATGGGGTGACTCCCCCCGTAGGGTACCTGAGCCCCTCTGGGCCCCACACCTCAAATGCAGATGCAGTAATGTCGTCCCAGGCAGCAGGAAGCCACGCGGCCGCTCCACACATTTCCACAGCGTTCCCAGGAAGGCTGCTGACAAGCTGGGCCGAGCGCCTCGGGCTCGTCCACACACGCTAGATCCCGGAGTGTGAGGGTGTCTGTGGCTCCCCCTGTGCCTGCGGCTCCCCCGTGCCTGTGGCTCCCCCTGTGCCTGCGGCTCCTCGTGTGTCTCCTCCTGTGTCTGCGGCTCCCCGTGCCTGCGGCTCCTCCCACGTCTGTCTGCGGCTCCTCCCGAGTCTGTCTGCAGCTCCTCCTGCGTCTGCGGCTCCCCCTGCGCCTGCGGCTCCTCGTGTGTCTCCTCCTGTGTCTGCGGCTCCCCCTGTGTCTGCGGCTCCCCCTGTGTCTGCGGCTCCCCGTGTCTGTGGCTCCTCCCATGTCTGTCTGCAGCTCCCCCTGTGTCTGCGGCTCCTCGTGTGTCTCCTCCTGTGTCTGCGGCTCCCCCTGTGTCTGCGGCTCCCTGTGTCTGCGGCTCCTCCCGTGTCTGCGGCTCCTCCCGTGTCTGCGGCTCCTCCCATGTCTGTCTGCGGCTCCCCCATGCCTGTGGCTCCCCCTGTGTCTGCGGCTCCCCGTGTCTGCGGCTCCTCCCATGTCTGTCTGCGGCTACCCCTGTGTCTGCGGCTCCCCCTGTGTCTGCGGCTCCTTGTGTGTCTCCTCCTGTGTCTGCGGCTCCCCCCTGTGTCTGCGGCTCCCCCCTGTGTCTGCGGCTCCCCCCTGTGTCTGCGGCTCCCCCCTGTGTCTGCGGCTCCCCCCTGTGTCTGCGGCTCCTCCCTTGTCTGCGGCTCCTCCCATGTCTGTCTGTGGCTCCCCCATGCCTGTGGCTCCCCCTGTGTCTGCGGCTCCCCGTGTCTGCGGCTCCCCGTGTCTGCGGCTCCTCCCATGTCTGTCTGCGGCTCCCCCTGTGCCTGCGGCTCCCCCTGTGCCTGCGGCTCCCCCTGCGTCTGCGGCTCCTCCCGCGTCTGTCTGCGGCTCCTCCCGCGTCTGTCTGCGGCTCCTCCTGCGTCTGCGGCTCCTGCCGTGTCTGCATCCACGACGCTGGGACAGGGCTTCAGGCAGTGCTTCTGCCCTTGGTTCTGCATCTCCTGGCCTCCCCGGCAGGCAAGGAGCTCACAGTGTGGGCTTGCGGTGGGTGCTCACTGGCCATAAACGTTCGGTGTCATTTTCAAGACGGAGAAACAGCACACGCAGGGCCCTGGAGAGGCTGCCTGGAGCTCCACGTGCCCTGTCCTAGGAGGGTTCCTCCCCTGCGAGCTCACTCCCGAAGGGCACTCGAATCCTGCAGCTGGGGGGCTGAGTCCTCTCTCCCCTTCGTCCCACAGCCCTGGGTCTTGTCTTCCTTGTGGCTGGAGTTGCAGCTACAGCACAGAGCTCTTCCCCTTTACGTTCTGAGCTGTTTGGAGGCCCATGGCCACTTTCATATTCCCCGATGCTCAATAAATGATGAATGAGTGAAACGAGAGTCCCAAACCGTGGGACTGTCAGCAGAGTCTGCATGCACCGGGCTGGGGGGCAACACAGCCAAGCCCCATCAGCTATTGACTGTAGCTTCCTCCTGGTCGTTCCTGATCCTTCCATCCACTCAGCCTTCCCACCTCTCCTTCTGCCGGTGGCACCTCCCTGATGGCCCTCACACCTATGAGGCCCTGGTTTTGCCTCACTCTGCAGTCTGGTGAAAGGGATCTGGCAGACGCGACTGTCTCCATCCTGAGGGCTTATCCCGGCAGTGGCGCTGAGACCTCCCCTCACCTGGTGCTCCGAGATTTGACTCTGTGAGGTTGGCTCCTGCCTGTACTCAGGCTTTCAACCCTGGTGTCTGGGGTGCAAGGCAGGTGGGCCGTGTGCGGTGTCTTCGAGGTGGGCTGCCGTTCTGGTGGAGAGTGAGGGGATGTGGAAGTTCCATGCAGACTGTATTTTCTGGGCAAACCTGCTCAGTGTTTTTGGTAAGTAATGCCTAAAATTCAAGACTCTAATTGAAGGTATATCCCTACTTCTGACTCAAACCACTTGAAAAACTCAGTCAATAGACAGTGACGTTGGGACCCAAGTCTTTAAAGCTCTGCTGCAATTCTCATCCTTGACCATTGGTACCGGGCAGTTGCAAAAGGCTGAGCAAGTACAGCCCAGGCAGGGAGACCACAGGGCCTGCCCGGGCCCCGGAGACGCTGCTCTCCCGAGACAAGACGTCCCGGGGGGCTGTTTTTCCATTTGGACCAGTTCCACTTGGCTTGAGATGGGCTTCACTCTAGACCGTCCTCTGCCAGCTCAGCACGAAGTGTGCATAGTCACCTGATGGCACCCTGTGGTCACTTTCATGTTGTAGGAGGAAAAATCGTTTTAAAATTGGCTTAAATGAGGAGGGAACAACCTGACCGTCTTTTGACGGTGCAGCTTTTAACCCTAAAAGAATGTCAAACGAATTCATTTTTGTATATAATTACAAATTACTTATTAGTCACAATTGCCATAGCGACTGAAGGTTTGTGTCCGCCCACCCCCACGCCTCCAATTCCTACATGGAAATCCTCACCCAAGGCCATGGTGTTAGGGGCCTTTGCAAGGCGATGAGGCCCTGAGGAAGAGCCTCACGGATGGGCTAATGCGCTTCTGAAAGAGGCCTCAGGAGGCTTCTTCACCCCTTCTGCTGTGAGATGACAGGGGAAGGCCAAACCAAAAAGTGGGCGCTCACCAGACACTGAATCTGCGGGTACCTCCAGAACTGTGAGAAAGAAACCTCTGTTGTTTATCAATTACCCAAGCTATGGTATTTTCTTATAGCAGCCTGCATGGGCTGAGACACCTATCAAGTGAGTTATTAACGTTTATTAAAATTTGGCACAAACTAAAAGCCAGCAGTGTCTGCAGAGAAGCTGGATTGCCCCATGGGGCTTGGCTGTGTTGCCCCCATCCCGTGCATGTGGACTCTGCTGAGAGTCCCACAGTTTTGGGAAGGACCCTGATGAATTGTGACCATTGGTATTGCTTAGTGTTGATTGTGGCTTTTCATTATAAATTATGTAATTGAATACTTTAATGATAAGTTGTGGCTAGTCCAGCTTCAACAGTATGGATCTGCCGATTGTCAGATATTCAGTTAATTATGCAGTGTGTGGAGAGGATATATGTGCATCAAAAGCATTTTGATCCAAGAATTCCAGTGACTGGGTGTCATTTGGTGTTTTGCGGCTGACCGCTGCATTCACAACACAAGAGAAGCAGCACGTGACCTCTCCTGGCCACCCACTAGAGTCGAATTTTGTTTCCATCCCACAGTTACTCCCTCCAGCACACCCCAGGTGGAGGGGGCGGTCCAGGTGGAGGGGGCGGTCCAGGTGGAGGGGGCGGTCCAGGTGGGGGGGTGGTCCAGTTGGGGGGGGCGGTCCAGGTGGAGGGGCCGGCCCAGGTGGGGGGGTGGTCCAGGTGGAGGGGGGTGGTCCAAGGTGGGGGGGTGGTCCAGGTGGAGGGGGCGGTCCAGGTGGGGGGCGGCCCAGGTGGAGGGGGCCGTCCAGGTGGAGGGGGCCGTCCAGGTGGAGGGGGCCGTCCAGGTGGAGGGGGCAGTCCAGGTGGGGGGGCGGCCCAGGTGGAGGGGCCGGCCCAGGTGGGGGGGTGGTCCAGGTGTGGGGGGGTGGTCCAAGTGGGGGGGGGTCCAGGTGGAGGGGGCGGTCCAGGTGGGGGGCGGCCCAGGTGGAGGGGGCCGTCCAGGTGGAGGGGGCGGTCCAGGTGGAGGGGGCCGTCCAGGTGGAGGGGGCCGTCCAGGTGGAGGGGGCAGTCCAGGTGGGGGGGCGGCCCAGGTGGAGGGGGCCGTCCAGGTGGGGGGCGGCCCAGGTGGACGGGGTGGTCCAGGTGGAGAAGGTGGCTCAGGTAGAGAAGGCACCCCAGGGAGAGGGGCAGCCCAGTAGAGGGGTGGCCCAGCAAGCTCCCAGGGAGAGGGACAGCCAGGTAAAGGGGTTGGCCCTTCTGCAGCTAACAGTGGTCGAAACCTTCCCTTATTACTGCCCTGAAAGGACTCAGTTTCCCCTGGGGTGTTCAGCCCTCAATTGTGATAGCAGCACCCGCTGCAGGGGGCCTGGCCTGGTCATAGGCAGAGGGAGCCAGGGGGTCGGGGGCACGTTATGGCCAGTGAGTGAGGCTCACCTGTCTCTGGTAGGATCACCCTCTGTGAAGGTAGCAGCTTGCACCTTGTTGACCGGTCACCAGTGACATGGAGTTGGGCCAAGGAGGCGTCCTCACCCCGAGAACCATGCCTGTGCCCCCAGTGCCCCCGCCTGGCTCCTGCTCTGCACCTACAAAGCTGGCCTTTGTGCTGGCCCTTCTGCCTTCTGGACATGACTTGCCTTGCTGACCTGCCCTTGGCCGGTGGAGCCTTCCAGCCAGCCTCTGCCCACGGGGCTCTCCAGGCCCTGAGTCACTGCTGGCCTGACCAGTTCAGGTGTCCTGGCTTTTGCTGTGGGGCGTCTGTCCTGGGTCTCCTGATGGTCCAGCTCTGGGCTCCCCTCCACAGCAAGCAGCCCCTCCTGCAAAAGCTCTGGTTGGGGCACATCCAAGGTCAGAAGAGGCAGATTGCAGGTCAGGCAGAGAGTGGACAGGCAACTGCTGGGACTCTGTCTCTGCTGTTCTCTGGCTATCTCTGTCTCTGATTCTTTCTCTCTGTCTCCCTGTGTCTCTCTATCTCTGTCTCTCTGTTTCTCTGTCTCTATGTCTCTGTCTCTCTGTCTCTCTCTGTCTCTGTCTCTCTCTGTCTCTGTCTCCGACTCCCTATCCCTTTGTCTCTTTCTATCTCTCTGTCCCTCTCCTGCTCCCTTTGTCTCTCTCTCTGTCTCTGTCCCTCTGTCTCTGTCTCCCTCTGTCTCTGTGTCTGTTTCTGTCTCTTGGTCCCAGCCGGCAGCTGACTTTGCTGTCCTCCTGGGCCCTGGCAGGCTCCCGTCCTGCCATCCTGGACCCTTCACCATTGTTCCTACTCTGGCTCAGAGCACTTTCTTCTTGAAGCATCCTTTACCCACCCCAGGGACTTGAAAACTGGATTTGAAAATGCCAAATAGTTTTAAAATTAGAACTGCAGAATGTCTTCCCCAGAGCCCAGGCTTCCCAGGTGTCTGGGAAGCAAAGACAGCCAGCCTGGGCTGCAGGTACGCCCCGGGGACTGGGCACAGGATGGCAGCTGCTCACATTTATTGGCAGCAAAGGTCAAAGCAGAAACCAGGTGTGATGACGGGGACGGCCGCGCCTCCTGAGGCTGGTGTTTGGGCCTTTCTGCACCAGGCATGGCCTTGGCATTCCGCTTTACACTGCTAGGTGAGGGCCGTCTCCTTGTTCTCCTTCCATAGATGAGGAGACGAGGTTTGGCGATGGGGGGGAGCATCTGGGGCGGGGTCGGGCAGGGGCTCCTAGGAGGCCCCTTTGGGGCATTTTCCCTGAAGGCTACTCCAACAGAAGGTGGGGGTGACCGGAGGCAACAGTGGCGACTCCTGAGGGGCCTTGGAGCTCCTCCTGTGCTCCTCCGTTCAAAGTTGGGCAGCAGCCGCCACGTCCTTCCTAGAAAACAAAGCCGGGGAGGTTCAGTGTGTGCGTTCGAAAAGCTGCAATTTTCAGGCCCGGCAACGGCTTTCAACAACAACGTGGCTGCGATATTTCACACCCGCCCTGTGTGCGTGCGGCTGCGATATTTCACACCCGCCCTGTGTGCCTGCGGCTGGGATATTTCACACCCGCCCTGTGTGCCTGCGGCTGGGATATTTCACACTCACCCTGTGTGCGTGCGGCTGGGATATTTCACACCCGCCCTGTGTGCCTGCGGCTGGGATATTTCACACCCGCCCTGTGTGCATACGGCTGGGCTGGGATATTACACACCCGCCCTGTGTGCGTGCGGCTGGGCTGGGATATTTCACACCCGCCCTGTGTGCGTGCGGCTGGGATATTTCACACCCGCCCTGTGTGCCTGCGGCTGGGATATTTCACACCCGCCCTGTGTGCATACGGCTGGGCTGGGATATTACACACCCGCCCTGTGTGCGTGCGGCTGGGATATTTCACACCCGCCCTGTGTGCCTGCGGCTGGGATATTTCACACCCGCCCTGTGTGCATGCGGCTGGGCTGGGATATTACAAACCCACCCTGTGTGCGTGCGGCTGGGATATTTCACACCCGCCCTGTGTGCGTGCGGCTGGGCTGGGATATTTCACACCCGCCCTGTGTGCGTGCGGCTGGGATATTACACACCCGCCCTGTGTGCCTGCGGCTGGGATATTTCACACCCGCCCTGTGTGCATGCGGCTGGGCTGGGATATTACACACCCGCCCTGTGTGCGTGCGGCTGGGCTGGGATATTTCACACCCGCCCTGTGTGCCTGCGGCTGGGATATTTCACACCCGCCCTGTGTGCTTGCGGCTGAGCTGGGATATTACACACCCGCCCTGTGTGCGTGCGGCTGGGCTGGGATATTTCACACCCGCCCTGTGTGCATGCGGCTGGGCTGGGATATTTCACACCCGCCCTGTGTGCGTGCAGCTGGGATATTTCACACCCGCCCTGTGTGCATGCGGCTGGGCTGGGATATTTCACACCCGCCCTGTGTGCGTGCAGCTGGGATATTTCACACCCGCCCTGTGTGCGTGCGGCTGGGATATTTCACTCCCGCCCTGTGTGCGTGCGGCTGGGATATTTCACACCCGCCCTGTGTGCGTGCGGCTGGGATATTTCACACCCGCCCTGTGTGCGTGCGGCTGGGATATTTCACACCCGCCCTGTGTGCGTGCGGCTGGGATATTTCACACCCGCCCTGTGTGCGTGCGGCTGGGATATTGCACACCCGCCCTGTGTGCGTGCGGCTGGGCTGGGATATTTCACACCCGCCCTGTGTGTGTGCGGCTGGGATATTTCACACCCGCCCTGTGTGCGTGCGGCTGGGATATTTCACACCCCGCTCTGTGTGCGTGTGGCTGGGCTGGGATATTTCACACCCACCGTGTGTGCGGCTGGGATATTTCACACCCGCCCTGTGTGCGTGCGGCTGGGCTGGGATATTTCACACCCGCCCTGTGTGCGTGCGGCTGGGATACTACACACCCGCCCTGTGTGCATGCGGCTGGGCTGGGATATTTCACACCCGCCCTGTGTGCGTGTGGCTGGGATATTTCACACTCACCCTGTGTGCGTGCGGCTGGGATATTTCACACTCGCCCTGTGTGCGTGCAGCTGGGATATTTCACACCTGCCCTGTGTGTGGCTGGGCTGGGATATTTCACACCCACCCTGTGTGCATGCGGCTGGACTGGGATATTTCACACCCGCCCTGTGTGCGTGCGGCTGGGCTGGGATATTTCACACCCGCCCTGTGTGCGTGCGGCTGAGCTAGGATATTTCACACCTGCCCTGTGTGCATGCGGCTGGGCTGGGATATTTCACACCCGCCCTGTGTGCGTGCAGCTGGGATATTTCACACCCGCCCTGTGTGCGTGCGGCTGGGATATTTCACACCCGCCCTGTGTGCGTGCGGCTGGGCTGGGATATTTCACACCCACCCTGTGTGCGTGCGGCTGGGATATTTCACACCCGCCCTGTGTGCGTGCGGCTGGGCTGGGATATTTCACACCCGCCCTGTGTGCGTGCGGCTGGGATATTTCACACTCGCCCCGTGTGCGTGCGGCTGGGATATTTCACACCCGCCCCGTGTGCGTGCGGCTGGGATATTACACACCCGCCCTGTGTGCGTCCGGCTGGGATATTTCACACCCGCCCTGTGTGCGTGCGGCTGGGATATTTCACACTCGCCCTGTGTGCGTGCGGCTGGGATTTTTCACACTCGCCCTGTGTGTGTGCGGCTGGGATATTTCACACTCGCTCTGTGTGTGGCTGGGCTGGGATATTTCACACCCGCCCTGTGTGCGTGCGGCTGGGATATTTCACACTCGCCCTGTGTGCGTGCGGCTGGGATATTTCACACCCGCCCCGTGTGCGTGTGGCTGGGCTGGGATATTTCACACCCGCCCTGTGTGCGTGTGGCTGGGATATTGCACACCCGCCCTGTGTGCGTGCGGCTGGGATATTTCACACCCGCTCTGTGTGCGTGCGGCTGGGCTGGGATATTTCACACCCGCCCTGTGTGCGTGCGGGTGGGCTGGGATATTTCACACCCGCCCTGTGTGCGTGTGGCTGGGATATCTCACACCCGCCCTGTGTGTGTGCGGCTGGGATATTTCACACCCGCTCTGTGTGCCTGCGGCTGGGATATTTCACACCCCGCTCTGTGTGTGTGCGGCTGGGATATCTCACACCCCGCTCTGTGTGTGCGCGGCTGGGGCTCTGACGCTTTTGCAGGCGGCATTGTGTCACTGATTCACTTAGGGGCTCTCTAATTAGCCGGCGGCTCAATGAGCTGTGATTGCAGCTGAGACACAGACTTGTCGACGGTGCTGAGGATCTCGTGCCTTGAAGAGCGCTCAAATGGGCTGTCACACCACGAGGGTGAAACAGTTACCCAAATACAGTCACTGGGGCAGCATCTCTGTGCACATAACCCAGTGTGGGTTTAAATGGTAAGCTGGGAAGAGTCAACTGCATCAGCTTCTCTCTAAATTACGGGCTGGAGGTGGCAGGGAGGTGAGGTGAAGGAAGTAGGAAACAGTGTTCCTAAGTCCGTGGTCACAGCTGGTCACGTGGAGAGATGCCCAGAGCTCTTGCTGTAGAGTCAGGAAGAACAGAAGCTCAGCCTGGCATAGAGGTTGGTTTTATTTGCTGCCCTTGGTTCGTACACAGCACTAAAAATGTTTCTGAGTTTGATCTACTTAAATGATGGAAGGATGTGAGAGAGGTGAGAGAGAAGGCCCGCAGAAGCTTAGGCTGTGCCCAAAACGGCTCTAACCAGGAGCTCTCAGGGGCGAGTGGCAGGCCCCCAGGCCACGATGACCCTGCTCAGATGCTCAGCCACCCCTGTGTAAGGGTTCCCACTGCCACCTCCTTGAGGTGGAAGGTGGGGTGTGGAGCCCACGTCCATCATCTCCCTGAATTCCTATCGCTTTGACACCTGGAATTCCTCTGTGCTGCAGGCAGGGTCTGGGCCTTGTCCACAATCAACACTCACACAAAAACATGCTCCCTGGCTTCCAGGCGGCTCCAGATGGAGAGAGCACCCACCCTCCCCAGTGTCCTTTCTAACAGGGTTGCTGTTACCACCACGCCCCCGGGGTTCCCTGCGGGAACCAGCTCTGCCGGGCCAGCCGGTCAACTACAGCACCCAGCATCCCGTGTGCCCACAGTGCCTCGCTGCTCAGCTAACAAGCAGGTTGGCAGGTCCCTTTTCCTGACTGGCTCCTTCCTGATTAAGCAGCTTTTAAAATTCCACGCAAAGTGTCAACATTTCTAGACCTCTTAAACGCAAGAGCTTCCCGAGTGCCAGGCGGGACCTGCTGCGGGTGTGGGGCTGTCTGAGGTGCCAGTCACTGGAGACGACGCTGCAGATGAGGCACCTCCCGTGCAGCTTCCCCGCCCTTTAGTGACACGGAAAGTGGAAGCCAGACATCTTGGATGCAGACATGGGAGGGAGCTGGGGTGGGGGCAGCTGGGCCACCCCACCACCCCTGAAGGCCGGCCCCGCAGCGGCATCTGAACCACCAGCCAGGGCCACTGGAGCCCAGTTTCCTGTTTGTGCAGCCAGTGGATGAAGTTTTAAAAATTTGGCATATTTGAACTCCATTTTTTAATGGGGTCAGGCAATGTACTTTGAATTATTTATCAGACTGAATTCAATCTTCAAAAATTACAGAACTCTCATCTCTCTGCCCAGGTTAAAGCCGGGAAGTGGCCGTTGTGCCTGTCCTGAGGCCGCTGCTGCTGGGTCCCTCTGTCAGGCTGTTCCTCAGTTCACGGAATTCAGGCCTGATGCTCACAGCCACACTGGCCCCGGCTCTTTCTGCCAGACATCACACTGCAGCAGACACCGTCCCCAGCCTCACTGCCAGACATCACACTGCAGCAGACACCGTCCCCAGCTTCACTGCCAGACAATACCCCGCAGCAGACACCGTCCCCAGCCTCACTGCCAGACATCACACTGCAGCAGACACCGTCCCCAGCCTCACTGCCAGACAATACCCCGCAGCAGACACCGTCCCCAGCCTCACTGCCAGACATCACACTGCAGCAGACACCGTCCCCAGCCTCACTGCCAGACAATACCCCGCAGCAGACACCGTCCCCAGCCTCACTGCCAGACATCACACCGCAGCAGACACCGTCCCCAGCCTCACTGCCAGACATCACACCGCAGCAGACACCGTCCCCACTGGTCCTCCAGACCAGGGGTCCCCAACCCCTGGGGAGGCGAAGGAGCCCTGCGCCTCTGTGGGGTCTGAGCATGCTAGAGAGAGAAGCTGGGCAAACAGATGGGGTGGACGCAGCCCCCACGCAGACTCTGATTCTGTGTTCCATGGCGGGGCTCTGTGGGCCTCCACCCAAAGGCAGGGCTGAAGCTCCTGCTGATGGGGAGCCAGGCGGCCTCTGGCCACCACCTTTGATGTGTGCCTGGACCATGTCCTCATGGTGCCTCTGCTCATTCATTTCCAGCTGTACTCATCAAATGCCACGCTGTGTGCCCGGGGCTGTGCTGCTGGGCAGCCTCACACAGTTCTGCCAGGCCTCCTGCTGAGGCACTTCTCTGAGGGCTGGTGATAGACTGATGATGGCACCAGGTGATCCCTTCACTCAGAGTCTGGGACCAAACAGAAGTGTGCAGAGGGCAGCCTGGCAAGGGGGCTGTGCAGAGGGTGGACATGGGGGGATATATGCACCTGTGGGTGGGTGCCTGCAGGTGGGTGCCTACCTCCAGGTGTGTCCTGTCGGTGTGTACCTGCCTGCAGGTGTGCCCACAGGTGTGTGCCCGCAGGTGTGTGCCCGCAGGTGGGTGCCTGCCTGCAAGCATGTGCCCATAGGTATGTACCTGCCTGCAGGTGTGCATCCACAAGTGTGCCCCTGCAGGTGTGTGCCTGCAGGTATGTGCTGGTGTCTGTGTCAGGGGCCTCTGGGGACCACTCTGAGCCACATGGGGGTGTTTCCAGCACCAGGAGCATAGTGGATGGCAGGTGGGGAGCCAGGTCAGTGGGAGGCCACTGCCGAGAGGCCTTGCTAGTTTCTGAGCAAGTCACTGCTCCACCGGGCCAGGGGCCTGCGAAACACATACGAAGCATGCACTACCTTGGGGGCTGGGAGGTAGCCTGCCTGGAGCAGATAGAAAGTGACCTGGGGGAATGTCACCAGGCTTGGGGGCTGTGGGGCCTGGAGTAGGAGAGCCCATGGCCAGGAGGGCTGTTGTGAACAGGCGGACCTCGACTGCTCTAGCAGGTGAGGGTCAGGGGGCTGTTCGTGTAAAGGCAGAAAAGGGAGGGAAGAGGAGGAGGACCCCAAAACTCCATGGGACAGCTCCTCCCGGGCATCAAGGAAAGTGCCAGCAAGGACCAGGGAGCCCACGTGAGAAGCAGCATCGCTGTTCTGGAACCCTACCAGGAACAAGAAGGTGCAAGCTGGCTTTTTGGAATGGGGCAGTTTTCAGTGCACACTTGAGGCAGTCCTGGAGCCTGGGCATGGAGGAAGAGCATTAGGAGAGAGCCCACGGCTCCCGGCCTTTGGTCCCCGCAAGGGACCTGAGACCATTTGGAGTCTCGAGGTGAATCTGGGGCAGCAAGTCTCTTCCTAGACTGTTGCAAGGGCCATCTCGATGGTCCCCACTGTCACCTGCTGCCACCGGCTGCGCAGGGACCCATGCACATGTCACGTGTGGCCCATGGCGATCTGTCGTATGGACAGGAGTGTGGCTTAGGTGGTGAACTTCAGGCTGTGTGTGTCCAGCATGTAGGAAGAGCTCAGCACGATCTTTGGACTGTGTGTGTCCAGCACGCAGGAAGAGCTCAGCAAACGGCCCTGGGAAGCTACCTTCACTCCACGGTGCTTTGAGTGGTAAATGATTGTCTAACTTGAGATGTCAGTGTGCCAGCGTCTCAGTGCAGTTCCATCTGGATATGTATTTTATTTCCCCTACTGAATTGCATGGTTTTATTTCTACCACGACATTTTCAGGCGGTCGTTACCAACTCTAAACAGATGCTCATTCTGCCTGACGCGCTGCTGTGGCTGTTAATTAGGGACAGTGTTATCCACAAGCCTTGACTAGAAAGTGAGGAGGCTTGGACTTTCACCGTGTGACCTCCTTCTAAATAATAACCGTTCGCTGCTCCAAAGTCCTCCACTGGAAGATGAAGGTGGGAAGCGTGAGAGTGGCAGGGGTAGAGTTGGACTTGAATTTAGGGAGCCCAGTGGCTCTAGATGAAGTTGGTCAGCTGGCCCACATCACCATGGAGTCTGCTGAGTGACGCGGGTGTTCAGCCACCTCCGCTGGGTGCAGGGTGTGCTAGCGAGGTGCTGCTCTCTGGCTCGGCCGTCATTGCAGCCTTGCTTTCACATTTTCAAGTGCCTCTCACTCAGTGTCCCATGCAGGGAGGTGTCCACAACTGGCAGGAGGTTCTCCCCAGGTGCCATGGGTGCTTTGGAGGGGTCCCTGGTGGGAAAAGGGCCGTTGAGGTGCTGGGCGCCCACCCATGGCTGTGCCTTCCCCTTAGCCAGCAGGCCACAGAAGCCAGGAGCTGGAATGCCCGGGAGAGGAATTTGGAAGTAGACCCTCATCCGGCACCCAGAGGCTCTGTGGCAGAGCGATGGGAAATACACAAACAACGGTGGGGCAAAGTCCTCCAGAGCAAGCTGAGCAGATGCTGATGGGCCTGCCCCAAACCCAGGCAGCATGGGGTGAGGAAGCCCCTCCTGTGGGATGCGGTCGGGAGAAGATGGCTGTGTGTGTGTGCCTGTGTGTGTGTGCATGTGTTTGTGCAGTGTGGATGAATGTGGATGTGCACGTGTGTGTACAGTGTGCATGTGTGTGCTCGTGTACACATGCACACGTGCAGTAGGTACAGCTGTGTGTGTACACCCACACACGGTGTGCACATGTGACTGTGAGTGCAACACGTGCAGTGCATGCACGAGTGTGTAAATGCATGCATACAGTAGGCAGGTGCGGGTGCACACAGGTACCGCATGTGCAGTGTGTGTGAATGTGTGACTGTGTGCAGTGTGTGTGTGCAGTGTGTGAATGTGTGTATGTGTGTAGTGTGTGTGAATGTGTGTATATGTGTGTGCAGTGTGTGAATGTGTGAATGTGTGCAGTGTGTGAATCTGTATGTGTGTGCAGTGTGTGAATGTGTATGTGTGAATGTGTGTGCAGTATGTGTGAATGTATGTGTGCAGTGTGAATGTTTGCAGTGTGTGTGAATGTATGTGTGTGCAGTGTGTATGTGTGTGAATGTGTGTGCAGTGTGTGTGAATGTGTGTGAATGTATGTATGTGTGTAGTGTGTGTGTAGTGTGTGAATGTGTGTGCAGTGCGAATGTTTGCAGTTTGTGTGAATGTGTGTGTGCAGTGTGTGAATGTGTGTGCAGTGTGTGAATATGTGTGTTCAGTGTGTGAATGTATGTGTGCAGTGTGAATGTTTGCAGTGTGTGTGAATGTATGTGTGCAGTGTGCGTGAATGTGTGAATGTGTGCTGTGTGTATGTGTGTGAATGTGTGTAGTGTGTTGCAGTGTGTGAATGTGTGTGTGTGCAGTGCGAATGTTTGCAGTTTGTGTGAATGTGTATGTGTGCAGTGTGTGAATGTGTGTGCAGTGTGAATATGTGTGCAGTGTGGGAATGTGTGTGAGTGTGTGTGCAGTGTGTGTGAATGTATGTGTGTGCAGTGTGAATGTTTGCAGTGTGTGTGAATCTGTGTATGCGTGTGCAGTGTGTGAATGTGTGTATGTGTGTGCAGTGTGAATGTGTGTGCAGTGTGTGTGAATGTGTGTATATGTGTGTGCAGTGTGTGAATGTGTGTATATGTGTTGCAGTGTGCATCTGTGAGTGTGAGTGCCTGTGTGTCCATGCAAGTGTGTATGCTTGTGTCTGTGTTTACATCAGGAAAGCAGGGGAGGGAGGCAGGAGTGAACCGGGGAGGCCTCAGACTTTGGGGCAGTCACTGTGGCCTCGAGGGTGTGACTCTTAACATCCCCTGCTGGACATAGGAGCTCTTGGTGCTCTAGGAACCATAGGTGGTCTCCATGCTGCAGCCACTGGCACCTGGGAACCAGGGGCTCAGGGTGGCTGTGGCCCCTCCTGTTGTCACAGTCACCGCGGGAGGAGGGGCAGAAGCACGGCGCAGCCACCACGGGCTTTAGGGCCAAGTGAGCTCCTAGATTCCTCCCTCCTGAGCACTAACTGTGTGGGGAATTAGCTTCTCCTGAAATAACGGGAAGCCCCATCAGAATATTCAAAATGCAGCAGACACAGATTTCCTAAAATCGTCCGTAGTGCCTGGAGCTCAGGTTCTGAGGGTGGCTCATGGCGGTGCCCTGAAGAGGCTTCTGCATGGCGTCTTCCACAGAGCTGCTGTGTCCTGGCGGTGTGCATGCCCAGACAGGGACCCATGTGTGCTGGGGGGAGCCTGCGGTCCGGGAGTGCACCCTGCTGTTTTATCCTCTTTGTGTGCTCTATGGAGTGGACGTCCACATTCTGGCTCAGGATGGGTGGCTGGAGTTCCCCAGGCACCAAGCCTCCGTCTCTAACTGGCAGGGGAGCCATCCCTCCCCTTCTCACCTGTGCAGGACAGGGCTCAGTTTGCAGGGAGTCGCTGGACCCTGAAGCCCTTCCTTGGCCCATCGCTGCCTGTGAGCCCCTGAGGCTTGGGCTGGGTCCCTGCCAGAATCACGCAGTTGGGAATCTGGGGAAGGGATTGTGTCTCACAATTTTGTGTGCTTTATTATTTCCCAGGGGCCGTTGTTACCTCCCTCCCACTGACTCCTTGCCTTGTCCAAGCTCCTTGTGGCCTGGTGCTCCCATCTTTCCGGGAGCCTCTTCCCGCTGCCCGGCCTGCTTGTCTGCATGCAGGCCGACCCTGGCCTCTGCCACCTGCTCTCTGAGCTGCCCGTGGGCAGGGTCTTCCACCTTCCACCATGTCCTGGGGTGCGCTGGGAAAGAGCTCGGGATGGGCACTGTTGCTGATGCTGACACAGACTCAGCCAGTCGGAGCCTCACACCCCCCTTGCTGGATACCCCAGGTCCCATCACAGTGCAGCTTCTCAGAGGAGTCGCTGTATCTATTGCGCCCAGACCTCCCACAAGCGGCTCTGAGGGCTGAGCTGACCCTAGAGGGACAGGCCCCCTCCTGCCTGTCTGCCTCCTCTCTCCTCCCCTGTCTCTCCTGAGACATTAGGAGCTCACACTCCTGCCTGAGGACCTGCCAGAGTGGCAGGGCATGCTGGGTCCCGGCCTGTGCGACTGATCAGCTTTCTCTCCTGGCTTCTGGGTCAGGAGGAAGGAGCCGTCTCTGCCAGTCTTCCCCTTGTGTAGGTGTGGCAGCGAGGGTGTTTTCTGGAAATGCCAGCCTGAGGCTTGGGGTCTTGCCATCTTCAGCCCCACGGAGTGCTAGTGGCAACAGCCAGTTTGTGTTTGTGTGTGGGTGTGTTATGTGGACGGGGATTTTAACCTTACTATCAACATTAGAATGTCTGTAGGATAAATGCCATGGTTGTTTTGCTTTTGTTTTGGGGTATTGTGGGAGTGCATACTTTGGATTCTATAGGCCCTCTGGGCTTTATTCAAATAGACTCTTTTTCTAGGCCTTCTGAAAAAGTCGTATCCAGTTGTGTCTCTGCTTCTGTTAACCATGATTTATGAATGCATGCATTACTATACATTACTGACAAATTATTTATAAAGCAAACTTTTGTGTATAAAGTCTTATTTCCCCATGGAATTATTTAATAACATTTGAGCTGTGTGCTGAGAAGGCGTTTTTGCAGGCACTGCTACGAAAGCTTTTGTCAAGCTAGCTGACTTGGGAAGGCAGCCTAGGGCGGCGTCCTGGCCTGAGAGTCCTCAGCATTGCTAATTGGCTTTGCTTTGTCGTGTTTTAGGCAGTCTGGTGACTGTACTGATGTGCTTCTCCAAACCCCACAGAGAGACAGCAGGCATCTTGTCTGCTAGGCATGCAGGCGTTCTGGTTCTCATGTGCAGAATACGCACACAGACGTGCACGCACATACACACAAATATGTGCATGCGCACACATGTACACACAAACACACGCACATACATGTACACCAGGGACACATGGACACACAAACGCATTCACATATGTGTACACAAAGGGACACATGGACAAATACATACATGTATACCAGAGACACATGGACACAGAAACACATGCACATATGTGTACTCATGGACACATGGACACACAAACACACATACCTGTACACCCGGGACACATGGACACACAAACACATGCGTATACATGTACACACAGGGACACATGGACACAGCCATGCTGCTCCCTGGTGAGGAGTGGGAGCAGGTGGGATCCCCGGGAAGAGTGAGTCCCACTCTTGGGCTCTTGTTATAAATCCACCTTCGGCAGACACGCCCTCCTCTAACTTCCCAAGGAACATGCCAGCCGTTGGTGCCGACGGTCTTTGGTGGAGCCTCCAGAGCCTCCTTTAGGCTTTTCCCAGGGGCTCTGAGGGGTGTCTGTGATGTCACTCTTCCCTGCAGCACAGCAGCAGCTGCAGATTGTGATGTGGGATGAGAGGCCGCTTGCCCTGCCCGGAAGGGTGGCTCTGTGCCCTGCATGGGCCACCTGCTTCCCTGGCTCTTCTCCGTGTCCTGCGTGGCCTGCCTGCTCCCATGGCCCTTCTCTGTGGCCTGTGCCTGTGGCCCTTTAGCATTGTGTTGGTTATCAAGCTGCCATTTGTCATTTATTTGTGCATCTGCCTTGAGCAACCTTCCACTTCCGGTGTCTAGAAGTTCTGCTCCTTGTCACTCCATTTGGAAACTGAGCTCTCACTCAAGAGACGTTTGCAGCATCAGGCAGCAGAGGCATCAGGGGTCCTCACGGGGACATGCACGAGGGGTTTCACAGGCGTTGCTGGTGCTGCTGCCTCAACCCGTCCTGCTCCTGCTTCCTGCCTCCCTGTACCGACGCTGCACCTCCCTCACCCCACTCTGGATCCTTTAGTTGAAATCAACTCTTCCACATTCGTCTCCTAGCCGGTGTGTCTACCCAGCACGACCACGCAGTGCAGGCCTCGTGGACAGACCTCGCGTGGCTGCAGGAGACTTCTGGCTTCCTGGGACCTTGTGAAACCAGATCCCCAAATGTTCCTCCCTAAAGCTTAACAATATGAACAACACATAGGCCAAAACAAACAGATACAGAAGCAACAAGGAAAACCCTGGATGCCATTCCAGCAGAGCCAACGGCTGGTGGTTGCTGAAAAAGCAAGAGAATCCACCTTCCAGGAAAGGCTTCAGGGAAGGCCCTGAAATCTCTGAAATCTCCCCCAAAGCTGTGACTGGGGGGCAGGGGAGGAGACACAGACCCTTCCATAGAGGTGGTATCTGATGTGGTCGCCCCCATCCTACCAGAGGCTGGATGCAGAGGATCAGCAGGGCGGCCACCCGGGCAGCTCCCTCCGTGGAGAAGCACATGCACATGGAGTGCGTACTCACAGGGTTGTCTCGCGGCGATTCATAGAAATTTAAATTAAATGCAGACAACAGAAAAGACAAGAACTTAAGAACTGGAGCAGGAAGGAGGCTGATGACAGCAGTGTGAGATGCACCAGAGCCCTTTCCACGCCAGTCACGCAGGGCAGGGGCTGCACATGGAGATGCCGGGGGAGGCGTCAGCGGCTGATTCAGGACGGCCTGTGTCCACCCTGGAGCAGGCTCTGCAGCAGACGGAGCAGAGGAAATGTGGTGTGTGGACGTCGGGAAAGCTCCAGGAGAAATCCCAGGTGAGAAGGAGCTGGGGCAGCCATGCTGTGAGCTGTTCTTATGTGCCTGCTTGGAGATTAGTTCTATTTGGGTCTCTTAAACGGTCAGGCTCCCGCCCAGTTATCTTACCTGAAGCAGAGTAGGATTCAGGCTGCAAAGTGAAAACTGCCTCTCAAGAAACCCTTAGGTAAAAAAGAATGGATAGAAGGTAGCCATGACGAGACCCACCCACTCTCAGCTCATGGGATGAGCTGAGGCAGCGCTCAGAGGAAGAGCTGCTGTCACCGCGAAGCCGGGGTACTGTCAGCTGACAGCGAGGAGCCCAGCAGGGGAGGGCGTGGGCTGTGGCCCTCACCAGCTCCTCTGCAGGCGGGTTCACCCCTGGCACGCACGCCATCCCTGTGATTCTCATCATCAGGGCAGTTCCAGGTCAGTGCCGTGGGGCTGGGCGGGGGCAGTCACCGCCGCAGGTCTTGGTCAGTCCTCCAGGAGCAGAGCTGCAGGGTTGGATCCTTTGTACAGTGGGTGAGACCCAGGCTGAGCAAAGTGGGCTTGAGGCCTGGGGGCTCAGACCCTTCTCGCTGCTGCACGCTTGCTCACCCAACTGGGGGCTCGGGGCGTCCAGCACCACAGTCCTCTCATCCTATGATTCCCAGAGCTTGAGGGCCCCCCAGAAGGAAGAGCAGAGTTCCAGATTGAATACAGGATGCCTGACTGGATTCGAATGTCAGAGTAACAAGAAAAAGACGTTCAGCGCACGTACAGCAGGTCCTCAAATCACGCCATCTCATTGTAACGCTGAGGAGAAAAGAATCAGCCAAATCTGGGACATAGACTCTCTGAACATTTGGTTCCTGTGTAAGTTTTTATTTAAAGGAAGGATCCTACCCCGGAAACACGCCACAGGTTTCTGTGATCAAACCTGAGGGGTCTGGTTCCGCATCTGACTGCGTCCTGAGCAGCCGTGTGCCCGGGTCTCGCCACACGCTGGTCCAGGGCAAACCCCGCCTGCTGACCTGGGTGGTAGACAGAGGATACTCGAAACCTCTGTGAGCACGATTCTGGTTGTCCGGGTCCCTCATTCAACTCCATTTCAACCCAGATCCCAGGAAAAGCAGGGATCTGACTGGGCGCTCAGTCTGCCTTAGCAGGTTGCCTCATGCCTGTTCCAGGGAACTGGGGGTCCAGAATTTACAGGGGATCTTCTGAAACCCAAGCTCCCAGACAGCAAAAAGCTGGTAGCTTGAAGGACCTTATTCCTTGTTTTGGCAGAATAAACTCACATCCATGTTTCTTTTTGCGTAAGTTTAGGTTATAGATAGATTTGATTATTCCACAATTTCTTAGAGACTATATTTTTTGGGAAAAATACTCTTTTCTACTCCAAGAAAGATAAATTTTATTACAGATGTTGAATCATTCCATAAACTTCCTATTAGGGCTGAGTTTAATTTTAAACTCGGGCAAATTCTATTGCTCTCAAGCCACCAGGGTAGTGCACGGTTGTCCAACATGGAGCTTCTGCTGGGCGCCCAGCTGCTCGAGTCCTGCCCTCTTCTCTGCCGTCATCACTTGTCCTCACGGGAGCTGCCTAGGTTCCCCTCCCTGCCAGCTTCTCTCTCCTCCACCACCTTTCCTCAGGTACCTGAACCAATAGGTAGGTCTTCCGGGGCCTTAGTGTATTTCTAAAACTGCCAATGGTCCACCATCTAAAACTTTTTAAAATTCCACATGGCGCGGACCAGAATAATGGCCCTGCACTTGTGACTGGCTGGTGACCTTGCTCCAAGGGTGCACGTGACAACTCTCAGAGTGAGGAGAAGCCTCGGTGCCCTCTTGTCCCCCTCAGCAGAGGCAGCCGCGGGGTCCCTGCCACGTCCACTTTCCTCGGCCAGTTGGCATCAGACTCTGAGTCCCAAGAGGTCAGTCCTTTGTGTAGGGGACAGAGCTTGGTCCAAAGCTGTGCCTACGGGAGACGACAGAAGAGGACCATCAAAGCATCGTCGTCAACACTCCCTGCCCACATCACCTTTGCACAGAGATTCTGCAGGCAGGCCGCCCCCGAAGGTCCTGCAGTGGACACGGGACATCCCTGGATGAGACAGAACACCATCAGCACCTGCAGGCTTCTGATCACGGCATCCAAAATCAAACCCGCTGAGAACCTGGAGTCAGCACTGGCTCTCCCAGCAAGGCGTTTCCCGTGGTATCTAAATCTGAGGACAGAGATAGTTCTGAGGCTGGGTAGTTGCGAGCATCGCCTGGTTTATCTAAATCTGAGGACAGAGGTAGTTCTGAGGCTGGGTAGTTCCGAGCATCGTCTGGTTTATCTAAATCTGAGGACAGAGGTAGTTCTGAGGCTGGGTAGTTCCGAGCATCGTCTGGTTTATCTAAATCTGAGGACAGAGGTAGTTCTGAGGCTGGGTAGTTCCGAGCATCGTCTGGTTTATCTAAATCTGAGGACAGAGATAGTTCTGAGGCTGGGTAGTTCTGAGCATCGTCTGGTTTAGAAGGTTTTGCTCAGTGGGTCCAGCTGGAACAGGCAGAGAAAGGTAGTCAGGCAGTGAGGACGGGTGCCCTGAGGCTTAGTGCCAAGCCCCAGGGACAGGAGGGCCCATTGGCCTCATCAGCTGGCGAGACCAGGGCAGCCAGAAAAGAGTGGCCAGGAGCTTGGTGCATGGGGTGGGAGGGTGGGTCAGGGCCCAGTGCAAGGGTGCGGCGGACAGCACAGCAGCCCCAGCGGGAATGGAGTCCTCACAACTGTGAGACTCATAGTTTGGTAAAAACATTTCCAAAGCATCCTGAATGGACAGAGGGCTCAACACCCCTCACTCCATAAAAAGCTACATGATTGTGTAATTCTCTGTACACACATACTGTCCTCTGCAGTTCCCCAAATCCGTGAACCACTTTTAATCCTGAAGCTGTCGTGCTGAGGCAAGTTCAGGTTAAATTTCAGCAAGGTGGTTTGGCCGCGGATCTTTGGTGGTAGAGTGGCCGATGCTCTTGTTCCCCACAGGAAGGCAGCATTCCCTGTTCCCTGTGGCCCTGGACTCCTGCCCTGGGCCTACTTTCTTCCAGAGCCCGGCCCCTGGAGGCTGAGCCAGGCCTTTTGGTTTCCTCTGTGGTGTGATTTGAGAGATGCTTGTAGAAACGGTCAGATAAGCCCCAAACATCTTCCTCAGCTGTGCTCGCGTGAAGTCTTGCCCTTGGTGATCTTGTTGGGTAGATCATTGCCTTGTCTGGGTCTTTAGCCAAAGCACCTCCCTGGCTCACACGTCGTGAAGCCTGCAGGGGCTTCTGCGAGGGAGCTTTTGGGTTGCTCTGTGTCACTCAACACCAGAAGACAGGAACCTCTATACAAAGAACAGGTCCTGGACGTGGGTGAGCAGAGAAGGGATGTCCTAGGAAAGACAGCAGGGGAGGGTCATGAATTTCTCCTTTTCTGCAGCTTCTTCCTGGGCCTGGGCCATGCCTCGGGATTTTCCCTGTAACACCATGCTTTGCATTTATTATTCGTGTCCAGATCTATTTTGCTATAGAAAGTAGACATGTCTAGGAAGTAAACTGCAGGATGAGAAAGTTTAAATAATTTGTTTCTTCAGGTGCAAAGATGACTGTCGTAGTTTCCTGTCCTGTAGGGAGGTGAAACTCATGCCCTCTGCTCCTAAACGCAGAGAGGGAGGGCTGTACATTTTTACTGCTGTGTGCAGCGGTGGCTCTGTGCCACTGTCCAGTTACAGGGATGCTCCTGAATGTGGAGATGGATGGTGGGTCGTGCTGTGGGCGGCAGTGGCTCTGTGCCACTGTCCAGTTACAGGGATGCTTCCTCTGCTCGATAAATATGGATGCCAGCGGCTCGAGAATCTGTTGCCCAGCTCGACTTCTGCGAGCCTGCTCTTAAAAAGAGTTATTCCACTCTTCTAATGAATCATTTTCTCAATTTCCTTCCTCACCATTAGAGTATTTTTAAAGCACTGGACACCTTGTTATTCAAGGAAGTCCCCAGTGTTGCCTCGCCTGTGTGCTGTGTTCTGCAGATTCTCATGGAAGACTCAAGGCCGACCCGACCACTGCCGAGGGGAGGGGACAGATTCCTGTGGGGCGCGGTTCTGGCCTGGGTCTTGGGAGTCTGGGGTGTGCTCTGGAGACCCGGGGCTGCCCCTGCCCTAGATGGTTTTGCAGTGGGTTCCTTGTGGAAGCAACAGGCGCGGCAATCACCCGGTGACTGGAAATGGAAGGTTCTGTTGAGCGCTTCCTCCTTTCTACGAAACGCAGCATAAAACACTTCTGTGAAAGGAGCACGTTGTTAAAAGAAACACGCGAAAGTGTATTTAGTGGGCAGAGCCCCCGCCCGCTGTGCTGGCCCCGGTCAGTCCTCCAGTCCTCAGGCCCCCGCCCGCTGTGCTGGCCCCGGTCAGTCCTCGAGTGCTCAGGCAGCTTCAGTTATGCACATCCAGGCTCAGTCGCCTGGAAAATGAGACTGGCCCAGGTAGATCTGGTGGATCTGCCAGTTTATTGGAAGAAAAGGCTCATGTATTTATTTAAGTCCTCCCAGCATTAGTGCTTGACACATATTTAAAGCACTTGGCTAAAAAACAGATTGGAACTGTGGTTGGGTTTGGTCTGGACAACGAGGTCTGGTCCGGGGAAACCACACCCTCCGCATGCCAGCCTCAGTTCTGAGTGCCGTGGGCAGGACAGGAGGAACCTCGGGCCACATGGACTCTCACTCCGCCAGCCCAAGGGTGAGGGAAGAATAAGAAGGTCTCCTTCGAGAAACCAGGCTCCGCTTTGTGATGCGGGGTCGTTTTCCGGCATGTTAATCTCCCCATTAATCGGGGGTGGTGGGGGTGGCTCATGTTGGGGAGGATTGGATTTGGGGAGTGAGAGGTTCGTTCTCTGGCTTTGCATGTGATGCGGCTGATTGTCGGGATGTGCTGTGTGATTTTGCTGCTTGGACTCGATCTAACTGGGCTGTCAGCCTCCTCCTTGGGCTTCAGCACTGGGGTGCCTGTCACGCGTCTGTGCAGCTGGCGTGGTGGCTTCCCTGAAAGCCAGGTGCCTGGAGATGGGGTGGTGGGGCCTTCCTACCCTGTCCTGTCCTGCCATCCTTTGGAGAAACCTGTCTCTTGTTTGTCTTTGGTAACTGGTGCAGGGCTGGGGCTGGGGGGTAGTGAGGGATAGGGCTCCGGGCTATCAGGTCTGCCTGGAGTGCTCACCAACCCACACACTAATTCAGGAGCAGTATGCTTGGGTCTGCCTGCCTAGAAAGGCTCCATTTCCGCTGCCCAGTCGGCTGCCTTCATCTGAGCCATCCGAACGGTGACACCACTCACCACCCTGGGCACGGGGATGATTCCATTTTTCCTCCAAGTAATTGGCACTGAGAGGCTTACGGGAGTGGTGTGGCAGGAGCTTCTGCGACTGCTCTGATTCTCGCCGCAGAGGTGATGGGGACGAGGCAGAGTTGTCAGGCCACTGGTGCTCAAGTGCTCTCGTGTTCCCACCCACTCCAAGCAGCTGAGGCTTGGGGCTGTGCGGCAACCGGAGCAGAGTTGCCATGGCAACTGGAGAGGCAGGCTGCTTAGGCGAAGGATGGATGGAGGGACCAACTTTGTGTTTCTGGTAAAATGGGCCTGTCCCACAGACGATGAGGAGGCCAGAGCCAAGAAGGGGCTTTGCTGGGACCTGCCCTGAGCCTGGGGCAGGTATGTGGTGGCTCTCGTTTCCCTGACCTCCCCTTAGGGAGCCCTGCTTGTGTGTCCCCAACAATGGAATGGAGGCTTCAAGTCACAGGTCCAGTTTTACAGCGTTTCAGGATTTGCACACTTACTGTGCTGAGCGTACTCTGGGCTTTATTAGGGTGTGTGTCTGTGCTCTATACGCATGTGAGGTAATGAGGGGGACACACACATGCACACGTGCACCATATACATCCATTGCACACCTGTGCACACCACACGTGCACCATAGACATCCATTGCACACCTGCACACGCCCCACATGCACCATAGACATCCATTGCACACCCCCCACATGCACCATATACATCCATTGCACACCTGCGCACACCACACGTGCACCATAGACATCCATTGCACACCTGCACACACCACACGTGCACCATAGACATCCATTGCACACCTGTGCACACCACATGTGCACCATAGACCTCCATTGCACACCTGCACACACCCCACAGGCACCATAGACATCCATTGCACACCCCCCACATGCACCATATACATCCATTGCACACCTGCACACACCACACGTGCACCATATACATCCATTGCACACCTGCACACACCCCACATGCACCATATACATCCATTGCACACCTGCACACACCCCACATGCACCATATACATCCATTGCACACCTGCACACACCCCACATGCACCGTATACACCCATTGCACACCTGCACACGCCCCACATGCACACATACCGCATGCACATGTATCATATCCGTGCAGTAAGGAGGACATCTGATCTCTGCTGGGAGCAAGGCGAGGCTCTCCTTGGCTCAGCAATGAGGGTTCCAAAGCACCCCAGGGACCTCAGCAGGCAGGACGGGAGCCCAGTTCTTTGACCCTGAGCACTTGTTCCCATTCTCCTGAAGATGAGCGCATTATTACCATCATGCTGTGTGGTTCTTGAGAGCCCGCTAAGTAACAGCACACTTTGTGCATGTCCCATTACCCTTTCTATGCATTAGGATTTCATGCCAGCCTAGATAGGGAATTGTCTCCTAGAGTCTACTTTATGTGATTTCCACCGAGATTTCCAGGGGGCTTTAACTTCCGTACTTGTTATAATCAAGTAAAAATGTGCTCATCTCACTGTGCGTAATTTCACCTTTTTTCTTTTGGAAAATTTCCCCACAAACACTTTAAGAATAAGTGAATTGTTAATTTTTTCTCTACCAGATAGCAAAGCATCTGGAATTGTCTTTTGTGGCAACATAGTTAGGAGGACACATTTATGACTGGTTGAAAATGATATGAAATAGTGCTATACAGTGCTGCTAAGAGTCAGCTGATGTTGATTTGAAGGAATCAGGACTACGGCGCAACATTCAAACATGTTTTGCATCACGTCAAAAAACAGACGAGAGAGAAACCACAACAATTCGGGGGTTTGAGATTTTGCAAAGAAAATATACCTCTCTTATAAAAATCGTTGTTTTCTATCACTTCTGTTTCTGTGTGGATGTGGGAGGGATGTGTGTGTACGTGTGTGTGTGCATATGTATGGAATGTGTGTGTACATGGGTGTGTACATGTATGCAGAAAAGCAAAACCTGAGTCTGGGTTAAGAGCAGATGGAGAGGGGATGAGGATGGGGAGGCCGGTTCCCTTTTGCTGTTCTGTGCAATTTCTGCCTTGTTTTGGTACCATTTCAATTTTCTTAAATAGGCATGCATTATGCTATAAATGTATAACAATAAATAACCTATATGCGTTAGAAAGAATCTGAAAATTATACAACAGTAGGAATGAGAGAATATCCACATTCATACATCCTAAAAATGAGGGCTTAAGTGTTCTACTTTATCTGAGCTCAGGTTAGAGGCAGGGACCACCCCATAGATCCGATTGTGGGTCCTGTTGTTCGGCTTTCCTTGATAGTATAAGTATTTTCTTTATTATAATATTTCCATAAATATGTGAAGCATTTAGAGCTGATGTACCATACTTCAACAATTCATCTGTTGCTTTTTACTTTGGTAAGAGTAGACCATAAATGCATCTGAGTGTCAAGTGTAGGAAACTCGTGTGTGTGTCGTGCATCCACTGAGTGTCCAGTGTGGGAAACTCGTGTGTGTGTCGTGCATCCACTGAGTGTCCAGTGTGGGAAACTCTCGTGTGTGTCGTGCATCCACTGAGTGTCCAGTGTGGGAAACTCGTCTGTGTGTCCTGCATCCACTGAGTGTCCAGTGTGGGAAACTCGTGTGTGTGTCGTGCATCCACTGAGTGTCCAGTGTGGGAAACTCGTGTGTGTGTCATGCATCCACTGAGTGTCCAGTGTGGGAAACTCGTGTGTGTGTCGTGCATCCACTGAGTGTCCAGTGTGGGAAACTCGTGTGTGTGTTGGCATCCACTGAGTGTCCAGTGTAGGAAACTCGTCTGTGTGTCCTGCATCCACTGAGTGTCCAGTGTGGGAAACTCGTGTGTGTGTCGTGCATCCACTGAGTGTCCAGTGTGGGAAACTCGTGTGTGTGTCGTGCATCCACTGAGTGTCCAGTGTGGGAAACTCGCGTGTGTGTCGTGCATCCACTGAGTGTCCAGTGTGGGAAACTCGTGTGTGTGTCGTGCATCCACTGAGTGTCCAGTGTGGGAAACTCGCGTGTGTGTCGTGCATCCACTGAGTGTCCAGTGTGGGAAACTCGTCTGTGTGTCCTGCATCCACTGAGTGTCCCGTGTGGGAAACTCGTGTGTGTGTCCTGCATCCACTGAGTGTCCAGTGTGGGAAACTCGTGTGTGTGTCGTGCATCCACTGAGTGTCCAGTGTGGGAAACTCGTGTGTGTGTCGTGCATCCACTGAGTGTCCAGTGTGGGAAACTCGTGTGTGTGTTGTGCATCCACTGAGTGTCCAGTGTGGGAAACTCATCTGTGTGTCCTGCATCCACTGAGTGTCCAGTGTGGGAGACTCGTGTGTGTGTCGTGCATCCACTGAGTGTCCAGTGTGGGAAACTCGCGTGTGTGTCGTGTATCCACTGAGTGTCCAGTGTGGGAAACTGGTGTGTGTGTCGTGCATCCAACACGTGTTCTCTCACTTGCATTACACTCAGATGCATTTATGACACAATGACACTGCACGGGTCGTTGTGCACACACACTGGGGGAGGGACGTGGCGTCTTGCTGGAGCACAGGAGAAGCAGTTTAAATGGGAATGCATTCAGTGCATGTCTGTCAAAGGTATGAGTGAATGATGCTTGGCAGTGATGTCACAGAGGGCATCTGACCGCTGAGACAAAGCCCTCTGCAGTCCCCAGGGGATGGGGCTTTTCTGGTCCTAAAGCCTCACTGACCATAGGAAACCCCTCTTCCACATTTTATTAGCTGCATAGACGTCACAACTGGGAGACTCATCAGCCAATCCAACTCACAGGTATGGTGCATGTGTGTGATGCATGTGCATGCAGGGTGTGTGTGTGCAGGTGTGGTAGATATGTGTATGTATGCATGTATGTATGGTGTGCATGTGTGTGATGCGTGCGCATGCAGGGTGTGTGTGTGCAGGTGTGGTAGATATGTGTATGTATGCATGTATGTATGGTGTGCATGTGTGTGATGCGTGTGCATGCAGGGTGTGTGTGTGCAGGTGTGGTAGATATGTGTATGTATGCATGTATGTATGGTGTGCATGTGTGTGATGTGTGTGCATGCAGGGTGTGTGCATGCAGGTGTGGTAGATATGCATATGTATGCATGTGTGTATGGTGTGCATGTGTGTGATGCGTGTGCATGCAGGGTGTGTGGTAGATACGTGTATGTATGCATTTATGTATGGTGTGCATGGGTGTGATGTGTGTTTGTGTGTTTGTGTGTGTGCTGTGTGCACGTGTGTGGTGATATGAATATGTGATTCACGTGTGGTGTGTATGGCATGTTCATGTGTGTGTGATGCATGCATATGTGTGGTGTGTGTGGTGTATGTATGTGTGTGATGTGGGTGCATGTGTGTGGCATGTGTGCACGTGTGTTTATATATGCACATATGTGCTGCATGTGTGATGTGTGCATATGTGTGGTGTGTGTGCGTGTGTATGTGCATGTATGTGATGTGGGTGCATGTGTGTGGCATGTGTGCACTGTGTCATCTATATGCACATATGTGATGTGTGCGATGTGCACATATGTGTGGTGTGTGTGCGTGTGTAGGGGCATGCATGTGATGTGGGTGCATGTGTGTGGCGTGTGTGCACGTGTGTGGTATATATGCACATATGTGCTGTGTGGGTGTGATGTGTGCATATGTGTGGTGTGTGTGCGTGTGTATGTGCATGTATGTGATGTGGGTCCGTGTGTGGCATGTGTGCACTGTGTGGTGTATATATGCACATATGTGATATGTGTGCATGGGGTGTGTGTGGGAGTGTTTTGTTTTGTTCAGTCCTACACAGTATTTTGAAAATTTTGAATTTATTGCAAACATTTTAAGATTTGAATTCAAGTAAATGAGAAACAAGCTTCCTGGCCTCAGTTCCTTCAGGGAAACACTGGCTGCCCCTTGGGAGGGCTGTGTCCCCATGTGGTCAGGGTACCCCACTCCTTCCTGGCTGCATCTTGGGGTACGCAGGTGCTTGCTGCATAGCTGGCAGCTCAGCGGCTTCTTACAGGAGAGCTGGGAGAAAAGCAAAGGCTTTTCTCCTCTGACATTTGCCTCCAGCCCAATGGCTTGAGTGTCAAGACGGAAGGGGTGGGGCCGCTCCTGGAGGGACAGCATGACCCGCCTGGCCTTAGTGGGCTCTGAGCAAAGCCCCAGCTTTAGGATTTCATCTTAGAAGCTTGTTAAAGCATCACTCATCCTCTCCCATTTTCAAGGAGTCTCTAATTCTTTATCCTCAGAAACGATGTGCTATGATTTTATGAGACAAGCCTTTGGGATCTCCCTAATAACGGGGTGATAAAGGCCTCCCCCTCCCGCTCCTCTCTCCAGGCTGGGGTCTTGTGTGAGGTATGGTTAAGAACACAGATGGTGGCCGGGCGCGGTGGCTCACGCCTGTCATCCCAGCACTTTGGGAGGCCGAGGTGGGTGGATCACCTGAGGTCAGGAGTTCGAGACCAGCCTGGCCAACATGGGGAAAACCCATCTCTACTAAAATTACAAAGTTACCCAGGCATGGTGGTGCATGCCTGTAATCCCACCTACTCAGGAGGCTGAGGCAGGAGAATCGCTTGAACCCGGGAGGCGGAGATTGCAGTGAGCCAAGATTGCACCATAGCACTCCAGCCTGGGCCACAAGAATGAAACTCCATCTTAAAAACAAACAAAAAACCGCAGACACCCAAGTCCCCTTTGCTGTGTTTGCTGTGTGGCTGCAGAGGGAGCAAGTTACCTGTGTGGAGTGTTTAGGACGGTGTCTGAGTGGCCCAGTGCCCAGCTGCCCATGAGCCGTGGACATGGGCATGGTGGGGAAGCAGGGGCGCCGTGAAGAAGAGCACACCTGGGACGGGCACCCCTGGCCACTCCTTCCCTTTGCGCCCCTGTATCCTTTGCTTAGACACGCGGACACGGTCAAGAGCGCCCTCCTCCCCACTTCCCCACCTCCTGTCACGGCCTTCTCCTGTGAGACCCCATGTGGGTTGGAAATCTCCTTCCAGATCCTGGCGCCTGCCCCCTTCCTCCACCCCTCTTGGCCAGGGGGCGTCTCAGAGCCCAGCGTGCGCCTCGGTGCTCCTGGCCATGCTGGGGGGTGCCACCCACGGGCCACGCTCTGTGTAGTGAGATGCAGGGGCTATGTGCAGATATGGGGATGGGCAGCCGGGAAGCCCGCACCTCCTCGTTCCTTGAGGCAACCCGTGCCAGGGATGGTTTCTCAGGCTGCCTAACCCCCTCGTGCGTCCTCACACGTGTCTCCCAGCCCAGGCCTGGCATGGCTGCACGCTTGCTCTGGGAAGCGTTTCTGGAAGCACACGCCTGGGGGACGTCACCCCTGGATTCACTGTCGTCGTTGCTGTCATCAGAGCCCTCCCACACATTGGTCGGCCTTGCCTGTCAGCTCTGTAAGGTTGAATTAGCAATAAAACCATATGCTTTTGGTTGCAGTCACTTTCTGCATAAGTCTTTAAAAAGGTCAAAAAGGAAGAAAACGCAACTACTTTAGAATACAGGTTGTCCTACTTTGAAAAATCCCATGGACAAGGACAATGACCACCCACGGTGACTTGTGAAACGCTCACATTTTCTTATCATCGTCAGCAGCCCCAGCGTCCTCCTTCTCCCATGCGGGACTTCCTGTCCTGTGGACCACACGGAGTTAGAGCTGGGGGCAGTGAGAGCCGTCTTCCTCCTTCATGGTAGAGAGACGCGTCTCGACTCCAGATCTTTAAGCCTCTGTTTCTCTCTCCATCTCTCACCTCCCAGGATGTCTTTGGTCACCAGGAGACCCACCCATTACGCTGCCATTTCCATAACATGGATTTTTCCCCCTCTTCCTTCAAGTGATGACTTTTTTCAAGTGATAATTTTATTCATGTGGGGTATTTACATTTTGCCGTATGTGCCGAGAAGCTTACGAGAAAGGTGTATTTTAAATAAATCAAATAATCAATCAATCAATTAGTGAATGCAGCCTGGCCCAGAATATTCATTTTTAATGAATTTTGGTTTCACACAATCCTGGGTCATCCCTGGAGGGTAACATCATGCGGTGTTTATTGTCGCAGGTGGGGAGGGCACCCTGATGGTCTCACTGCCGCCAACCAGGCCCTGATTTGTGTCTCAGTGACTGAAAGTTAGTAGGGTAAGAGCAGCTTTCCAGTGTGCCTGCAAGCCAGACTGATGTCCAGCTCCATGCCTGTGAGTCAGCAGCTCCATGCCTGTGAGTCAGCATAGGGATAACCATGGCACTGGGGATGGCGGATAGCATGGTGGCTGCGCACAAGCGACCTACTGTGTGCCGGCCCTGAGCCGGCTGCTTCCACATCCACACTCACCTGTTCACACAGCCACATCACGAGACGCTGTGCCTGACTCCTGGGGAAACTGCCAGAGGGGCCTAGAAGGCAGCTCCCATCCACGTGAATTTGGATGTGCAGAGTTGCCTTCGTATCAACCCAAACAAACCCAGTCTGGAAAACTCCCTCCACCTAGTAATGGATCAGGGTGCAGGTCCCACTCTCAGCAAGGAGACCTGACTCTACGTCAAGAGGTCGGCTCGGATGAAAGGCCCCTGGTTTGACTCAGGCCAGGGCGGCCCATGCGCTCTATGAGACGTGCGTGGAGATGGCTTCTGATGGCCTCATCACTGAAACTCAACAGGCCGCGCATTCCTGGTGCAGCCCCTCTCAGTCCCGTTTGACCAGCTCCGAAGCTGTCTTGTGACTTTTCCCATCGTGGGTCACATGCACCATCAGTGGATTCCGGCATGACCACGGATTCCGGCATGGCCATGGGTTCCGGCATGACCGTGGATTCCGGCATGACCACGGATTCCGGCATGGCCACGGATTCCGGCATGGCCAGGGATTCCGGCATGACCACGGATTCCGGCATGACCACGGGTTCCGGCATGACCACGGGTTCCGGCATGACCACGGGTTCCGGCATGGCCACGGGTTCCGGCATGGCCACGGGTTCCGGCATGACCACGGGTTCCGGCATGACCACGGGTTCCGGCATGACCACGGATTCCGGCATGGCCACGGATTCCGCCATGGGCACGGATTCTGGCATGACCACGGATTCCGGCATGGCCACGGATTCCGGCATGGCCACAGATTCTGGCATGATCATGGATTCCAGCATGACCATGGATGTCAGCCTCTGTGCTGACCACGCTGCAGATGCAGGGCTGGACGCCTCATCTCATTTCATGCCCACTGCCGCCTCACGAGGCCGTCCTCAAGACGACGTCACTTGTCCACATGACACAGCCAGGGAGCAGGGGCTTCGAACTGCTGGCCTCGCTCAGGCCTGTCGCTTCTCCCACGGCCCCCACCCTGGGGCACCGGGGCTCTGTCACACTGGGAGACACTGAGCTCAGAGAAAAAGTTTAATATTTTATATAACACACGCCCCCCCATACACTCACACACACGTGCACAACACACACTCGTACACACTCTCACACACACAACTCACACTCACACAACTCACACACACCCACACATACTCTGACACTAACCACACAACTCACACACATACACACTTTCACTCTAACACAGCTCACACCCACACACACTCACACAAACACACACACAGCTTACAGAACTCACACAACTGACACACAAAATCACAAGTCAGCTCACACACACAAAACACATACATAGCTTGTACACACAACTCAGACAAAACTCACGCTCACACACTCATTTTCACACAAAACACACACACACAAAACACATGCTCATTCACACACACCCTCACACACAGCTCACACACAAAAACTCATAAACACTCATAGCTTATGCACAGCTCACACACAAAACACGCTCATTCACACTCACACAAAACACACAGCTCACTGTCTACAGACACTCTGTGTATCTGTCCCTTTTTCATGAATACCTGAAAGGTGTGTTTTTGGGGCTTGTTCAACCTTTTTCTTCAGGACACTGCCTTGACCTTTCACCTTTTAATTTGCGTTTCCAACTTCTGTGCTACTACCCCCTCTGAAGCATTAATGGGAAGGTCAGTTTCCTTTTCCTGCACTTCTGAGTGAAGAAGCAGGAGCTAGCTGGAAGGACTTCAGAGCCTGGCCTTTCCCTTCTGACTGAGCAGGAACCACCATGGAAGTCCTGGGGGAAGGAGGCAGCTTGTTCTCTTCCCAGGGACTGGGTGCTGCATTGGTGGTCAGTGGGGAAAATGGGCCACATTGTGAGGAAGGAGGGAGGACAGGAAGTGATGTCAGTGACTCGGGGTGGGAGGGATCAGCACTAAGTAGAGACTGTTGCTTAGGAGGTATTAGATACGAAGTAGGGACTGTGACTTAGGAAGTACTTAGTATTTAGCAGTACTTAGAACTAAGCAAAGACTGCTACTTAGGAGGTAGTTTGTAATTATCATTAATAGTACTTTGTACTAAACAGACTGCTATTTAGGAGGTACTTAGTGCTTAGCAGTACTTAGTACTAAGTAGACACTGATACTTAGGAGATATATAGTAGTGACTAGTGCTTAGTACTTAGCAGAGACTGTGACTCAGGAGGTACTTAGTACTAAGCAGAGACTACAACTTAGGAGGTACTTAGTACTTAGCACTAAGTAGAGACTACTGCCAAGGAGCAGAGCCTGCTCTCTGTGTGGATGGATCTGGTTTGTAGGATGTTGCTTCTTCCAAATCAATCTTTGTGGGCTTCCTGCAGCTCCTGGCCAACTCTGAAGGTGGTATCTGTGGTGGAGTTTGGCTGGGACAGCGTTCTGGGGTCCACAGAACCATCTGGAAAACACGAGTAACCATCTCTCCACTGAGCATTTCTTCTCATGAAACCAGACAGATCTTTTTTTCCTCTCGCTACAGTGACCAGACTTTTAAACCACAATGTCCAGGCTGTCGTGCTCACATGGGAATCATTTTTACTAGGGTTGGGCAAGAGAAACAAGGTGAGAAGTGCCAGTGTGAAGCAGTGAAATGGTCTGCTCCTCTTGCATTGATTAATTTTGGGAGAGAAGACTTTCTTTGCCTCTTTTCAGCTCTGAGTCTGGTATATGGAAATGAAAGCTTTCCTGCTTTCCTGCTGTGTCTGCTCTGATCACAGGTTGAGGCTGAAGTGAAGGCGTCTGTGCTTTGTAGCTGGAATCTTCTCCCTCCAGCTTCCTGGGTTAGCTTATTTTGTTTTCTAATCAACCTAACATTACACCCCAAGGCACTAGGAAATGAAGAACAAACTAAGCCCAAAGTTAGTGGAAGGAAGGAAATAACAATGATTAGAGAAGAAACAAGTCAAATAGCCTAGAAAAACAGTAGGAAAGATGATCAAAATTGGGAGTTGTTTTGTTGAAAAGACACAAAATGGACAGATCTTCAGCTAGACTGAGAAATGAGAGAAGACTCAAATAAATAGAATCAGAAATGAAAGAAGAGGTGTTACAATGGATACCACAGAAACACCAAGGGTCATGAGACCACTGTGGACATTTATATGCCAAGACATTGGACAATCTGGAAGAAATGGAGCCCTTCCTAGACACATACAACCTACCAAGACTGAATCATGAAGAAACAGAAAAACAGACTGTAACCAGTAAGGAGATTGAATCAGTAATAAAATGTCTCAGCCAAAATAATGCCCAAGAACGGATGTTTTCATTGCTGAATCCTACCAGACACTTCCAGAAGAACTAATACCTATCTTCTCAAACTCTTCCAAAACACTGAAGAGGAGGAAACACTTCCAAACAGATTTTACAAGGCCATCATTACCCTGATGCCAAAGCCAGACAAACACTCCAGGGAAAGAAGACTACAAGCCAGTATTCCCGACGAACACAGATGTTTTCTGAAAGGAGTTGAACTTTGTGAATTCCCTCCCTCACTCTTGGCCACTGATTGCAATCTTTAGAGGAGATTCTCATCTTTTGAATCTCTCCACTTTGCAGACATGCTTTTGATTTAGAATTCTCTCTAATTGAAAAGAAGCGGAACTAAGAGGTTGGAGAAGTCCATGCCTAGGCAGGTGGAAAGTGGAGCTTGAGATAGAAGACTGGAGATGGAAATGAAAATAAAGGATGGGAGAGGAAGGTGCAGAGGACGGGGCGGGGAGGAGGTTGTACTGGAAACTTTAGGTTCAGCTCCTTTCCCTCCAGGGATGAATGGTTACAGGCTGGGTTCTTGGGCTGCTAGGAGCCACTAGCATGGCTCTACCAGGTGGGTGAACCTGCCTTATAGGCCAAGTCAGAGTCAGTTAAGATTTGGACAATAACAGAAGCAAGCAAACAAGGCTCCACAGCAAAAGCAAAGCTAGTTTAGTGAAGATAAGGACCCCGCGGTTTGCGACTGTGCTGTCTAGAAATATGGGCCTGAGGGGGTTTCAGATGGCAGCTTTGGTAGAGCTGTGGTCTCCCTTCTCCAGGACTGTATGCACTTTGTGGGAACATTCGAGCCATCTGTATCATTTCCTTGACTTAAAAAAGGTCCCAAGATGTTTTCTTACTCAGTGATCATTTGGGGAGGACCTCAGAGCTGTGATTAGGAGAACGGGGAGCTGTAGAATGTGAGTTGTAACCTCAATCACAAGATTCAGGTAGGATATGAGAAAACAGAACAGAACACTGCCTCCTTTCCTGGTATGCCCAAAACAGGGCGTGAACACTTCAGAAAACAATGTCTTCAGAGCTGAATTTGGGTGTGATGATTTGTACTTTAAAGTCTGTGTCAGGGGAAGTGAAGGATTTTTTTAAATTTAAATTTAAATTTTATTTATTTATTAATTCTTTTTTTGAGACAGAGTCTTACTCTGTCACCCAGGCTGGAATGCAGTGGTGTGATCTTGGCTCACTGCAACCTTTGCCTCCTGGGTTCAAGCCATTCTCCTGCCTCAACCTCCTGGGTAGCTGGGATTACAGGCACCTGCCATCATGCCCGGCTAATTTTGTATTTTTTGTAGAGATAGGGTTTTGCCATGTTGGCCAGGCTGGTCTTGAACTCCTAACTGCAGGTGATCCACCCCCTTGGCCTCCCAAAATGCTAGGATTACAGGTGTAAGCCACCACGCCCGGCCGAAAGTGAAGGATTCTAATTAAAGTCCGTAAGCAAATATGTTATGAAAGGAAACTGTAGCCGAACTGGAGAAAGGGAAGAGTCACCTGGTAACTGAAGGAATTTCTAAAATGGGTTAACCAAGAACACTTCGATGCTTCCACCATGAAGCTGGAACTGGATGCTGGCTGGCCAAAGACCATAACCCACGTTCACAGGGGGCCCTGGGCCTGAGGGCACCTGCCCACGGGGCTGCCTTGGGGCATCTTTATTCAGAAGTGGGCTCCTGACATGGTTCCTGGGCACCACAGCAGAGGCCTCTGCCTGGAAAGCCAGGCTCAGCCTCTGCTTCCACTTCCTGTCCACAAACAGTTTGATGGCCTTAGACTGAGAATTGTATCTCAATTATTCAATGATGTTTTTCTTCCTTGCTGTTAGCAAAATATACTTCCCCATTGAATCAATATTAAGATCTAGCAAGGGTAAAGTTTGAAGGAAGCCTTTTGCCATTAGAAAGACCAAACACCTGCCCAGGCACAGTGGCCACACCTGTAATCCCAGCACTTTGGGAGTCCCAGGCAGGTGAATCACCTGAGGTCAGGAGTTCAAGACCAACCTGGCCAACATGGTGAAACCGTGTCTCTACTAAAAATACAAAAATTAGCCAGGTGTGGTGGCACACACCTATAATCCCAGCTACTTGGGAGGCCGAGGCAGGAGAATCACTTGACCCCAGGAGGCAGTGGTTGCACTGAGCTGAGATCACGCTACTCAGCACTCCAGCCTGGGCGACAGAGTGAGAGTCCATCTCGAAAGAAAACAAAAACAAAACAAAAGCCCACACACCTGGTCTTTCTGCTGTGGCAGGCTGTCCTGGTCATATTCGAGGTCTGGACTAATATTGGGTAGTATTCTTTTCCTTCCCTATCTTCCTCTGCATTTTTATTTAAAAGACTAATGTGCTAGTTTTATGTTCTTTTGGCTTTCTCTCTCTCTCTTTTTTTGTATATTCCCCATTGTTTTACTGCGACCTGTTAATAGGAGAGAGAAATTAAATTATACTAAGCCAACTTCCTCCACACTTATCAAAAAGATAAAAATGGCCGTCCTAAGAAACAAAGACACTGCTTGTTCCATCAAATAATGCACATGAGCCCCAAGTGCCCGTCTGACCTGCCTGAAGGTTCCAGTGGTATTTTTCTCCCTCTCTCTCCTTTAACTAGTAGGAGAGGCGCTGGGGGCCACCTCCCCTCCTTTCCTTTATGCTTGGGATTACAGCTCACTTCGCCAGTTCCCACTCTTAGTCTGTGTGTTGCCTGCACCACACCCTCAATGTGTCATCTACGTTCCCTTCATCCACCTGCTCAGATCCGTGATTGTTTATAGCATCCTCCAGTGCCCCGGCCAGGATTAGCAAGGGTTTCGTGACCCAATGGCCGTGGAGGAAGCGTGGCTTTCTTTCATTTCACCAGGAAATGACTGACATCTTGTCTTGGCCTGCATCCAGATGTGGGAAGTGCAGCTTTGCTTGATAACAGAATCTTATTTTGTGCAGCTTCCCAGGCACTGAAGCGGGGCTGGTGGGAGAAGGGCGTGAAGTGGTGTGACATCATTTGACGTGTCCTTGAGCTCCGAGAGGAGAAGCTATTGATGGTGGCGAGTGCAGTGGCAGGGGCCACAGGGATGCAGATGAAGCCATGTCCCCATTGGTCCTGCTGCTGTGAGAATGGGGAGGAAAGTGACTGCACACCCTCTGGAACCTTCTGACGGCCAGGGGACCTTGAATAGTTTGCCCCACACGGCAGGAGGGCGGGGGCCGCGCTACGGAGCGTTGGCTTGTGGACTGAAACAAAGCGCCCCAGGAAAGAACAAGCTCCGGGATACCAGCTCCGGGCTTCTTGCTGGCTGCAAATTGAACATAGTCTGAGAGTCTTGGTTAGAGCTGGAGGTCGCGTCTGCTCCAACAGAGAGAACTGCTGACTCTTCCCTGCACAGAGAGACAGCGCCCCAAGGGGAACAGCTGACGGGTTTTACCCTCCTGAGGTTTCTGCACCATCCTGCTGTTTGGAAAAGACGCAGAGGAACATCGACCCTCTGGCTGGCCTCAGAGAAGGCCCTCGGTCCTCGGGGCATGGTGGTGGCCCCCACCCCGGGGTAATGGGGGCTGTAGCACCTTGGCCGAGCAAACACCAGGCTTGGGTGGCAGCTGCCTGCCTGGCTTTCCGCTCCCCTCCACGGCCCTCACGAGAGCCTCTAAGGCCAGCACCCTCTTCTCCATTCAGGAGTCTGGGGAGCCGTGTGGCTTAGCATAGGCCAGCCTGTCCTGGGGGCTGCATGGGCCTTCACACTTCTGCTCTCACCTCTGCCCTTGTAGCCACCATGTCAGGGTCCCTGGTTTTGTCTCCCTTCATGGGGCCTTGTTGCTCCAGACTTGCAGGGGAGTCCTCCTTGCTGTACCTGCCAGGACCTGTTCTGCCCCTCAGGACTGAATCCCTCGGTCCCTGGAATCCTGCTGAGCCGTCATGACCTAGAGCCAGTCCCAGGTCCCAGGAGCCTCTGTCCGTGTGGAGCTGCGACCCATGCTTCCTGGGCACCCACTTCTTAGTAACATGACCTGGGAAGTTCCCGTTTAAGACAAGGAAAGTAAAGCATCCTGGAGCAATGGTTAACAAGACCTGAATCTAAAATAAAATAAGTTCCAACAAACACGATGTTTTGGGTGATACAGAAACCGTGAATGTGGCTGGATTAAGAGGGACAGTGGCTGAGGGTGGAAGAAATGTTTCTGATGAGCGGCGGAGACCAGAAGCCTTGCTGTGGCTTCCTTCCTTCCTGTGCCCCATGTCTCGCCTGCTGTGCTTTTGGTGCCACCCAGATCCCCCCGCTTTATTTTATAGTAACTGGCAGGACCTGCTTGGCCCAGGGCAGGAGGGAGGGGAGGGCGGTTTCCTGATCTGCGATGGCCGTCAGGTGTGCTGGGCTCCTCTCCAGGCCCAGCTGTAGGGAGGGATGCCCCCCAGAGCTGAGCTTTTCCCCTGTGGACCCTCTGGCCTTTCCTCCCAGCCAAGCCCAGGGCGTCCTTTTCCAATCAGAGCCGGACACGGGCATGACTTAGCGACTTAGCCGCCCCGAGAGGCAGGACGGGGCGGACGTTCCCAGCAGGAGGCTGTGGCTGCACTGTGGAGATTGTGTGTGTGCCCCAGCCCTGCCGGAAGAGCTGGCCCCCAGGGACGTCGGGAGCAGCCAGCACAGGTGTGGCCACAGAAATCACAGACACTTGTGTCCTGTGTGTATCGCCATGGCAGCCGCCGGGCTGCGGGCAACTCCTGCAGGCTCTGTGCTGAGCTCTGCATGAGGGAAGGGTGTCCTTCGTGCACTCCCATGTAAGCGCTGTGTCTGCCGGGGGGTGTTCAGAAAGAAGGGGAGCAGGAAACGAGAAGCCAGCATCAGTGCAATGGCAGCATGGGTGGCGGCGAAGTGGCAGAGTGGTCGGGCAGGGACAGGTTCTACCTGGTAACAGAGTGGCTGGGTGGGGACGGGTTCCACCAGGTAACTGGGTGACCAGGCGGGGACAGGTTGCACCGGGTAACTGGGTAACTGGGGGGCCAGGCAGGGACAGGTTCCACTGGCCCTGTGGGGAGTCCCACTGAGTGCCATCACGTCTTCACGGTGGCTCCATGAAAACATTCTTGAGGCATCTCGAGGCTCACAGCTGGTGCATGTCAGACTGGGATCAGACTGTGTGCCCCCACCCCACAGACGCCAGGGCACACCCCACCTTTGGGCAGCTTTGCTTGAGGTTCTGAGGGCCCAGGGCCCAGGCAGCCTTACCCACCCTTCAACGTTTGTCTGGTGTGGCCTGTGAATGAGCACGGTGGCTAGAGGGGTGGCCTGCGTGAAGTTTTTCCTTCATGCCCCAAGGGAGCACAAGCGGCCCTACCTAGATCTGAGGAGGAGGAGAAGGGAGAGGAGAAGCTGGGGCTCCTCTGAAGACATTGCCTGCCTGTGTGGCAGGCACCACGTAGCGATGTCAGCAGCATCTTCATTTAGCCAAGCGTTTCCACACCATCCCCTAACGTATCGTAAGGGACTCTGTTTGCGATGACCAGAGATGACGGCCAGCAATGGCAAGGATGATGGTGATGGTGGCTGGGATCTACTCACTGCTCACCCAGCCCCTTCAACAACGCCGTGGGCTCTGCACTGTCGTCCTTGGGGGAGTTCTGGGATTCTCCTTCTTCAGTCATCCTGCAGTTTCCCCCATAACGTCTCCGTGTCCTAGAATGCTAAGCAGCCCTTAATGGTGGTTTTGGGAGGTGTGGTCACACCGGCTGCTTCCTGCTTGTTGTGGAGGTGCAGAGTGTAGAAAAATGGGCTCTCTAGAAAGCTTTTCTATATTGATACAGAATCGATGTACATATTTTCAGGGTACATGTGATAATTTAATACCATTGTATAATTTGTAAAGATCAAATCAGGGTGATTGGGATCTTCACCTAAAATATTCATCTTTTCTTTGTGCCAGGAACAGTCAAGCTGTTCTCTTTTGGCTAATTTGAAACATACATACATTATTGTTAACTCTAGTCACCCTGTTGATCTATCAAACACTAGGTTTTATTTCTTCTATTTGTAGCCATTAGTCAATGTCTCTCCTTCCTTCCTCCCAGCTCCCCTTCCCATCCTCTGGTAACCACCAATCTCAACGGAGGCGCCCTCATGAGATCCATTTGTTAGCTCCCACATATGAGTGAGAACATGCAGTATTTGTCTTTCTATGTTTGGCTTATTTCACTTCACATAATGACTTCCAGTTTCCCATGTTGGTGCCTGTGACAGGCGTGCACCCTTTTTTATGGCAGAATACTATTCCATTGTGTATATATTCTGCATTTTCTATACCCATTCATCCATTGATGGACACTTAGGTGGACTCCATATTTTTGCTATTGTGACTAGTCCTGCAATAAACACAGGCATGCAGATATCTCTTTGACATATTGATTTCCTTTCTTTTGGATACAAACCCGGTAGTGGAATTTCTGGATCATATGTTAGTTCTAGTTTCACTTTTTTCTGAGCAACCTCCATACTGTTCTCTATAGTGGCTGCGCTAATTTACATTCCCACCCACAGTGTCCGAGGGCTCCTCTCCACATCCGTGCCAGCCATTTGTTATTTTCTGTCTTTTCAATAAAAGCCATTTTGGGCCAGGCCCGGTGGCTCATGCCTGTAATCCCATCACTTTGGGAGGCTGAGGCAGGCAGATCATGAGGTCAGGAGATCGAGACCAGCCTGGCCAACATGGTGAAACCCCCGTCTCTACTAAAAATACAAAAAATTAGCCGGGTGTGGTGGCAGGTGCCTGTAATCCCAGCTACTCGGGAGGCTGAGGCAGGAGAATCGCTTGAATCCAGGAGGTGGAGGTTGCAGTGAGCGGAGATTGTGCGATTGCACTCCAGCCTGGGAGACAGAGCAAGACTCCGTCTCAAAAGAAAAAAAAAAGCCATTTTAACGGGAGTGGGATGATATCTCACTGTGATTTTGATTTGTATTTCTCTGATGACTATATCTGTTGGCCATTTGTAAGTTTTTATTTGATGACTATATCTGTTTACCACTTATATGTTTTTATTTGATGACTATACCTGTTGGCTATTTGTATGTTTTTATTTGATGACTATATCTGTTTTACCATTTGTATGTTTTTATTTGATGACTATACCTGTTGGCCATTTGTATGTTTTTATTTGATGACTATATCTGTTTTACCATTTGTATGTTTTTATTTGATGACTATATCTGTTGGCCATTTGTATGTTTTTATTTGATGACTATATCTGTTTATCATTTGTGTGTTTTTATTTGATGACTATATCTGTTGGCCATTTGTATGTTTTTATTTGATGACTATATCTGTTTGCCATTTGTATGTTTTTACTTGATGACTATACCTGTTGGCCATTTATATGTTTTTATTTGAGAAATGTCTATTCAGATCTTTTGCCCATTTTTAAATTGGAGGGTTTTTTTTTTTTTTTTTTGCTGTTGAGTGTTTTGAGCTCTTTATATATTCTGGTTATTAATCCCTTGTCAGATGGATAGTTTACATATATTTTCTCCATTCTGTGGGTTGTTTCTTCACTTTTTTGTTTCCTTTGCTGTGCAGAAGCCTTTTAGCTTGATGCGATCTCATTTTATCTTTATTTGCTTTGGTTATCTGTGCTTTTGAGGCCTTACCAAAAAAATCTTTGCCCTGATCAATGTCCTGGAGTGTTTCCTTAGTGTTTTCTTTTAGTAGTTTCATAGTTTCAGGTCTTATATTTAAGCCTTTAATCCATTTTGATTCGATTTTTGTATATGGTGAGACATAGGAGTCTTGTTTCATTCTTCTGTGTATGGAAATCCAGTTTTCTCAGCAACATTTATTGAAGAGATTGTCCTTTCCCCAATATCTGCTCTTGGTGCCTTTGTGAAAAATGAGTTGGTTATAAACGTGTGAATTTATACCTGGATTCTCTATTCTGTTCCATTGGTCTGTGTGTCTGTTTTTATGCCAGTACCATGCTTATTTGGATACTATAGCTTTGCAGCATATTTCAAAGTCAGGTCATATGAGACCTCCATGTTTGTTATTTTTGCTCAGGATTGCTTTGGGTATTTGGGGTCTTTTGTGAGCTTATGTAGATTTTAGAGATTTTTTTTTCTGTGAAGAGTGTCATTGGTATTTTGATAGGGACTACATTGATGTCTACAGCCATGCCCACCCTGAACAAGCCCTATCTCATCTAATAGGGACTGCATTGAATCTGTAAATTGCTTTGGGTAGTATTGACATTTTAACAGTATTAGTTATTTGGATCCATGAGCATGGAATATCTTTCCAGTTTTTTGTGTCCTCTTCAATTTTTTTCTTCAGTGTTGTATCATTTTCCTTGTATAGATCTTTTACTTCTTTGGTTAAATTAATTTCTAGGTATCTTATATTATGTTTAGCTATTGGAAATAGGGTTACTTTATTGTTTTTTAGATTGTTTGCTGTTGGCATATATAAATGCTGCTGATTTGTGTATGTTGATTTTGTATCCTGCAACTTTACTGAATTTGTCAGAACTTTGGTGTTTTCTAAATATGATAAGATCATGATGTCTGCAAATAAGGCTAATTTGACTTTTTCCTTTCCAATTTGGGTGGCTGTATTTCTTTCTCTTGCCTAATTGCTGTGGTCAGGACTTCAGTACTATGCTGTATAAAAATGGTGAAAGTGAACATCCTTGTCCTGCTCCAAATGTTAGAGAAAAGGCTTTCAGTGTTTCCCCATTCATTATGGTGTTAGCTGTGGATTTGTCATATATAGCGTTTATTATTTTGAGGTATGTTCTTTCTATACCCATTTTAATGACAGTGTTTTATCATAAAGGGATGTTGAATTTTATCAAATGCTTTTTTAGTATCTATTGAAATGATCATATAGTTTTGTTCTTAATTCTGTTAATGTGATGTATTGTGTTTATTGATATGCATATTTTGAATCGTCATTGTATCCCTGGGATGAATCCCACTCGATCATGGTGAATGATCTTTTTAATGTATTCTTGAATTCAGTTTGCTAATATTTTGTTGAAGATTTTTGTGTCTATGCCTATAGTCTTCCTTTTTTTTGTCTTGTCTTTGTCAGCTTTTGGTTTCAGGGTAACACTGACCTCATAGAATGAGTTTGGAGGTATTCCCTCCTCTTCAATTTTTTGAAGAGTTTGAGTAGAATTGGTATTATTTCTTCAAATGTTTGGTAGAATTCATCAGTGAAGGCATCAGGTCCTGGGCTTTTCTCTGATGGTAAATTTTTTATTATGGCTTTGATCTAATTACTTGTTATTGGTTTGTTGAAGTCTTCTATTTCTTCATGGTTCAATCTTGGTAGTGTCCAGGAATGTACCTATTTCTTCTAGGTTTTCCCATTTCTTGGCATGCAGTTGTTTATAATTGTCTCTAATGATCCTTTTTATTCCTGTGATCTCAGTTGTTACGTCTCCTTTTTCATTTCTGACTTTATTTATTTGGATCTTCTTTCCTTTTTTCTTAGTCTAGCTAAAGGTTTGTCAATTTTGTTTACCTTTTCAAAAAACTTTGTGTTTTATTGATTTTTCTGTATATTTTATCTCAATTTCATTTATTTCTGCTCTGATTTGTATTATTTCTTTCCTTCTACTCATTTTAGGTTTGGCTTGTTCTTGCTTTTCTTGGTCCTTGAGGTGCATGGTTAGGTTGTTTATTTGAAGTCTTTCTATGTTTTTGATGTAGGCATTTATTATTATACACTTGCCTCTTAGTATTGCTGTTATTGTATCCCATAGATTGTAGTATATTTCAATTTTCATTTGTTTCAAGACGTTTTAAAATTTCCTTCTTAACTTCTTCATTGACTCATTGGCCATTCAGAAGGAGGTTTAATTCCCATGTGTTTATGTAGTTTCTGGGGTTCTTCTTGTTATTGATTTCTAGTTTTAGTCTATGGTGGTCAGAAAAGATACTTGATATGATTTCTGCTGCTTTGAATTTGTTGAGGCTTGTTTTGTGGCCTAAGATGTGGTGTATTTTGGAGAGTGCTTCATGCTCTGATGAAAAGAATGGGTATTCTATAGCAGTTGGGTGAAATGATATAAATGTCAGTCAAGCCTATTTGGTGTAGTGTATAGTTTAACTCTAAAGTTTCTTTGTTGATTTCTTGTCTGAATGATCTGTCCATTACTGAGAATGGGGTGTTGAAGTGCCCTGCCATTATTGTATTGCGGGCTATGTCTTCCTTTGGATCTATTAATGTCTGTTTTATATACTTCAGTGTTCCATTGTTGGGTGCATATATATTTATAATTTTATATCCTCTTGCTGATTGACCCTTTTATCACTATATAGTGATGTTCTTTGTTGCTTTTTGCAGTCTTTGACTTGCAGTCTATTTTATCTGATATAAGCACAGCCACTTCTGCCCATTTTTGGTTTCCACTTGCATGGAATATCTTTTTTGTTGTTTCTGAGACAGGGTCACATTCTCTTATCTCAGCTGAGTGCAGTGGTGTGATCATGGCTCACTGCAGGCTTGACCTTCCATGCTCAAGTGACCCTCCCACCTCAGCATCCCAAGTAGCTGAGACCACAGGCACATGCCACCATGCCCGGCTAATTTTTGATTTTTTTATAGAGATGGAGTCTCACTGTATTGCCCAGGCTGGCCTTGAACTCCCAGACACAAGCAATTCTCTCAACTTGGCCTCTCAAAGTGCTGAGATTACAGGTGTGAGCCTCTGTGCCCAGCCTGAAATATCTTTTTCTATTACTTTCAGTCAATGTCCATCTTTATAGACATGGCTGGTTTATTGTAGGCAGCTTATAGTTGGGTCTTATTTCTTTATCCATACAGCCATTCTATATCTTTTAATTGGAGAATTGAGTACATTTAAATTCAATGTTATTATTGATGAGTAAGGACTGACTACTGCTATTTTGTTTGTTTTCTCATTGTTTTGTAACTCCTCATTCTTGTTGCCTTGCTTGCTTTCTGTCTTACTTTGTGGTAAAGTGATTTTCTCTGCTAGTATGTTTTAATTCATTGCTTTTTATTTTTAGTGCATGTGTTACAGTTTTTATTGTAGTTGCCATGAGACTTATAAAAAACAACTTAAACATATAACAAGTTATCTTAAAGAGATAACTGAGATCACAAAAGAATAGAAACAAAGAAAAAAACGAAAAAAAACCCTCTGTATTTTAAGTCCATCCCCCCACACTTTGACTTCCTATTGTCTCAATTTACATATTTGTGTGCTGCCTATCTCTTAATAGGTTGCTGCAGCTATTATTGTTTTTGACAGATTTGTCTTTTGGGCTTCATTCTACGGTTATGAGTGGATTGCACCCCACAATTACAGTATTGGAGTATTCTGGGTTAGTTTGAGTACTTACTTTTACTGGTGTGTCTTATACCTTCAAATATTTTCTTTTTGCATGTTACTTTTTTTTCTTTCAGACTGAAGAACTCTCTTTAGCATGATTTGTAACACAGGACTAGTAGTGGTGAATTATCTCAGCTTTTGTTTGTATGGGTAAGACTTTATCTCTCCTTTATAGTTGAAGGAATGCTTTGCTGGATATAGTATTCTTGGGTGACAGGTTTTTCATTTTTTTCTCCTTCCAGCACTTTGCAAATGTCATCCTACTCTCTTCTGGCCTGTATGGTTTCTGTTGAGTAGTTGGTTGCCAGACAAATGAGAGCTGCTTTAAATATTCCTTGCTTCTTTTCTCTTGCTGCTTTTAGGATCTCTCTTTGTCCTTGACTTTTGAGAGTTTGATTATTATATGCCTTACAGTGGTCTTATTTGGGTCAAATCTGTTTGGTGTTCTCTGACCTTCCTGTACGTAGATGTTTATGTCTTTCTCAAGTTTTGAGAAGTTTTGTTATTGTTTCTTTGAGTAAGCTTTCTACCCCTTGTTCTTGCTCAGCTTCCCCTTGAACATCAATAATTCTTATATTTGATGTTTTGAGGTGATTTTCTGTCTTGCAAGTGGTCTTCATCCCTCTTCATTCTTTGTTCTTTTTCCATCCCTGATTGTGTATTTTCAAATAGCCTGTCTTTGAGCTCACTGATTCCTTCCTCTGCTTGATCCATTCTGCTGTTGAGAGGCTATAATGAATTTTTCAGTTCAGCAAATGTATTTCTCAGTTCCAAGATTTCTGTTTGATTTTTTAAAAATTGTTTCAATCTCTTTGTTAAATTTCTGAATTGCTTTTCTGTGTTATCTTGGAAATCACTGAGTTTCCTTAAAACTGCTATTTTGAATTCTTGGTCCGAGAACTCACATATTGCCATCTTATTAGGGCCAATCGCTAGTTCCTTACTTTGTCCATTTGAGAAGGCCATGGTTTCCCATTTGCTGCTGTTTCTTGTTGATGTGTGTCTGTGTCCTTGCACTGAAGGATTATTTATTTACTCCAGTCTTGTCTCCTGGCTTGTTTTAGTTTTTATTGGATACACTTTCTTAGAGAGTCACATAATTTACCTGTGGAATTTCTTTTTCTCCCCCTTCTAGGTCCCTGCCTCCTTTTTGGCACTAGATGGCACCTTAAGCCCAGGTTTACCTTGGCTCTGGTTAAAGATCTGAGTGCTGCCTGTACTGAAGGTTAAAGATCTGAGTGCTGCCTGTACTGAATGGGAGAGGTCTCAAAGGGGATATGCCAGCAGTGTGAGAAGGCTGGCTGGGGGCTCGTGCTGAGGGGACCTGTGGAGCATTCCTGCTACAGGGTGGTGCTGTGAGCAGCCACTCTGATGGAGTGCCTCTTTGACCGAGTTGCAGAGTAGAGTTTGTAGGGCTGGGGACTGTAGTCCCACCTCCCCCTTTTATCTCTGGCTGTCCTCAGGGATGTTTCCCTTCACACATTTGCAGCACTTCCCATGGGTTGAAGCAGGAACAGGTCTCCAGCCAGGGCCCCCAAGAGGTTGGAGAAGCTGATTGTCCACCTCACCCTCACTTTTTCCAGCATAGAAGCTATGAGTTGAGGGGAAATTTCCCATACTCTTGATGCCAAACAGATTATGAGGAGGGATGGTGCAGACATGGTGGTCTGATGCTTTTGCTGTCTGCTTGGGGTGTTTTCACTTTTCTGTGTTCCTGGGAACTGTCTCCTTTTGTATTTGAGTGTGTGGCCATTGCTGGGATTGTGTCAGTGCTGTGTGTGTTTTTGCTTCTCTGTGGAGCAGAGTGAAGTCACCTTGCTTCTACTGCACCACCATTTTGGGACCAGAAGTCCCTCCTAGTAGAAATTTCCAACAGGTGTAGTGGAATATGAAATGTATCTGGAGAAAATATTTTCTTTTCAAAAATTTCACCTTGGAAAGCTTCTGCTGTTGCTCAGAGACGTTTAAAATTCTTCTTTGGGATCTTCCTTCAGTAACCTGGTAGAGGGCAATCTCTGAACATTCTCAGTAATGGTGACTCTTCTTTTTGAAGGCAGATGCATGAGGATGTGGCATAAAGTTAGTTGATACCAGGTGGGATAAATAAGTTATTTGCATCCCAGTCATTGACTAAGTTGATTGTCACACTGTTTTCAATGTAAAAGTGAAGTGTGAACATATAACAACAAGACTGATTTATTGTCTGGTTTCTAAACTGTCTTTGTAAATGTGTTCCAAAGAGACATAAAATATCACCAACAATGCTACCACCTTTGAATATGCATAGAGCTTTTTAATGTCTTGAATGTATAGGTTCCATTTCTATTTGATATACATGTAAAGCCTTAACTACTTTATAGAAATGCTTTGCATTTTTCCAGGGATTGTGAAAATGTGAGTTAAAACCATGTCAAGGAGCCTGTGCTGGCCCTGACCAGGCCTGGGACAGGCACCCCCACTGTGCACAGTTGAGCAGCCCAGGAATGGAACTATGACCCTGTCTTCTCTGATTGGGAAGGAGAGCCCACTTGATCCCTTTAATTGAGTTCACGTCGTCTTCTTAAGGAGTGTTTCCTCTCAGTTCACAAAGCCTACAGGCTTCCTGCATGGGATCATCCTTCACACTCTGCTCACCAGCCCTTTCCTTGCTGATGCGAGGGCAAGCTGCACATTCATCTTCCGTAAAGAGCATTTTGAGCAGGAGTTTACTGCTGATTAGAGTGCCGCTGTATTTTTTTATATAGTCGTGAATTCTACTCATAAAATCTAGATCCTGCAATGCACTGACCACCGCCTTTCCCCGACACTTCTTCCTCGCCACCTGGGGTCTTCCCGTCACACGTCAGGGGCTCCTCCTCAGCCCCATTTCAACCCTGACCATGTTAACATTTTGAAATCAGCCTCTCATTTACAGCTTTCCTGTAGGCAAAATAAAATGCTAATAGATTTCATTTCTGATTCTTATCACTCTGATTTATCTCTCAGTATTACCGTGTTTGAAATGAATACCGCCTCTCTCTCACCCTTGAAGCTCTCTCTTCTCCTGGCTCCTGAGCACATGACCTTGGGCTGTCTGTCTTTATTTTCGATTTTGCTCCTCTGCTCAGCACCTCTTTTTTATTGTTTTTCTCCTAAAACAGATGGAGGACCTATCCCATCCTCTTTACTTTGACAGATTTTCTACTGTTCCATTTTCTCACACCTTCTCCCAACTGACCTCCCTCCTCCCATTTATCCACGCACAGTGCACTCTCTGATGAGTAGCTCTGAGGCCTCCATTCGTCCTGTGACCCAGGGTCCTCTCCTGGAGCTGGTGCCACTGGAGCCTAGCTTGGCAGTCAGTCATCTTCAGCTTCACCCCCAAACCTTTGCATCTCTGTTCCTCAGCCTGGCTCCCTCCTCCCTCCAAACAGCCTGTCGCCTGGATCCAGTGTGTTTGAAACTGCAAGCCACAGCCCATTAATGACCCTGAGAGAGTTTTAGGGTGTTGCAGCCAGAAATTTTAAAAAGTGAGACAGAAGAGAATAAATATGATATAATAGGACACAGTGATACGTGAGAGGCTCCCACGCGATTAGGGTAAGTGCTGTGTTGTGGGACTTCCCCAGGTCTCACTTCAAGATGCATATCTTACTCTTGGATACCACCGGAAAAAAAAAAAAAAAAAAAGGGAAGCGCTGTCTTCGTTCCTCATATGCAGCGTGCACCTTGGTTTCTGTCCTTGCTATGCCCTTGCCTGCTTAAGTGTTGACGTGTTGCATGCAGGCCGGGACCACCACGCACGCTGCCACCACTTGCTCTGCCGCCTCCATTTCCCTCTCAGCAGTCTGTCCCTGGCATTCTCCACCTGCCCCTCCCACGGGGATCTCCTCTGCCACACAGTTCAGCCTGCGGAAGAAACAAACGTCGTCCCCACCCACAAACCTGGTGTGTCCCCAGCCTTCCTTCTTTGTGATTTCCTCTTCCACAAACCTGGTGTGTCCCCAGCCTTCCTTCTTTGTGATTTCCTCTTCCCCAGTGACCTAGCCAGCCTCTCTTGCAGTTAACCTTGACACCTTGTTCTCCTTTAATCCTGCATATACTGATTATTTTTACCAATTCTGCTTCTCAAACTATCCACACTAGTGTTCTCTGAGTTTACAACCTTATCATCTCTCTAATGAACCGTTTTTGTAACTCTTATTGAATGCCTTCCCTTCTCCCTATTATCTTTAATTCATTATTCACAAATCCTGAGGATTAAAATAGGAAGGACTTACAATAGTGCTGGCTCATAGTTAAGGCTCAGCAAATAGAAACTGCTATGTATCTTTAAATTTTTAATTTTAATATTGTTACTTTTATCCTCCTTCTAGGACACAGTTGGATGATATTTCTGTCCGATGCAGAGCTTTTACTGCTCCCCACTGTGCACAGATGCACCGGTGCTTCCTGATGTAGCTTTCACGTCCTCCTGTGACTATGCAACTCCCCTCCCTCTGTTCCTGCACTGCCCCCACCCCCCTCCCCATGTCATACACCATCCCCTGAGTGCACCACTCAGTGCTACAGCCCCAAGTCCCTTCCCGTGCTGCTCCGTTATCTTAGAGTTCCTCCCCTAATCCATCCCCACCTGTTAGAATTCTATTTATCTTTCCAGTCTTAGTTCAAATACCACTTGTTTCTATGAAACTTTCTTAACTTTCCAACACAAATTCACCTCTTCATTTCTCTATTCCCTTAGCAGTTTGCTCATAACTTTATTATATAATGATTGCACTCCAACTTGGATCTTAGCTAATTACGTACCTGCATTCCACACTAGACTGCAAACTTGAGGAAGATGGGGGCTGTGGCTGCCCTCAAACCGTATGTGCCTCCCAGAGGACACAAGAGTTGGTTACGCAGGTGTTGTCTAGATGAAATTATATAGCATCCATCCTTCTTGAATTGGCTTTTTGCCTCAGCACAGTTCCGGGGAGATTCAGCGAGGCTGTGGTGTGTACTAATCGTTCTTTCCTTCATAACCAAGTGGTGCTCCGTGGTGCAGAGGTGCTGCATGGTAACCATCCACCTGCTGAGGGACTCGGTGGTTCCCAGTTTGGGGCTATTCTAAATAAAACTGGTGAAAATTCATACACAAGATTTTATTTGAACATAAGTCTTCATTTCTTTGGGATGAATGGTCAGGGGTTCAATTTTTGTGTCTTATGATAAGTATATGTTTAGTTTTTAAAGGAACTCTCAAACCATTTTCCAGAACAAAATTTGACATTCACAGTAAAAAAGAAAAAAAAAAAGTACCAGTGATACAGTTTTTCTGAATCCAAATCCTTTCCAGCATTTGATGTTGTCCCTATTTTTTATTTTAGCCTTTCTGATAGGTGTGTGGTGGCATCTCGTTGTGGGTGTAATTGACATTTCCCTGATGGCTAATGATGGTCAGCATCTCTTCGTGTGGTTATTTGCCATCAGTAGATCCTCTTTGTCGAAATGTCTTTTCATCTCTCACCCTTTTTCTAATTGAATGTTTTTAATGTTTAGTTTTGAGAGTTCTGTGTATATTCCTGATACTAGTCCTTTGTCAGATACGTGGTTTGCCAATATTTCTCCAACTCTGTGCTCATTCTTTCAGCTCTTAAAGGGCCTTTCCACAGAGCAAAAGTTTTTAATTTTGATGAAGGCCAATTTGTCAATTTTTCTTTTTATGGAAGATGTTTGATGTCAAGTCTAAGAACTTTTTGCCTAGCTCTAGCTTCCAAAGATTTTCTGTTGTTTTTTTCTAAAAGTTTTATAGTTTTGCATTTTTACATTTATGTCCATGAGTTGCTTTTGTGTAGACTGTGAAGCTTACATAGAGGTTCCTGTTTTTGCCTGTGGATGTCCAATCACTCCAGGACCATTTGTTGAAAAGGCAAATTTTCTTACCATTAAATTGTTTATGCATCTTTGTCAAAAATAACTTGGACATATTTTTATGGATCTATTTCTGGGTTTTCTATTCCATTGTATTATTTGTATCTGTTCATCAGTACTACACAGTCTTGATTACTGTACCTATATAAGATTTGAATTTATATATGATCACTCCTTCCACTTTATTTTTATTTTCCCAAATTGTTTTAGCTACTCTAGTTCCTTTGCTCTTCCGTATAACTTGCTTTTCTGTATCTACAAAGTATTTCCCTGGGATTTTTTATAGGAATTATGTGAAACCTCTGTATCAATCTGGGGAGAGTTGACATCATTATTATGTTGAATCTTCTGATCTACCAACATGGTATGTCTGTCATTTATTTTGATCTTTGGTTTCTTTCATCACCATTGTGTGTGTTTCAGCATATAGGTCCTGTACATGGTTTGTTAAATTTACACCTAAGTATTCTTTGAGTGGTTTTAAATAGTATTTTAATTTCAGTTTTCATGCCTTCATTGTTAGTATATAGTACAAGAACTTATTAGGTTTAGGAGGTTTTTATATTTTTTGTAGAGTCCTTGGGGCTTTCTGTGTAGATAATCAGGAAATAGGACATAGGTACAGTTTAATTTCTTCCTTTGTGTCTGCATGCCTTTTATTTTTTTTTATCTTGCCCTATTGCACTGGCTGGAACTTCCAGCTTTATGTTGAATAAGATTGGTGACAGCAGACATCCTTGCTTTGTTCCTAGTCTTCAGTGAAAGCTTTTGATGGTTACTCACCATTAAGTATAGTGAAATGTGGGGTTTTGTAGATGTTTATTGTCAACTTGATAAAGTGCCCCTTGATTTCTATTTTTCTGAAAGTTTTCTTCATGAATGAATGTTGAATTTTTTAAATGTCTTTTCTGCATCGATTGCTGTAATCATGTGATTTTTTTCTTCGTTAGCCTATTAATATGGTGGATTACATTGATTTGTTTTGAAATAGTGAACCAGCCTTTCATTCCTGGAATAAACCTCATGATGTATCATTATTTTCATATATTGCTGGATTTTATTTGCTAATATTTTGTAAAGGATTTTTGTGTCTACATTTGTGAGGGATTTTGGTCTGTAGGTTTCTTTTTACTGTCTTTGTTTGCTTTTGGTATCGGGTTAATATTAGCTACATAAAATAAATTGGGAACTGTTTCCTCGCCTTCTATTTTCTGGAAGATATTTATGGAATTTGTTTTAATTCCTCTTTAAATGTTTGGTATAATTCTTTGGTGAAACCATCTGGGCCTGATTATTTCTTTCTGGGTAGATATTTAATTATTAATTCAAGTTCCTTAATAGTGTAGAAGTATTCAAATTATTGATTTCACATTGGATGAATTGAGGTAACTTGTAGATTTCAAGGAGTCGATCCATTTCATCTATGTTGTCAGGTTTATGTGTGTAGAGTTGTTTATTCCCTGATTATCCTTTTGATGTTTGCAGAGTCTGTAGTGACTTCCCCTGTTTCTTTGCTTATATTGATAATTTGTGTCTTCTCTCTTGTTTTTTGTTAGTCTTGATAGAGATTTGTCAATTTTACTGATTTTTTTCAAGGAACCAGCTTTCATTGTCATTTATCTTCTCTATTTTTTTCTCACTTAAATTACATTGATTTCTTTTCTTATCCTTATTATTTATTTTCTTCTACTTTATTTGGGTTTATTGTGTTCTCCTTTATTACAGATTCTTGAAGAATTCAGATTATTGATTTGAGACTTTCTCTTTTATTTTTCTTTTGACTTTTGTTTTCGGTTTGAGGGTACATATGCATGGGTGAATTGTGTGTTGTTACAGTTTGGTGTGATAACAATCCTGCCACCCAGGTAGTGAACCTAGTCCCTTATAGTTTTCAACCCACGTCTTCCTCCCACCCTCTGCCTTTCGTAGTCCTCGGCGTCTGTCATCCTCATTTTTGTGTCTGTGTGTACTCAGTGTTTAGTTTCCACTTATAAGCGAGAACACGCAGTATTTGGTTTTCTGTTCCTATATTAATTTGCTTAGGATGATGGCCTACAGCTGCATCTATGTTGCTGCAAAGGACATGATTTCATTATTTTTATGGCTGTGTAGTATTCCATGGTGTATGTGTACCGTATTTTCTTTTTCCAGTCCATCATCAGTGGGTATCTAGGTTGATTCCATGTCTTTGCTATTGTGAATAATACTGTGATGAATGTACAGGTGCTTGTGTCTTTTTGGTAGGATGATTTATTTTCCTTTGGCTATATGCCCATACTGGGATTGCTGGGTCGAATGGTAGTTCTGTGTTAAGTTCTCTGAGAAATTTCCAAACTGCTTTCTACACCAGCTGAACTACTTTACATTCCCACCAGCAGTGTATAAGCATTCCCTGTTCTCTGCAACCTTGTCAACATCTGTTATTTTTTGACTTTTTAAAAATATTCATTCTGGCTCATGTGAAATAGTATCTCATTTTGGTTTTGGTTTGCATTTCTCTGATGATTACTAATGATGAACATTTTTCCTGCGTTTCTTGGCCACTTCTATGTCTTCTTTTAAGAAGTGTCTGTTCATGTCTCCTGCCCATTTTTTAATGGGGCTGCTTTTTGCTTGTTGAATAATTTAAGTTCCTTACAGATTCTGGATATTAAATTTCTTTTGGATGCTGATATGGTTTGGCATATCTCATCTTGAATTGTAGCTTCCATAATTTCCACGTCTTGTGGGAGGGGACCTGGTAGGAGATAATTGACTCATGGGGCAGTTTCCCCCATATTATTCTCATGTTAGTGAATAAGTCTCATGAGATCTGATGGATCCGAAGGAAACCCTTTCCGCTTGGCATTCATTCTCTCTTTTGCCTGCTGCCATGTAAGACGTGCTTTTCACCTTCCACCATGATTGTGAGGCCTCCCCAGCCACATGGAACTGTGGGTCCATTAAACCTCTTGCTCTTTTAATTTACCCAGTCTCAAGTGTGTCTTTATCAGCAGTGTGAAAATGGACTAATGCAGATGCATAGTTTGCAAATATTTTTTCCTACCCTATAGGTTGTCTATTTACCTGTTAATAGTTGCTTTTGTTGTTCAGAAGCGCTTTGGTTTAATTAGGTCCCTCTTGTCTTTTTTTTTTTTTCTTGCAGTTGCTTTTGGAGATGTCATCAATAAATCTTTGCTAAGGCCTGTGTCCAGAGTGGTGTGTCCTACATTTTCTTCTAGGGTTTTTATGGTTTTAGGTCTTACATTTAAATCTTTAAGCCATCTTAAGTTGATTTTTGTATATGGTAAAAGGAAGGAGTCAAGTTTCAATCTTCTGCATACAGCTAACCAGCTATCCTAGCACCGTTTATTGAATAGGGAGTCCTTTCTCCATTTCTTGTTTTTGTTGTCTTTGTTGAAGATCAGATGTTTGTAGGTGTGTGGCTTTATTTCTGGTTTCTCTAACCTGTTCCATTGGTCTATGTGTTTGTTTTTGTACCAGTACCATGCTGTTTTGGTTACTATGGTCTTATAGTATATTTTGACGTCAGGTAGTGTGATTCCTCCAGCTTTGTTCTTTTTGCTTAGGGTTGCTTTGGCTATTCAGCCTTTTTTTTTTTTTGGATCCATATGAATTTTATAATTCTTTTTTTTTTCTAATTCTGTGAAAAATGATGCTGGTGGTTTGATAGGAATAGCATTGAGTCTGTAAATTGCTTTGGGTAATGTCACCATTTTAACAATATTGATTCTTCCTATCCATGAGCGTGGAATGTTGTTCCATTTGTTTGTATTATCTCTGCAGTGTTTTTTAATTCTTGTAGAGATCTTTCACTTTCTTGGTTAGCTATAACCTTAGGTATTTTATTCTTTTTGTACATGTTGTAAATGGGATTGCATTCTTGATTTGGATCTCAGCTTGGAAATTATTGATGTATAGAAATGATATTAGTTTTTTAGTTTTTGTTTTGGTTGTCTAAGGGTCAGTGAATTGTATGCTACTGGTTTTTATACATTGATATTTTTTCCTGAAACTTTACCGAAGTCATTTATTAGTTCTAGAAGTCTTTCGGCAGAGTTTTTAGGGGTTTCTATGTATAGTATATCATCTATGAAGAGAGATAATTTGACTTCCTCTTTTCCTATTTGGATACCTTTTATTTCTTTCCCTTGCCTGACTGCTCTGGCTAGGAATTCCAATACTATGTTGAATAGGAGTGATGAGAGTGGGCATTTTGTTTCATTCCAGTTCTCACAGGAAATGCTTCCAACTTTTGCCTGTTCAATATGATGTTGCCTTGGGGTTTGTAATTGATGGATCTTATTATTTTGAGGCATATTCCTTTTATCTTTGTCCTTTGATGCCTAATTTGTTGAAGGTTTTTAACATGAAGGGATGTTGAATTTTATTGAAAGCCCTTCCTGTTTCTATTGAGATGATCATATGGTTTCTGTTTTCAATTCTGTTTAGTGTCATATAATGATTTAGGGAGGAGTTCCTACTTTTTGGTTTTTTGAAGTAATTTTAGTAGGATTGTTACTAGCTCTGCTTTCTGTGTCTGGTAGAATTCAGCTGTGAATTTGTCTGGTTCCGGGCTTTTTTGGTTGGTAGGTTTTTTTTTATTAGCAATTCGATTTTGAAAGTCATTATTCATCTGTTCAGGATTTGAATTTCTTCCTGGTTCAATATTGCAAGGTTGTATGTTTCTGGGAATTAATTTATTTCTTCAAGGTGTTCTAGAAGAAATGGAAAAAACCCAGAAAACCTAAAAGGTTTTCTTGTAATATCACCTTTGTCATTTCTTATTGTGCTTATTTAGGTCTTCTATTTTTGTTAATCTAGCTAGTGGTCTACCAATCTTATTTATTATTTCAAAAAATGAACTTTCTTTTGTTTGTGTTTTTGTGTCTCAATTTCATTCAGTTCTGCTCTGATTTTGATTTTTTCTTTACTTCTGCTAGCTTTGGGATTGGTTTGTTCTTTTTTTTTCTAGTTCTTCCAGGTGTAATGTTATGTTGTTAATTTGAGATCTTTCTAACTTTATGATGTAGTTGTTTAGTGTTATAAACTTTCCTTTTAACACTGCTTTAGTTGTGTCCCAAATATTCTGGTATGTTGTGTCACAGTTTTCATTAGTTTCAAATAATTTTTTGATTTCTGCATTAATTTCATTCTTTACCCAAAAGTTATCTAGGAGCAAAATGTTTAATTTTGATGTAACTGGATAGTTCTGAGAGATCTTCTTGTTTTTTATTTGTATTTATATTACACGTGGGCCAAGAGAGTGGTTGGTATGATTTCAATTTTCTTTGGATTTTTTTGAGACTTGCTTTATGGCATGTGGCTGATCTTAGAGTATGTGTCATGTGCAGATAAGAAGAATATATATTCTGTTGTTGTTGGGTAGTCTGTAGACATCTAGAAGACCCAGTTGATCAAGGGTTGAGTTTGAGTCCAGAATATCTTTGTTAGTTTTCTGCCTCTATGATCTGTCTAATGCTGTCAATGGGATATTGAAATCTCCCCCTATTATTGTGTTTATGTCTCTTTATAGGTCTCTAAGAACTTGTTTTATGAATCTGGGTGCCCCAATGTTGGGTGCATAAATATTTAGGGTAGTTAAGTCTTCTTGTTGAATTGAACCCTTTTTCATTATGTAAAGCCCCTCTTTGTTCTTTTTGATCATTGCTGGTTTAAAATCTGCTTCATCTGATATAAGAATAGCAACCTCTGCTCTTTGTTGTTTTCCACTTACAAGATAGATCTTTCTCCATCCCTTTACTTTGAGCCAAAGTGTGTCATTACATGTGAGATGGGTTCTTGAAGACAGCAGACAGTTGGGTCTTGCCTCTTTATCCAACTTGTCAATCTATGCCTTTTAAGTGGGTGTTTAGTCTGTTTACATTCAAGGTTAATATTGATATGTAAGGATTTAATCCTGTCATTTGTGTTGTTAGCTGGTTTTCATGTAAACTTGATTGTATAGTTGCTTTATAGTGCAAGTGAGCTACGTATTTGTGTTTTTGTGGAGGCAGGTATCTTTCTTGTTTCCATGTTTAGCACTCCCTTAAGGACCTTTGTAAAGCGGGTCTAATGATAGTGAATTTCTTTAGTGTTCACTTGTCTAAAAAGGATTTTATTTCTTCTTTGCTTATGATGCTTAGTTTTGTGGGATATGAAATCCTTGATTGGAATTTTTTTTCTTTAAGGATGCTGAAAATTGGGCCCCCAGTCTCTTCTGGCTTGTAAGCTTTTTTCTGACATGTCTGCTATTAGCCTGGTGGGTTCTCTTTGTAACTGACCTGCCCTTTCTCTATAGCTGCTTTTAAGAGTTTTTCTTTCACAACAACCTTGGAGAATCTGATGACCATATGCCTTGGGGATGGTCATCTTATATAGTATCTCACAGGGGTTTTCTGAATTCCTTGAATATCATGTCAACCTCTAGTGAGATTGGGAAAATTTTCATGGACTGTATCCTCAAATATGTTTTCCAAGTTGCTTACTCTCTCTCCTTCTCTTTCAGAAATGCCAGTGAGTCATAGTTTTGGTCACTTTACATAATCCCATACTTTTCAGAGGTTTTATTCATTTTTTAACACTCTTTTTTCTTTATTTTTGTCTGCCTGTGTTGATTTGAAAGAACTGCCTTTAAGCTCTAAAATTCTTCTCTCAGCTTGGTCTCTTCTGATGTTAATGCTTCCAATTTTATTATGAAATTCTTATATTGAATTTTTAAATTTCAGAAGTTCAGTTTGGTTATTCTTAAAATGGCTATGTTGTCTTTCAACTCTCAAATCATTTCCTTGGATTGAGTTTCAACTTTCTCCTGTATCTCATTGAGCTTCCTTGCCATCTAGACTCTGAATCCTATGTCTGTCATTTCAGTCATTTCAGTTTGATTAAGAACCATTGCTGGGTAGCTAGCGTGTTCATTTGTAGGTAAGAAGACACTCTGGCTTTTAGAACTGCCAGAGTTCTTGTGCTGTTTTCTCATCTGTGAGTGCTGATGTTCTTTTATCCTTTTGAAGTTGCTGTCCTGGGGATAGGGCTTTTTGTTTTTATGTTCGTTATTTCTCATAAGAGTTTTGCTGTTGTGTAAGTTGGATATAGTTGATTGGCTTTGTTTCTGAATTTTTTCATAGGGCCGAGGTTCAGCTTGGCACTCCTGGGCTGTATGCTCTAACCCTGGTGACCTGGGACCAGGCCTGTGGCTTTGTCCTCTGGCCCCTTGAGCTTTAGTACCAGCTTCACTGGGAGGTCAAGGTGCAGCTAGGCTGCTGGTGAAAGCACTCTATCAGGGGCCACCAGCTAAACTGCCCCATTGGTGGTTGCTGGCAAAAGTGCCCTGGCAGGGTGGGTGGGGGCCACTGGAAAAAGTGCTCCAGTAGGGCCCTCTTTTTTAATGTAAGCATTTAGTGCTAGAAATTTCACTTAGCACAGTTTTAACTGTATGTGCCATGAATTTTGATATGTTGTGCTTTTATTTTAATTACATGTAATGTATTATCTTCTCTTTGACCCATGGATTATTTTATAACATGTTGTTATATTTCTCCATTATCTTTCTGTTATTGATTTCTACCTTGACTATATTGTGGTCAGAGAACACACTCTGAATGATTATAATTTTGCTGAAGTATGTTTTATGGCCCAGCATTAAGTCTATCATGGTATGTGTTCTATGAGCAATTGAAAAGAACATATACTCTGCTCTTATTGGGTACAGTGTTCCATAAATGTTCATCAGATCCTGTTGATTAATGGTATTGTTGAGTTCTTTTCTATCTTTGTTGATTTTTTGTTTAGTTGCTCTATCTATATAATTCATATATAGGATTGCTGTATCTTCTTAGTGGGTTGACCTATTTATAACTCTGTAATTCCCTTCTCTGTAGCCATTTTCTTTACTCTAAATGTTAACTTATCTGATATTAATATAGCTATTGCTTCCATCCTTTGATTAATACTTACATGATATGTTTTAAAAAATATTTTTACTTTCAACCATCCTATATCATTTTATTCAAAGTGAGCTTCATATAGTGTATAGTTGAGTCTTTTTTTAAAAAAAACCCACTCAGCCAGTGTTTTCATTGTCATATTTAGCCCATTTACATTTAATGTAATTATAAATATGTTAGGATTTAAAACTCATTTAATTTTGTATTTTCTACTTGTTCTTGTATTTTTTGTTTCTTTGTTTCTTCCTCCCTTCCTTTGAGTTACTTTAATGATTTTGGAAATCCACTTTATCTATGTTTTTGAGTGTATGTCTTTGATAGCTTTCTTTTATTTATTGTTCTAGATATAATATTCATATACATATTCATAACATTAAAGTTTACTGGTGTCATAATTTTACCAGTTTGGGTGAAATATAGAAACTTTACCTTCCTTTATGACATTTTACTTATGCCCCTCATTTATATTATAATTGTTTAAATATTTCCTCTATGTGCATTTAAAATGACATAAGACAGTGGTATGGTGTTTAATTGAACTGTCAAGCATAAAACTCAAGGAATGCTTATTGTACTTACTCAGGTTGTTGCTTGCCATGTTCTTGCATTCTTCCTGATGCTCCAAAATTCCTTTTTTTATATTTCTCTTCTATATGGAGACATAAATTTAGTAATTCTTTCAGAGTTGGTCTGGTGAAAAACACAATTTTCCTTTTTCTGGGGATATCTTTATTTCCCCCTTATTCCTGAAGGATAACTTCACTGGGTATCTGGATTGATAGACTTGTGGGATTCTGGGTTGACATATTTTTCTTTCAGCACTTGAAAAATGTGCTGTTTCCTTGTGGCCTCCATTGTTTCTGATAAGAAATCCCCTGTCATTTGAATTGTGTTTTCCTTGTAGGTAAGTTGTCATTTTTCTCTGGCTGCTGTTAAGATTTTTCTTTGTAAGTTTTCAGAAACTTAATTATTATGTGTCTTGGAGGAGATTTAGGTTTACCCTGTTTGGGGTATGCTTAGCTTCTTAAATTTTTAGGTTCATGTTTCTTCCAAAATTGAGAAGTTTTCAGCCATTATTTTTTCTGAGTACCTTTTCAGACCTGTCATCTTGTCTTCTTTCGCTCCTCTTTTTGAAACTCTGATAGCATGAATATTATATCTTTGGTTATAGCCCCGCAGTTGCTGAAGCTTTATCATTTTTTTCTACTATTTTCTCTGTGTTGTTGACATTGAGTAATTCCTACTGTTTTATCCTCACTTCACTGATTCTTTCCTCTGTCTCTCCATCCTTCTGTTATGTGCATCCACTGAGTTGTTTATTTTGGTTATTGTATCTTTCAGTAATAATATTTCAATTTGGCTTTTATTTACATCATCTATTTTCTGAGACATCCTACTTTTTCATTTGTTTCAAGTGTGTTCATAATTGCTCATTGAAGCATTTTTATCGTAACTGGTTTAAAATCTTTCTCAGGCAATTTTAACATCTCGGTCATCTCAGTGTTGGTTTCTGTGGATTGTCTCTTTTCTATTTATTTTGTGATATTCTTTGTTCTTTGTATAACCAGTTATTTTCTTTTGAAATCTGGACATTTTTGTATTATGTCATGATTCTGGATCTCATTTAAACCTTGCATTTTAACTGTCTCTTTTTGGACACTGCTTTTCTGGGGGTAAGGGGTGGTGGTGGTGATTCCTTGTAACTGACAGGGAGATGGAAGTCTAGATTCCCCAGGAGGCCTCTGTTGATACCTGAAGGTGGGGTCTTTTTACTGATTGGTTAGGGAGAGGGGTGGGAGTTCCAACTTCCCAGATGGTCTCCACTGGCACTGCAGGGGTTGTGGTAATTACAACCCAATGGAGATGAAAGTTCTGGATCCCTACTTGGCCTTCTCTGACACTACCTGGTAGGCCTGAGGGGAGGCCTCATTACAGCCTCATGAAAGAGGAAGTCTAGATCCCCATTTGGCCTTTGTTGGCATGGGTAGGGAGAGGCTGTGGTGTTTTTTGTGGTGTTTTGCTGGGGTAGAGCTGTTAATATCTAATATTTTTCTGTCTTGCTGAGTTGATTCTTTCCTGACTCCTTGATTAGAGAGAGGCTGCTTTAGTTGTTTGTGTATGTGTGTACACGTTGGTGTTTCCGGATTGCAGCCTCTTTGACTCCAAGTCTGAGGTACATGAGGCAAAAAGAAAACCCAGGGAATCCACCACCATGTCCTTCTCTGCTCTGCCTTCTTATTGCCATCCTTCAGAGTCTTATGCTTGTTTTACGTATGCTCAGAGATTTTAGTTGTACTTAGTGGGAAGACGTATGTCATCTCTGGGAGTGGATTCCTTCTTCCCAGGGTTATATTTTCTCCAAGATATGCCACAGACAGAAGTTCATAGGAGATGCTTAAACTCCCATACCTCTGCATTGTTTTGTTTGTTTTTTATATCTAAGAGCACAGTTTCTTCTGACTTCCAGGAAGGCTGAGATGGCTGGGCTAAGGTATACAGGGTCCTCTCAGACTGCCCAGTACAGATGATTCTGAGTAGTTGACCAACTGTTGTTCTGGAAGAACTGAGCCTTTATCATAGATCCCAAAGTTGACATAACTCAGACTTATATGATTTTTAGATAAAAATTTTTAAATTTTAGTTATTTAAATTTTATAAATGATTTTTTTCATGAAAAGTTCTTTTTGTGCCATTGATTTTCTGCTTCCTGATAAATATTAATATTAAGAGAATCCCTTTTAGGAATGGCATGGTTAAAATATCCTTATTTCTAAATCCACAACAATAGATATTATACTAACATTGCAAATGTGCTTTCAATTGAGTATACTCCCAAGAATGGATCAGAAATAGCTATATAAACAAAAGTACATTTCATAGTGGGTGTTTTTAAGGTGCTTTGGCAAATGGGATAGACTTGATTATTATTAAGTACATTTAATCTTAAATTGGATAGTAGTGAGTGTGGGGCCTGTTTTCTGCAGCGACCTATACTCTAAGTGATATATTCCAACTAGAGCAGCTTAGAGTAAGTTGGAGGCCATCCTAATGGTGAATTTTCCTATCATTCTTCACTTCAGGTAATGCCATTTAGGCTTTTGAGATTTAGAAATATGACAGTTGCTTTAATTTGCCATCTATAACATTTAAAAAATCTAGATTTGCATGTGAAAAAAATATTTGTGTGTTCATGAAGATAGCTTATATCTACTGAGCTCTTTTAATTCCATCCAGAATATGTGGTTCTCATCATGTTCTGGACTTCCTATGCCACACACACACACACACACACACACATACACACAAGCACAGAGCCATCCTGATTTGAAGATTTTGGTAATGTGTTTTTGTACAGGGCATAAAAATATATCTCTGTAATTACATGATATTTAGTGATTAGATAATTATGGATAATTGCATGGGGTAGTTCTAAGTGCTAAAGTGTTACCATAAGATCTAAAATGTATAAATTGCATAATAATTATTCTTGAGAGTTATTTGGTAATTTTGAGCATAATTATCATATGATCCACAGTGCATGTAATTAATGCATAATCACATGGATTTTGCCTTCATAACAACTTCACCCTTGTTATAAAGCTCTTTGTCATAACATTTGAGTATAAATATAATATAATTGGCTCCCGGATACAGTACATTAAGCCCCATGATAATTGCTTTCACAGTAACAATACCCCTTATTCCATTCCAATTGCTGTCTTTTAAGATTTTGTTAGGAAGAACAAAATACCTAAGATATGGTGGCGGGCAGGTAGAGGAGTGGGTGAGTGGCGGGTACTATGTGCTTATTGTGGATGAGGAGTATCTTTGCTGTGACCATAATATTTCCATGTAGATGGAAGATGTTTCCATCTTTCATAGTAGATAAAAATCTGTCTTCTAACTAAACTTGTATTTGGTGTAAGGCTCCTTGCTGTCTAGCCATAGTCAGCACCCATTAAGTCTATTTTTTTTAATTTTTAATTTTTGTGGGTACACAGGTGTATATATTTATGGGGTACATGGGATATTTTGATACAGGCATACAATGCATAATAATCACGTCAGGGTAAATGGGATGTTCATCACCTGAAGTATTTATCCTTTCATTGTGTTACAAATAATCCAGTTATACTCTTAGTTATTTTTAAATGTACAATAAATTATTGTTGACTGTAGTTACCCTGTTGTGCTATCAAGTACCAGATCTTATTCATTCTACTTAACTGTATTTTTGTACTCATTAACCATTCCCACTTGCCCCCTGCCCCCTGCCAATTTCCTTCCCAGTAACAATGGTTACTTCCTTCTGGTAACTGTTGTTCTACTCTCTGTAAGTTCAGTTGTTTTAATTTTTAGTTCCCACAAATCGGTGAGAACATGCAAAGTTTGTCTTTCTATGTCTGGCTTATTTCACTTAACATAATGATTTTCAGTTCCATCCATGTTGTTGCAAATGAAAGAATCTCACCTTTTTATGGCTGAATAGTACTCCATTGTGTAGAGGTATCACATTTTTTTAAATCCATTCATCTGTTGATGGACATTTAGGTTGCTTCCAAATGTTCACTATTGTTAACAGTGCTGCAATAAACATGGGAGTGTGGATATCAATTTGATACACTGATTACCTTTTGGGTATAAACCTAGCAGTGGGATTGCTGGATTATATTATAGCTCTATTTTCAGCTTTTTAAGGAACCTCCAAACTACTCTCCATAATAGTTGTACTAATTTACAATTCTACCAACAGTGTGTATGAGGGTTCCCTTTTTCCTATATCCTCGCCAGCATTTGTTATTGCCTGTCTTTTGGACAAAAGCCATTTTAACTGGGTGAGATGATATCTCATTGTAGGTTTGATTTGCATTTCTCTGATGATCAGTGATGTTGAGCACCTTTTCATACGCCTGTTTGCCGTCTGAATGTCTTTTTTGAGAAACGTCTATTCAGAGTTATATCTATTTGCCCATTTAAAGTTAGATTATTGAAATTTTTTTCTACAGAGTTGTTTGAGCTTTTTATACATTCTGGTTATTAATCCCTTGTCAGATGAATACTTTGCAAATATTTTCTCCTATTCTGTGGGTATCTCTTCACTTTGTTGATTGTTTCCTTTGCTGTGCAGAGGTTTTTTCACTTGATGTGATCCCATCTGTCCAGTTTTGCTTTGGTTGCCTGTGCTTGTGGAGCATTACTCAAGTTGCTTTGGCTGCCTGTGCTTATGGGGTATTACTAAATAAATCTTTACACTATCCAGTGTACTAGGGAGTTTTCCCAGTGTTTTCTTGTAGTCGTTTCATAGTTTGAGGTCTTAGATTTATGTCTTTAATCCATTTTTATGTGATTTTTGTATAGGAAGAGATAGGAGTCTAGTTTCATTCTTCTGTATGTGGTTATCCAGTCTTCCCAGCACCATTTATTGAAGAGACTGTCCTGTCCCCAGGACAGTTGACGATTGTTGACGATTTTTGCATCAATATTCATCAGGGATATTGGCGTGTAGTTTTATTTTTTGATGTGTCTTTGGTTTTGGTATCAGGGTAATACTGGCTTAATGGAATGAATTTGGAAGTGTTTCCTCCTCCTCTATCTTTTGGAATAGTTTGAGTAAGATTCTTCTTTAAATATTTGGTAAAATTCAGCAGTGAAGTGATCAAGTCCCAGGCTTTTCTTTGCTTGGAGACTTTATTACAGCTTCAATCTCATTATTTGTTATTGATCTGTTCAGGTTTTTGATTTCTTCATGGTTCAGTCTTGGTAGGTTCTATGTGTCTAGGAATTTATCCATTTCTTCTGGGTTTTCTAATTTACTGGCATGTAGTTGCTCATAGTAGCCTCTAATGATCCTTTGAATTACTGCAGTATTAGTTGTAATGTCTCCTTTTTCATCTCTGATTTTATTTATTTGGGTCTTTTCTCTTTTTTTCTTAGACTAGAAAATGGTTTGTCAATTTTGTTTATCTTTTCAAAAACCAACTTTTTGTTTCATTGATCTTTTGTATTGTTTTCTTCATTCCAACTTGATTTATTTCTGCTCTGATCTTTATTATTTCTTTTCTTTTACTAATTTTGGGTTTGGTTTGCTCTTGCTTTTCTAGTTCTTTAAGATGCATCATTAGATTGTTTGAGGGTATTCTTTTTTGATGTAGTTGTTTATAGCTATAAACTTTCCTCTTAGTACTGCTTTTGCTGCATCCCACAGGTTTTTGGTATGTTGTGTTTGTATTATTATTTGTTTCAAGAAATCTCTAAATTTTCTCCTTAATTTCCTCATTGACCCACTGGTCATTCAGAAGCATATTGTTTAATTTCCATGTGTTTGTATAGTTTCCAAAATTTTCCCTGTTATTGATTTCTAGTGTTATTCCATCGTGGTCAGAGAAGATACTTGATATAATTTCAGTTTGTTTTTGAATTTTTAAAGATGCATTTTTTTGCCATAATGTATGGGCTATTCTTGAGAATTATTCATGTGTTGAGGAGAAGAATGTGGATTTCATAGCCATTGAATGAAATGTTCTGTAAATGTCAATTCGGTCCATTTGCTCAATAGTGCAGCTTGGTCAATATATCTTCATTGAATTTCTGTCTCAATGATCTGTCCAGTGCTGAAAGTGGCATGTGGAAGTCTTCAGCTGTTACTGTATTGGGGTCTGTCTCTTGCTTTAACTCTAATAAAATTTGTTTCATATATCCGGATGCTCCAGTGTTGGGTACATATATATTTACAATTGTTATGTCCTCTTGCTCAATTTACCCCTTTATCATTATGACCTTCTTTGTCTCTTTTGGTAGTTTTGTCTTGAAATCTATTTTGTCTGATACAAGTACTGCTACTCTTGCTCTTTTTTGGTTTCCATTTGCACAGATTATCTTTTTCCATCCCTTTCTTTTTAGTCTATATTTGTCTTTATAGGTGAAGTGTGTCTTTTATAGGCAATAGATGATTGGGTCTTTTTAAAATCCATTCAACCACTCTGTGTGTTTTGATTGGAGAGTTTAGTCCATGTGTATTTTTTATTATTGATAGGTAAGAACTTACTCTTGCCATTTTGTTATTTGTTTTCTGATTGTTTTGTGGTCTTCTCTTTCTTATTTCTTTCCTTACTTTTTTTTTAAGTGAAAGTGATTTTCTTTGGTGGTATGTTTTAATTTCTAGCTTTTTACTTTTTGTTGTATCTGTTTATGTTTTTTGATTTGAGGTTACAATAAGGCTTGCAAATAACATCTTATAACCCATTATTTTAAACGGATGACAACTTAACATTGATTACATAAGCAAACTAACAAACCAGCACAGAGAAAACTAATAAAAACTCTACACTTTAGCTTCATCCCCCTACTTTTTAACTTTTTGTTGTTTCTATTTATATCTTTATATCTGAAAAGTTGTTGGAGTTATTTGATAAGTTCATCTTTTAGTCTTTTAACTCCAGATATGAGCAGTTTACACACCACAATTACAGTGTTATGATATTCTGTGTTTTTCTGTGTACTTACTACTACCAGTGAGTTTTGTACCTTTAGATGATTTCTTACTGCTCACTAACATTCTTTTATTTCAGACAGAAGAAATCCCTTTAGCATTTCTTATAGGACAGGTCTGCTGTTGATGGAATCCTTCAGCTTTTGTTTGTCTGGGAAAGTATTTTTCCTTCATATTTGAAATGCATTTTTGTTGGATATACAATTTCAGAATAAAAGGGTTTCTTTCCTTTAACACTTTAAATAACAATCCCCTGTTTCCTGGCCTGTAAAGTTTCCACTGAAAAGTCTGCTGCCAGATGTACTGCAGCTCCATTGTATTTTTGTTTGTTTGTTTATTTTCTTTTGCAGATTTTAGGATCCTTTCTTCATTCCTGACGTTTGGGAATTTGATAATTAAATGTCTTGAGGTAGTCTTATTTGGGTTGAATCTGTTTAGTGTTCTTATAGCCTTCCTATACTTGAACATTGACATGTTTCTCTAGGTTCGAGAAGTTCTCATTATTATCCTTTCAACTAAACTTTCTACCTCTTTCTCTCTCTCCCTCCTCTTTAAAGGTGATAAATCTTAGATTTGTCTTTTTGAGGCTATTTTCTAGATCATGCAGGTGTGCTTCATTTTTTAAAATCCTTTTTTCTTTGGTCTTCTCTGACAGCATATTTTCAACTAGCCAGTCTTCAAGCTCACTAATTCTTTGTCTTGCTTGGTCAACTCTGCTGTCAAGAGAGTCTGAGGCATTCTGCAATGGGTCAGTTATATTTTTCAACTCCAGAGATTTTGCATGATTGTTTTTAATTATTCTAATTTCATTGTTAAGTTTATCAGATAGGATTCTGATTGTCTTTTGTATGTTATCTTGAATTTCACTGAATTTTTTAAAAACAACTATTTTGAATTCTTTGTCTGAAAGGTAACATATCTATCCCTGTCTCTCCAGGATTGGTCCCTGGTGCCTTATTTAGTTCGTTTGGTGAGGTCATGTTTTCCTGGATAGTCTTGATGCTCTTGGATGTTTGTTGGTGTCTGAGTTAGGTATTTATTGTAGTCACTAAAATCTGGGCTTGTTTGTACTCATCCTTCTTGGGAAGGCTTTCCAGGTATTTGAAAAGACTTTGCCCACTTTTTGATGGGGTTGTTTTTTTCTTGTAAATTTGTTTGAGTTCATTGTAGATTCTGGATATTAGCCCTTTGTCAGATGAGTAGGTTGCGAAAATTTTCTCCCATTTTGTAGGTTGCCTGTTCACTCTGATGGTAGTTTCTTTTGCTGTGCAGAAGCTCTTTAGTTTAATTAGATCCCATTTGTCAATTTTGTCTTTTGTTGCCATTGCTTTGTAAACTAGTTCAACCATTGTGGAAGTCAGTGTGGCGATTCCTCAGGGATCTAGAACTAGAAATACCATTTGACCCAGCCATCCCATTACTGGGTATATACCCAAAGGACTATAAATCATGCTGCTATAAAGACACATGCACACGTATGTTTATTGCGGCATTATTCACAATAGCAAAGACTTGGAACCAACCCAAATGTCCAACAATGATAGACTGGATTAAGAAAATGTGGCACATATACACCATGGAATACTATGCAGCCATAAAAAATGATGAGTTCATGTCCTTTGTAGGGACATGGATGAAACTGGAAACCATCTTTCTCAGTAAACTATCGCAAGAACAAAAAAACCAAACACCGCATACTCTCACTCATAGGCGGGAATTGAACAATGAGATCACATGGACACAGGAAGGGGAATATCACACTCTGGGGACTGTTGTGGGGTGGGGGGAGGGGGGAGGGATAGCATTGGGAGATATACCTAATGCTAGATGACGAGTTAGTGGGTGCAGCACACCAGCATGGCACATGTATACGTATGTAACTAACCTGCACAATGTGCACATGTACCCTAAAACTTAAAGTATAATAATAAAAAATAAATAAATTAAAAAAAAAAAAAAGAAAAGACTGGTTCTGTGATCTACGTTTTTAATCCCTGCAGCCATATCTGCATTAGGGGCCACTCAAAGCCCAGTAATTTCATGGCTGTTTCAGACTCATGGAAGTATCACCTTGGCAGTCTTGGATACAATCCAGAAGAATTTTGTGGATTACCAGGCAGACTTTTTTTCTCTTACATTCTCCGAGACAAACGAACGGACGGTCTCTCTCTCTCCCCCCCTCCCCGAGCTTCCTGGAGCTGGGTGACGGGTGACACAAGAACCTCTGTGGCCACCCCACCACTAGGACTGTACCAGATCAGACCTGAAGCCAGGACATCTCTGAGTCTTACCCAAGGCCCATGGGGTACTGCCTGGGTACCACTGTTGATTATTCAGGGCCCAAAGGCTCTGTAGTCAGGAGATGATGAATCCTTCCAGTACTGGGACCTTCCCTTCAAGGCAGTGGGTTTTCCTTTGGCCCAAGGTGTGTCTAGAAATGTCACCTGGGAGCTAGGGCCTGGAATGGGGGCCTCATGACTCTGCCCAGTGCCCTATCCTACTTTGGCTGAGCAGTTATCTAAGTTGTAAGATAAAGTCCTCTTTACTCTTCCCTCTCCTCTCCTCAAGGAGAAGGAAGGAGTCTCTTTTGGAGCTGTGAGCTGTGCTGCCTAGGGTTGAGGGAGGGGTGACACTAGCACCCTTAGTTGTGCCAGCTAGTACCTTACTAGGTTGTCTGCACCCCAAGTCCAGTGGCTACAAGCCAAGCACAGCACCAGGACTTGCCCAGGAATTGTAGTCCTTCCATCATAGGTAGCCTTCAAGTTTATTTAGGACCCCAGAGCACTTTAGCCCATGGTGGTGAGGCTTGTCAGAACTCAGATTCTGACCACTGGGATGGGTGGTACCGCTCTGTCTAGGGCTGGTCTAAATATTCCCTCCATGGGCACTGGTTGAGTTTTGCCTGTTGTTTTTACTGTGACAGGGCAGCACCGAGTTCCAATACTAAGTCCCACTATCACTGTGCTCTCTCTCCCAAGTGCATGCATTCTCTCTCTGGGGCACACAGCCACTGCAGGGGGATGGGTGAGGGGTGACATCAGCAATTCCAAATGATCTTTTCCACCCTCTTCAGTGCCTCTTTCAATGATATGGAGTTAAAACCAGGTACTGTGACCACTCACCTGAAATTTGGTTCGTATGAAGGTGCTTTGCTGTGCGGACAGTTGTTCAATTTGGTGTTCCTACAGGGAGGATGATTGGTGGAGGCTTCTATTTGGCCAGCTTTCTCCACTCTCACCCAAGCCTTTTTATTACTATTAATGCAGCAGAGCATCAGTTTTCTTTTTGGCCTAGAAGTTTCAGAAAGCTAGAATTTCTGTAAGGAGATCTTGATAAACTGCAGTGAGAGGGAGGCTTACTTTGCTGATGGGACCATCAACTTAATGCTGAAATGCAACTAATTGTGAGACTGAAGCAAGAGCTTTGGCTAAATTTCCAAAATGATGACATAATTTTTGCAATTTTTGTCCACAGGTTTCACGTGGCAGGATGACTATACTCAGTATGTGATGGACCAGGAACTTGCAGACCTCCCGAAAACCTACCTGAGGCGTCCTGAAGCATCCAGCCCAGCCAAGTAAGTGTGGACGTGGCTTGTTGCTCCTTGCTCCCAGGACACAGTCCATAGCCATTACACTTATTATTTGTTTGTTTGTTTGTTTTAATGTAGCAAAGCACCCACCATCTTTCTGGTGCAGACGTTTCAGAAAGTTAGGATGTCTGTAAGGAAAAGTTTGGTTCCCATGAGAGAAAGTGATATTGGGGTGACCCTCCAGTACGAGACATGCCCAGGGGTTCTTCATTTTTCCATGAGACTCTTAGAAAAATCCTGCATCTTCAAGGCCTTGGTCGAAAGCAGATAAGTCGAGAATTCTCATTTCTCAGTAAGAAATTATTTTTGCTTTAGACAAAAAACAGAATTAAATTGTGAAAGTCTTTATCATCCTTTCCCAGAGCATAGCAACGTATACTGAGCTAAATATATTGTTCCATATTATCTTATTTTGTACTCAAAACTGTGTGGTAATTACTAATGTCATACAAATGATGTGGTAATGTCATACATACCATGGACTAATGTCATACCGATTCTTGAAAGTGAGGAAATTGAGTCATAGGGAGGTTAAAAAATTAGTCTAAAGACAAACCACAGTAAGAAAGCTGGCACTGTCGGATTCCTGAGCCATTGTGCTATTTTTCATGTTTAAAAAAAAAACAAACATGAAAATGACCTTTCCTAAAGGTTTAGTTTGAAAAGTTCATTTTTCCCTGACAGACAATTCTAGAGTCATACTCTTTAGAAAGATTCCAGTAACACAAAATTTAGATATCTGCTTTCATGCTCATGGCCGTCTGATAGGGAAAGCAGTTAAGTGTCCTGGCAGGATCAAGAGTGAGAACGTGTGGAGAACTGGTAACCGTCCCCCAGCACGCCGCACACACTGAGGGCTGGGGCTGCGTCTTTCCTCAGTACGCGGCGCACACTGAGGGCGGGAACCGCGTCTTTCCCCAGAACGCGGCGCACACTGAGGGCGGGGGCTGCGTCTTTCCCCAGCATGCGGCGCACACTGAGGGCGGGGGCTGCGTCTTTCCCCAGCATGCGGCGCACACCGAGGGCGGGGGCTGCGTCTTCACCACACGGCGCACGCTGAGGGCGGGGGCTGCGACTTCAGCACGCGGCGCACACTGAGGGCAGGGGCTGCGTCTTCAGCACGCGGTGCACACTCAGAGCAGGGGCTGCCTCTTTGTGTTTCTGTGCCTGGTGTATCTACCTTTAATACCTCCTTTATCAAAGAGAATGTGCTGTTATAGTCTGTAAGACTTTTCTGTAGGAAACCAAACAAAAACCCACCAAAATATTTTCAACTTGAGCTGTGTTGAATTTCCATTTTGGATGTGTTCAAACTCCTTATACTCCTCTCTAAATTCCACTGGGGGCGTTGTGCACTGCCTCAATGACCTTGAACTCCATCAAGTATAGGGATGGGTTGGACGGCCAAGAAGGGCAAAAAATAGAGGGCTGGAAGAATTGGGAAAACCCAGCAAGGGATGGCTCCTCCTCACTCTGGGGGGGTGCAGAACAGGGCAAACAGAAGCTGCCAAACGTGGGAGGAAAGGGGCGCCACATAGAGAACAATCCAGGGAGGACCTGCCTCTGAGAAATCAAACTCAGCAACAACCATGGAGAGGCGCCTGGATTGTGCCTTCTAAACAACGTTAAATGTGGTCATTTGGAAAAATTGCCAGTTTTTATTATTTAAAACAGTGCCAGTTTTATTATGAAAAATGGTATGTTATCTTTGTTTTATGAGTTATAAGTGAGATTAAAAGTTTAAAATACATATGCTTTGAGATTGGAATTTTCTCCTTCCTTCCTTCCTTCCTTTTTCTTTCTTCTTTCTTTCCTCTTTTTTTTTTTTTTTGGCTCTTGCTTCATCACCTAGGCCGGAGTGCAGTGGCACGATCTTGGCTCACTACAGCCTCCACCTCTTGGGTTCAAGCAATTCTCTTGCCTCAGCCTCCTGAGTAGCTGGGACTACAGGTGCACACCACCATACCCAGCTAATTTTTGTATTTTTAGTAGAGATGGGGTTTTGCCGTGATGGCCAGGCTGGTCTTGAACTCCTGACCTCATGATCCGCCCACCTTGGCCTCCCAGAGTGCTAGGATTACAGGCATGAGCCACCACATCTGGCCGAGATTGGAATTTTCTTTGTGAATTTTCTGTATATGGTCTTTGTCTGTATAAAAAGGACTTTTTGTATTTTTCTGTATAAAAAGGACTTTTTGTATTTTTCTGTTTGTTTCTTTTATTATAGGTTCTTTATATTTCAGGCTAGTAACTTTTCACATATTATATTTTGTAAAAATATTTTTATCAGCCTGGAACGTAGATGGCACTAGCTATGGTTACAAATAAAAACAGCTCTTACCATTCTGTAGGTTGGATTTCTAAATTCTTTCTTTGTGAGTGTTGAACCCAGGCAAGAGCAATTATCCCTGCCCACAAAACAGAGGCCCATTTAGGGAGGCATTGGCTGGATATTCTCCAGACTCCTTTCCTCCACACTCCCTTCCCCTGCCCTGCTATGGGCTTCATGCCTGTAAGCTCCATCGGGTCCTCTGGGCCTCTGGCTTTGGTGGGGTTTGGAACAAGCTGCACCCAGCATGGAGGGCAGAGGAGTCTGGGCACGTTCCCCAGCTCTTCCCCAGGCCCAGACATGACTGCCTGGGGACAATTACTCCCTCTCATGCTGTCCCTCCTGCTGACCCAAAGGCCTCCCCAGTCCTGCCGGCGCCTTCCTCATGCCCGACTCTGACACCTACTGAGGGAGGTTCCCATGAGGCCCTGCCCAGGAGAGAATAAGAAACAGTGTGGCCCATCGTCTTCCTCAACAGTTGCCCACAGTATTTCCTCATGGAAATGTGATCGTTTTTCTTTTTTTCCTAACATTTCTGGAAAACTTCTTTTACCATTGAAATGATCTACTTTCTAGTATATTTTTTAGGAATGTTCTTCATTTATAGAGTATTTTCATTGTCTTCCACGATTATTGGTAAAATATGCTTACACTGTTGTGTGATTTGGGATATTTATAAGCTATCCTTTAATAGCGATTTCCACATTTGTTAATGCAGTGTAGTGGATGCTATTCTCTTGTTGATGAAAAGAGTCAAACTCTGTAAAATATTTTTAGAGATGTATTCTGAGCCAAATATGAGTGGCCATAGCCCGTGATGCAGCCCTCAGGAGGCCCTGAGAACATGGGCCCAGGGTGCTCAGGGTGCAGCTTGGTTTTATAGATTTTAGGGAGGCGTGAGACATCAATCAAATACATTGGTTTGGTTCAGAAGGTGGGACAACTCAAAGCAGGGGCTTCCAGGCTATAGGTGAATTCAAACATTTTCTGGTTGACAACTGGTTGAGTTTATCTGAAGACCTGGGATCAATAGAAAATGTTCCAGTTAAGATAAAGGATTGTGGAGACCAAGTTTTATTGTGCAGAGGAAGCTCTCAGTTAGCAGACTTCAGAGAAAGCAGGTTGTAAGATGCTTCTTATTGGACCTAAAAGGGTGCCTGGCTCTTGGTTGATGATCTCCTGGATCTGGAAAGGAAGGAAGGAAAACAAAGGGGAAAGGAGATCCCTATAGAATGTGGATTTTTCCCACAAGAGACTTTGCAGGGCAATTTCCAGGTATTGCAAGGAAATATATTTTAGGGTTAAATATTTTGATTTTTTCCCTTTGTCTCATAATGTTCTGTCAGAGTCAGACTGAAAAGTCAGTCACGATATATAGGGTCAAGTAAAACCCATCTGATGAGAATTTATGGTTTGTGGGGTATGACTCCCCAGACCTCTTAGATAGGAATTTGGACAAGAGAAAAACTCAGAGCTTAGTTCTCACTATTATGGTTTTTAAAATTACTCAGCACATGTGTAGTTATATTCCTTTGCATTGTAAACGTACGTTTTCTTTAGCCAGGTGTGGTGGCGCCTGGCTACTCAGGAGGCTGAGAGAGAGGATCACCTGAGCCCGGGGGATTGAGGCTGCAGTGAGTCATGATCACACACAGCACTCTAGCCTGGGAGACAGAGTGAGACCCTGTCTCAAAAAAAAAAAAAATCACTTTTTTTCACCCTTGTAACATGATTTTTAAAAAGAATTATCTCTTAGATTTTCTTCTTTTTGCTGTTCTCTTACTTTTAAATAAAACTTCTTCAGTAAAACTTATTTACGCTATTTATTCATTTTTTAAAAAATAATGAAATCACATAAATAATTTGCTTTTGAGCATAATTTTAACATCATTCTATAACTGATGAATTCTCACTTGCTTTTGTTCTAAATTATCTGTAATTGTCATTTTATATCCTTTTGAAACAATAAATGTTTGGTAGGCTTTTCTACTTTTTCATATTTATGTGTTGTTTTTAAACTTCAAATTAGTGTCTAATTCTACTGCATTTTAGTCAGAATGTGACTTTGTTCAACTTTTACTCTTTGGTAATTTTGAGGTTTTCTTTGGCCTAATTGATACCATACTTAATCTTCAATTGGCGCTTCAAAAATATATTTGTATAACTATTTGCAGGATACAGGCTTTTATAAATAGTTTATAATTATATATATATGATGTGTAATTAGGTAAAAATGTGTCAATTGTATTACTTCAACATGTCCTTATTTATATTGTGACTTTCTGAAATTTCTCAGACAAAAACAGTATTTCTGTGAGTTTTCTTTGGGGGTTGATGTGTTTAGCTTCATAGGCTCTGAGGCTCTGCTGCTTAGCACACAGGGGCTGCGTCAGCTCATCCTCGGCGTCCATCATTAGTGGATTGTTGTTTAAATGGTGCCTGCATCTCCCTTAATGCTTGTTGTCTTGGATTCCATTTTCCTAAATGAGTAGGGCCTTTCCTGCTTCCTCTTTGTTTTTGTTGCCTGATTAATCCATGGCTATCTTCAGAATTTGATCTTTGAGACTGGTTCTGTTTGAAACTCAGCTTTTATAAGATCAAGTGGTGTTTCCAAAGCCCCTTGGGTCAGGTCGGAGGGCGGGTTATAGCAGCAAGGGGACTGATTCCTCTGTGGGGCTTTTTCTTCTCATACGTGGATTGTGGCTCGTTTGCCTCTTCTTTAGTATTCGTAATTTTGTCTTATTTTGGATTTAATTTGTGGCCATCACCTCTAGATTTTCAAGCGATTTTATAGTAATGGATTTGTTTCATTCCTCATTAAAGGGATCATGTTCTGATTCCTGCTGCATGATAAGGAACCGTGTTGGCTTTCAGCATCCTCACTCCCCACTCCCAGGAGCTGCTTCTAACCAGGCTCCCCTAGTGCCTGCCTGTGCCCTTCACCAGATGGACCCTGGGCCAGCATTTGTTGGATAAATGGTGGTGAAGGACAGAATGCGTGATCTGCCCAAGCCTTTGAATTCTTGCATGGGTAGCTACACTAACGAAGAATGTCACCTGGCTTTCTCCACTCCATGTGTATTCAGAGCATTCTGAGCTTCACAGCTGAACAAGAATCCACAATGGGCCAGTGACATAGTAGCTGGTGTTCTTTACATAAGGCAGTTAATCTCCAGAGATTGAGTAACTTGCTGAAAACCAATCATCCATTCATGAAATAAAGGCAACATTAGAATGAAGTCTTCAGAATCGCCAGCCCTGTTTTTGGGCTTACCAGAGTGGCAACCACAAGCTCATTTCTCCTGCGGGTTCTTCTCTTCCCACACATGAGGTCCCTTAAGCAGAGTAAGCCCCATGAGAGAAAGCCAGAAAGAGACGCAGTGTGGAAAATCAGCAAAGCAGTAAGTATGAGTGCCCAGTGTGAGGAACAGAGCTCGCACCTAAGGGGTCACCAGGAACCTGAGAACATGCTAAAGGCTAAGAGAACCTGAGAACCAGGAACCTGAGAACATGCTAAGGGCTAAGAGACCTTGAGAACTGAGAGCCTAAGAACATGCTAAGGACTAAGGAGGACCTGAGAACCAGGAACCTGAGAACATGCTAAAGCCTAAGGAGAAGCTGAGAACATGCTAAGGGCTAAGAGAGTCAAGGAAGGGGAACCTGAGAACTGAGAACTTGAGAACATGCTAAGGGCTAAGATAACCAAGAACCTGGGAACATGCTAAGGGCTAAGGAGGCCTGAGAACCAGGGAACATGCTAATGGCTAAAGAGAACCTGGGAACATGCTAAATGCTCCTGAGGCAGGAACAGGGACAACGAATACCAGCTGTGTATATGAGCACCGATGACTTCACAGAGAACTTCAGGTGGCCATGAAGGTTGGATATAAAACATAAGATGGGCCTGTAATGTGGAATTTTTTCCTTTAACAAACTGGGTGACAATCTAGACTATCTCATATTATCGTGAGTCTAAGGCCAGTGTGTGCCAATGGAGAAGGGAATAGCTACTAAGTGTAAAACATTTTTCATCTTTTTAAAGTACAAAATTCATACGTATGAAGTTTTGACCTACTTCAAGCTGGATGACAGAGCAAAAGTCAATGTGCAAGTTAATTGCTACAACACCACACGGCATAATGATAAACCCTCTCATTGCCGTAACATACTGCAGCATCACAAACAAGTCCCCAGGCATGGACAGAGGCGAAGCAAAGATGAATACGACAATTTAAAGATACATTTATGAGGTGGTTCCATTTGCATTGATTAGCAATTAGTGAGAAAAGTAGACAAAATACCAGAAAAGTAAATTAACTGCAGTTAAATTACACTCTGACAACATAGAACATGAAATTTCATTAATTAAAAAATGGCCAAGGAAATTATAGCCATGATTTGAGATGCAAAGAACTGCAAAGGCCTTGGTAATTTATATGCCTGTTACATCTGTATCAGTGTAACTTGAAAAGTGATATTGTTTGGCTGTGTCCCCACCCAAATCTCATCTTGAATTGTAGTTCTCATAATCTGCACGTGTCATGGGAGGGACCCAGTGGGAGGTAATTGAATCATGGAGGTGGCTGTCTCCATGCTGTTCTCATGATAGTGAGTGAGTTTTCACGAGATCTGATGGTTTTATAAGGGACTCTTTCCCCTTTGCTCCTTGCACTTCTCTCTCCTGCCACCTTGTGAAGGAAGGGTGTGTTTGCTTCCCCTTCTGCCATGATTGTTACATTTCCTGAGACCTCCCCAGCCATGCTGAACTGAGTCAATTAAACCTCTCCTTTATAAATTACCCAGTCTCAGGTATATCTTTATGAGCAGTGTGGGAACAAAGTAATACAAAAAGGCACTAGAAATAAAAACATGGTGGGTTTATCAATTGAGATAATCAAGCAAAAATGGGATTTTTTTATAAGCCCCATGCAGGTATCACACACCTAATGTTAGTGATCTGTTCTTGAAAATCAACATCCTACATGGAAACAGTGTCTGGAAACCTATTCCATTACTGTATGTGGGAAATTTGTAATGAGTTCCACATCCACTCAAGCCCCAGTGTATTTCCTAAAGTGTTTCTAAATCACACTAAAGACCCATATACAAGTACCAGATGGTCATGTTTGGATAGAAGACACTTCTTGCTGATACCCAGAAGTGGAAATTGTTCTTAGCAAAGTATATGTTCTATTTGGAGTAATACTGCCTCACTCAGCACCTGCAAAGTCTGAGCTGCACCTCCCTCAGGCTGTTGGGTGATGCCACAGTGCTGCGTTTGGAGACATACCCAGACTTTTTCTGAATAAGATTTTGTTCAGAATGTAGCATCAAATTCTGTGAAAGGAGATACACATGCACACGCACACACACACACATACATGTATATACATATATATGTATACAGGTGTTCCTTGACTCATATCTACCTCCTGTGCCTGCCTAGGGAGCCTGGGCTGTTCATATCCCTCATTGTGGAGCTCTGCTGGGGATGATGTCCTTCAGTGTCGTATTTCTAAGAGAGCCATAAGTCTACCTTTGTATTTGAAGGATATTTTCATGGGATATAGAATTCTGGATTACTTTTTTTTCTTTCATTACTTTAAAAATGTTTTCCGTCATCTTCTGGCCTGGAGCACTTCTCAAGGAGAAATCTATAGTCGCCTTTCCACTGGCATCGGGGGCACTGGATTGAAGTCCCCCAAGATCCTCACTAGCTGTGGGCAGGGCCCCAGGGGTGCCCGGGGAGCTACATCTCGGTGGGGTGTCTGGACAGCAGACTCTGTAGTCCTGAAGTCCAAATGCAGGGTCTTGGGAAGACCCCTCATGGGGAAGTGAAGAGACGGGTTTGGCCGAGGAGAGGTTGGACTCAGTGTGGTCACGACAGAGGCCTCAGGAGCCCTCACCCCTCCTCAGGGGCTGGGGACCAGTGTGGGATGCAGACCTTCCTAGATGGGGTATAAACGTGGGTGAGGCAGACCCCCATGGTGGAGGGCCATTTTGGGAGGGGACGCAGCTGTGTGGCGATGACACTTGCCCCCAGCTGCCTCAGGGACAGTGGTGCTCAGTGGCCTGCCAGAGTTGATGAGACAGAGCTGAAGGTCTGGGGAAACCAAGGCAGCTTGAGTTCACAGGTCAGAGTATAAAAGAGAAGAGTGCACAGAGAGCCCTGGAGATTTTCAGCCACTGCTGAGGATTTGGTAGATGACTGATGACCTTGTGTCTATGAGGGAAAAGAACCATCCAAAAAAATGAGAGCAAACAGTATCTGACATTCACACAGGGTGCGACATAGTGCTTCTTCAAACCTATCAAGACTTGCAAACCTCATAATTTCCAGATAATTGGGTAGAATGCCCACAGAGTCCTGTCTTAGTAGTGGGGAGTAATTTGTCATAGATAATTGCTGCTCTGATACTGCCAAACAAGACTTAAAAGTAAGAACCGAGAGGGTTGAACTGGTCCCAAGCAACTTAACTGAATGCCAGAGCAAAGGTAAATAATATTTATGGGATTGCAAATGTCCATCACCCAATAAGGTAAAATTCACAATGTGAATATATAGACATGGATTATCTGGCATGAAAAGGAGCAGGAAAATGCAACTCATAAAATTCATCAGTGTAGACACAGAACTGACACAGACACAATAAGTAGGAGACAGGAAAATTTCATGGGTGGAATGAATAGCAGATTAGACACTGTGGTAGAAAATATTAGTGAACTTGAAGACACAGCAATAGGAACTATCCATAAGGAAACAAGGAAGGATAATTAAAAATAAAAATAAAAAACACCAGTGAGCTATGGGACACATCTAAAGGCCAAATATCTGTATAACTGGAGTCCCAAGGCAGGAGAGACAGGAACAGAAAAATCATTTGAAGAAATAATGAGGAAAATTGTTTCAATATGATAAAAATGATAAACTTATTGAGCCAGAAAGCTCAATAAGCCCCCTAAAAAAGAAACATGAAGACTAAGAAATATCATAATAAAATTTATCAAAACCAGTGATAAAAAGCCAACCTTAAAAGCAGTCAGAGGAAAAAAAGGTGCATTTCATAGAGAGATGAGATGATGAAGGCCACTGCAGGTTTCTCCTTGAGAATGCTCCAGGCCAGAAGACGACGGAAAGCATTTTTAAAGTACTGAAAGGAAAAAAAAACAAACAAACATCAACCCAGAATTCCATATCCCATGGAAGTATCCTTCAGATACAAAGGTAAAATTATTGGCTTTCTCAGAAATATAGATGCTGAAGGACATCATCACCCACAGAGCTCCATGGCCAGGGCTGGTAAAGCCGCCATTCTGGCAGAAGGGAAAGGTGCCAGATGGAAACAAATGAGAGAACACGCGAAGGCAACTGCATCAACCGATAGATGGTGTTTTCCTGTCACTTAAATCACATTTAAAGAAGTTGATTAAACAAAAATGATGAAAATGTATTGTGAGGTTGATAACATAGCTGTCAACAGAATTCATGTCAACACCTGCATCAGAGCTGGAGGGAGAATTGCAAGTATCTATTTAAGGCTCGTATTTCATATGTTAAGTGGTGTGATGTCCCTTGGAGGCAACCTGTGGTCAGTTAAACGTGACTGTTATACACTAGCTGTAATTTGGGCTTCTTGCCCTAACGAGGATCTAGACTTAGATGTTGAGAAGGTGAAGGCGGAGCCATGCCCCAGGGCTCTGAGGCAGCCAGTGCCTGAGCACTCAGGAAAGTACCTGCCTCCACCTCGGACCTAGCCTCTCCCTGGCCTGAGAGAAGCAGATGGCAGCCGACCGCACCTGTAAAGCCTGTTATGAGGGAGGCCTGAGTCTTGTGCTGGCAGTGGGGCATGGCGCTGGGGCCTGTGGCGTCTGGACCGTCCACTGCAGCACAAGTCGGACCTGAAGTGATTGGTCATCGCTGAGCATGGCTCTCAGTGGGAAGGGGATTTGGGAGCATTGCTGAGGGCGGCAGGTTCACAGAGGGCCCTGCCCTTGTCTGTGGGCAGCAGAGCCGGACAGCAAGGGCCCCCAGACTGGCCCATCTTTTTCATGGTGATGCCCGTTCTTTTATGGACATAAATGATGCACTCAATTAATTATACAAACTAAAAATAATCAGAATTAAAGGCTCTTTGGTCTGTGTCTAAACTCCATGTCTACGAAATCTTTGCATTTTATTAGAAGCATGGCGTGTGCGTGCAGGCGCACACACACACAGACAAACGCACACACGCACTCACACCCCTCACACTCACACACACTTACACAAACTCACACACGCACATGCGCACGCGTGCACACACTTTTTTTTTTGTTGTTGAAACAGGGTCTTCCTCTGTTGCCTGAGGCTGGAGCACAGCGGTGCCATCGTAGCTTACTGCAGCCTCAAGTTCCTGGGCTCTAGTGACCCTCCTGCCTCCACTTCCCAAAGTGCCAGGATTATAGCTGCGAGCCCCCATGCCGGCCTCACATTATATTCCTTTTTTTGTTGTTGTTGTTGAGACAGAGCCTTGCTGGAAGGTGGAGGTGGGGTGCAGTCACTCACGCAGGTGTTCTTAAACCTGGCTGGTAGAGGCGTCTCCTATGGGAATTATGTTCCTTATTTAGGAGCATGCTCTGGGCCCTTTTGGTCATGTGCAAAAAAGCAAAGGCCTCCGTGGGGGCTGTGAAGCTCTGGGCGGCTGAGTCCTGGGTGCAGAGACCAGCGGCAGAGTCTGCAGGTGAGCTGGGCAGGGAGGGCCATGCCCATCCCTAGGGAGGCCGTGCCCATCGTGTCCCAGGCTGAGACGCTGCCCCGTGGCTCAGGCAAGCTCTCCGCCACAGCTGAGGGTAAAGGGGGACAGGGCGCAGGCTCAGGGGGCCACGGACGTCCTCTGTGCATGCCCAGGCCTCCACCAGGGCTCCCCATAAACATGGGGAGTCCTGACTCTGTCTCTCCGGGGCCTGTTGGGCGTTACCGCAACTTTTCCAGTGAATCTCCCTGGTTCTGCTCTTCCTTTCCATGTGGCTGCACAAGCTGGTGATGGGGGCCCCACTGGCAAGTGGTCGCTTTCTCAGGGACTCTGAGCATCGTTATTGGGGGCCACATGTGGCTGACACGTCCAGCTGCCTCCTGGATTTATGCCTTCAGCACGCAGCTGTCCCGTGGGGCCCCTGGCCAGCCGTGCCTGGTTCTTGGCCTTGTCCTCGCTGGCCCTACCCCTGCCGCCCTCAGCAGGGTGGGCACCACGTGTGTCTGCCCACGGGAAGCGTCCCATGTGTTTGTCCTTCTAGCCTCAGACGTCCCTGCCCTGCATGGTGCGCGCGATGGCGGTGCGTGAATCACTGTTTAACAGCAGGGACTGCAGCGGAGGGGCTGAGAGCACTGCATGGACGTCCCAAGGCTGTGGCGAAGTACATCAACCTAAGGCCTAAAACAATGCACATTTATCAGGCGAGAACCTGGTTCCTGCCTTTTCCAGCTTCTGGGCCGCCACCTTCCTTGGTCTACCCACAAACCCAGCAGAAGCCATGCCAAGCCTTGGGCCCCCCCATGCCCACCCGGCCTCCGGCTGCCTCCGCCTCCTGGAGAATTCCTGCTGAGCCTGCAGCCAGCACCTGCAGCTTCCTCCCTTTCTCCCCTCCCCTTGTTTCCCATGTATTGCTTTTGCTTCCTGTCTTCTGCTCTCAGCAGGGGTCATTCGTCCATCCCCACAACCACGAGGCAGGTGCTGTTAGCCATCCTCGTGCAGGACACAGGCTCGGGGGCCCGGGAGAAGTTCAAACCCATGGTCATGGAGCAGCAAGGCCAGGCCGGCCACCGAGCCCGGCTCCCAGCCCCTTGCATGCACCCAGGCACCACAGGGGACAGAGCAGCTCCGGGCACCAGCAAACATGCGGTTGATGTCTGGTTTCTTTTGTTTTTCAGGCCCTCAAAACACAGCGTTGGCAGCGAGAGGAGGTACAGTCGGGAGGGCGGCGCTGCCCTGGCCAAGGCCCTCCGACACCACCTGCCCTTCCTGGAGGCCCTGTCCCAGGCCCCAGCCTCAGACGTGCTCGCCAGGACCGATACGGCGCAGGACAGACCCCCCGCTGAGGTGAGCCTTCCACTTCCTCCCCGGGCCGGGGTTGGCTTATCCTTCAGGGTGCAGGTACCTGGGCATGTTTCCTTAGTCGCTGGCTCCTCTTGGCTTTGCGCCTGTTTCCCGGGCCAGCGGGCATCCTGCGAACAGGGCTTCGGTGTTCCTGGGGTCCCTTAGAGCGACACCTGCTCCCAGTCCAGCCACCCCCAAAATGCTTAGTCCTCCGGGTGAGGCTCTGTAGGATCTTTCTTGGGACAAGGTGCCGTGACTCCAGAAAGCCCACCATTTAAACCACAGATGCACACCAGGGAGGTAGAGGAGATAGGTGGCTGCTCTTCACCCTTTGAGAAAGGACCGGGGACAGCAGTGGACACTGAAACCTGACTGAGGGAGACTGAGGGGCCATGAACATGGCTGGAATTAGGGGGCACAAGGTGCAACTACTGCGTCCAAGGAAAGCTCCTGCTCCCCGGCAAGCCCGCCCCGGGGGCAGCCCAGGGCAGCGTAAGGGCTCCATCTGCCTGTGGGCATGAGGGTCTGGGCACCAAAACACAAGGTGATGCCCTGGGCACACAGACCCCAGACAGGCTCGGAGGCGAACCCCAGGAGTGTTTATGCAGGGCCAGTGGGAGCTGCAAGGACCCGCATCACAGAGCCACCCAAGACCCTTCAATATGCGGAGCCCACTCAACATCTTAAGGGCACGGAATTAGGAATCTCAGTAAATTTTGTAAATGGAAAAGCAGGCATGATTTTTATGACGACTTGTTAGGCCAGAGTTCACAGGTCCCACATTGCCTGGAAAGAGGGAGGGACAAGAGCTGCAGAAATCACCTTTGGAGCCCAGCCCCGTCAGCTTCCTGGGATAGGATTTTGGACCAGGTGTTGAGGCCCAGGATGGCCCTGGGGACACTGGGGGTTTGATGGCGACGCTCACACACTCCTTTTCTGCCAAACGTTAGTTCCATCAGCTCTAATTTGACACACTTTCCTTTCTAAGATGGAAGCCATGCTGGTGTGAGACAGGAAAGTCTGAGGACCCTCTGCATCCTCTTGGACTCCACTGGGGTCTCATCAGGAGCTGTGGCCCTGGGATATGTGTGGGAAGCAATGTGGGCCCAGTTTCTATTATGTTCCTGCCATCGAGCCATTGAAATGACTTAAGTTAACTCTGGGCAACCCCCACAGACCTCGAAAGGTAGAGTCCTCCCAGAGGACGCGTGGCCGCTAAGCTCAATCCCAGGCCAGCTTAGGGGCTTCCTGGAACCTTGCACCAAGCGTGGGAACCACAGGGTGAGTTTCCACAGAAGTTGGCCCCACAAGGTGGCACGTTCTGTGCAGGCAGGTGAGGAAGCTAAGGCACTTCTATGTCTTAGCAGGTGGTGCCCGGGGAAGGCCCGGCCTTGGCCCCATGGTTCTCTGGAGCCTTTCCGAGGGCAGCTCCTGGGCAGCCATCTTTGCTGTGGCCTTGCCTCTGTTCAGGAGGATGTCACGATAACGTTTGAATGCAGAAGCCAGTCTGTCCACGGCCGCCAAACAGAGCCCTGATGCTGGCCCAGAGCCATGCAGGGGCCACGGGGTGCCAGACCCACAGGCCACAGTTGAGAGGCTGCTCAGGAGGGCCCAGTGGCACCTGGGCCATATTTGTGTTTTTCCTGATCATGGACTGTGTTTCCTGGTTGGTCGAAATCACCCCTCATGGTGGAGGGTGGGGGTCTTCAGCCCTTGTGGAAGTACAGGGTCACGGGGCTCTGTGGGCCCCAGGTCTCCCTCTAAGGTTAGGCTCACAATGAGAGGCCAGTCCCAGCCCTGCTCTGTGCCAGGCCCACCTCCCATCAGGACCACTGGCTGGCCTGAAAAACATGCCCCAAAGCCTTCCAGGAGCCTGTGGGAGTCTCTCTGTGTGGGCCTAACCCTAGAGGGTCTGGTCCACTTAACACTATTTTAAACAGGCTAAATTTAAAGTTTTTATTCATTAACTGAGAGCAACTAAGCACGTCTGGTGCGCCAGACATCCTGCTGGATTTTGTGGATGCAGAAGGTGGATTTCATGCAGCTCTGTCCTTGGGTCAGAGGCTCCTCCACCCACTGCTCTGGGGCCAGGGGGAGCCGCTCAGCTTCTGTGCCTCGAGTCCTCAGCTGTAAACCAGGGGTAGTGGCCCTGGAGGTGTCATGAGAGCCACGTGTGAAGCTCCTCATGGAGTGCCCAGTCAGCAGTAGCTGTAACCATAACTATCGGTGATAAAATAATCTTTAAAAAATGAAATAGAAATTAGGTCGAGAGTCTGAACCAGGCTCAGTGGAGGTCTCCGACTCTGATGAGAGGAATCAGAGGGCGCCAGGACGCTGGCAAACATATTCCCTCCGCACACGTGTGCCTCGGCACCACAGAGCAGGTCTCAGCACAGCACGGTGGAAACTGGCATTTCTCCCACCCTCTTGAACGTTGGTAATTTAGCACCTCCAACTCTGAAATCATTGCTTTGTCCTCCTCCTCTGCCCCGCTGTGTCTTTATCAGAAGGGCTGTGGGGCCCTGTGCTCTGCCTCCACTGCTGCTGGGAGATTTCAGGCTCCTGTAACGGGGCCGTGACGTCACGTCCCCAGACGCTGGAAGTGAACGATCAGTAAAGTAACCCACGTGCAGTCCAGAGATGGTTTTAGTAACATACGAGGGAAGGGGGAGGCATCATTAAAAGTTTCAGAGACTCGGAAGAAGTTTGAGTGAAGGGAAATCAGTTGACACTTTTCTGTGAAGCAGTTTCCTGTCTTTCCCCCCTGACTTGACAGTGGCGTGCTCACCTAGACTGACGTCCAAGGGCCCTCTTCACGGGCTACTGAATAGAGAAAGGCAGGAGCGTAGCCTTGGAGGCTCGTCCAATGTGCCTCGGATGGGCCAGTGAGCGAGTCGTCACCTGCAAACAGCATTTGGTTTCATTCAATGGGAGGCCTCAGTTGTTCCATTTTGAACCCATCATCATGCTCCTCCTTCGGTTTCAGTTATTTTATTAAATAGCCCTGGCACTAAAATAAAAGAGTCAGAGTTAGAATAGAATTTGCTTGTGGGACAAGGCACAGCATGGATTTGCCTCGAGGGTAAATTGAATGGCTGCAGTGCTTCCCTGCCCTCAGCAGCCAGACGTGAGGTCGGCCAAGCAGCCGCAACATCCACGCATTAGAAACAAACCGTAGCAAATTGCAGGAACTTGTTGAGAGTGAAGGTCTTTGGTGGATATTGAGCAATTCGTGCTATGAGCCATTGGGAGGTATCCTAGTGATGCCCCATGAGATGGCTCATAGCAGCCCCCCGGGAAAGCAAGTTCCTGCCAGAGACAGGATGCCTTCCTAGGCCGAGCACAGTGTACTGCATGTCCTGGGATGCTTTCCAGGTGCTCAGTGGCTCTGCTGGACTCAGCAGCTCAGTGCTCATCAGGCCAAAGGGCCTGTGGCCTCGTCGCACTAACCAGTTGTATTTACTGAAGTCTTTCCATTCCTGGCTTACTGCACTAGGATTCCAGCACCAGCATTCTCAACACACGCCCCGGAGTGCTCTGGAAGCAGCCTTCCCCATACAGGGGGCGAGCGCGGCGGCCTTCCCCATACAAGGGGGCGAGCGCGGCGGCCTTCCCCATACAGGGGGCGAGCGCGGCGGCCTTCCCCATACAAGGGGGCGAGCGCGGCGGCCTTCCCCATACAGGGGGCGAGCGCGGCGGCCTTCCCCATACAAGGGGGCGAGCGCGGCGGCCTTCCCCATACAAGGGGGCGAGCGCGGCGGCCTTCCCAGTACAGAGGGCGAGCGCGGCGGCCTTCCGCATACAAGGGGGCGGGCGCGGCGGCCTTCCCCATACAAGGGGGCGAGCGCGGCGGCCTTCCCAGTACAGGGGGCGGGCGTGGCGGCCTTCCCCATACAAGGGGGCGAGCGCGGCGGCCTTCCCAGTACAGGGGGCGAGCGCGGCGGCCTTCCCAGTACAGGGGGCGAGCGCGGCGGTCTTCCCAGTACAGGGGGCGAGCGCGGCGGCCTTCCCCCTACAGGGGGCGAGCGCGGCGGCCTTCCCAGTACAGGGGGTGGGTGTGGCGGCCTTCCCCATACAAGGGGGCGAGCGCGGCGGCCTTCCCCATACAAGGGGGCGGGCGTGGCGGCCTTCCCCATACAGGGGGCGAGCGCGGCGGCCTTCCCCATACAAGGGGGCGAGCGCGGCGGCCTTCCCCATACAGGGGGCGAGCGCGGCGGCCTTCCCCATACAAGGGGGCGAGCGCGGCGGCCTTCCCCATACAGGGGGCGAGCGCGGCGGCCTTCCCCATACAAGGGGGCGGGCGTGGCGGCCTTCCCCATACAAGGGGGCGAGCGCGGCGGCCTTCCCAGTACAGGGGGCGGGCGTGGCGGCCTTCCCCATACAAGGGGGCGAGCGCGGCGGCCTTCCCAGTACAGGGGGCGAGCGCGGCGGTCTTCCCAGTACAGGGGGCGGGCGTGGCGGCCTTCCCCATACAAGGGGGCGGGCGTGGCGGCCTTCCCCATACAGGGGGCGGGCGTGGCGGCCTTCCCCCTACAGGGGGCGAGCGCGGCGGCCTTCCCAGTACAGGGGGTGGGTGTGGCGGCCTTCCCCATACAAGGGGGCGAGCGCGGCGGCCTTCCCAGTACAGGGGGCGGGCGTGGCGGCCTTCCCCATACAAGGGGGCGAGCGCGGCGGCCTTCCCAGTACAGGGGGTGGGTGTGGCGGCCTTCCGCATACAGGGGGTGGGCGTGGCGGCCTTCCCCATACAAGGGGGCGAGCGCGGCGGCCTTCCCAGTACAGGGGGCGAGCGCGGCGGCCTTCCCAGTACAGGGGGTGGGCGTGGCGGCCTTCCCCATACAAGGGGGCGAGCGCGGCGGCCTTCCCAGTACAGGGGGCGAGCGCGGCGGCCTTCCCAGTACAGGGGGTGGGCGTGGCGGCCTTCCCCATACAAGGGGGCGAGCGCGGCGGCCTTCCCAGTACAGAGGGCGAGCGCGGCGGCCTTCCGCATACAAGGGGGCGGGCGTGGCGGCCTTCCCCATACAAGGGGGCGAGCGCGGCGGCCTTCCCAGTACAGGGGGCGGGCGTGGCGGCCTTCCCCATACAAGGGGGCGGGCGCGGCGGCCTTCCCAGTACAGGGGGCGAGCGCGGCGGCCTTCCCCCTACAGGGGGCGGGCGCAGCGGCCTTCCGCATACAGGGGGCGAGCGCGGCGGCCTTCCCAGTACAGGGGGTGGGTGTGGCGGCCTTCCCCATACAAGGGGGCGAGCGCGGCGGCCTTCCCAGTACAGGGGGCGAGCGCGGCGGCCTTCCCAGTACAGGGGGCGGGCGTGGCGGCCTTCCCCCTACAGGGGGCGAGCGCGGCGGCCTTCCCAGTACAGGGGGTGGGTGTGGCGGCCTTCCCCATACAAGGGGGCGAGCGCGGCGGCCTTCCCAGTACAGGGGGCGAGCGCGGCGGCCTTCCCAGTACAGGGGGCGAGCGCGGCGGCCTTCCCAGTACAGGGGGTGGGTGTGGCGGCCTTCCCCATACAAGGGGGCGAGCGCGGCGGCCTTCCCAGTACAGGGGGCGAGCGCGGCGGTCTTCCCAGTACAGGGGGCGGGCGTGGCGGCCTTCCCCCTACAGGGGGCGAGCGCGGCGGCCTTCCCAGTACAGGGGGTGGGTGTGGCGGCCTTCCCCATACAAGGGGGCGAGCGCGGCGGCCTTCCCAGTACAGGGGGCGAGCGCGGCGGCCTTCCCAGTACAGGGGGCGAGCGCGGCGGCCTTCCCAGTACAGGGGGTGGGTGTGGCGGCCTTCCCCATACAAGGGGGCGAGCGCGGCGGCCTTCCCAGTACAGGGGGCGAGCGCGGCGGCCTTCCCCCTACAGGGGGCGGGCGCAGCGGCCTTCCGCATACAGGGGGCGGGCGTGGCGGCCTTCCCCCTACAGGGGGCGAGCGCGGCGGCCTTCCCAGTACAGGGGGTGGGTGTGGCGGCCTTCCCAGTACAGGGGGCGGGTGTGGCGGCCTTCCCCATACAAGGGGGCGAGCGCGGCGGCCTTCCCAGTACAGGGGGTGGGTGTGGCGGCCTTCCCCATACAAGGGGGCGAGCGCGGCGGCCTTCCCAGTACAGGGGGCGAGCGTGGCGGCCTTCCGCATACAGGGGGCGGGTGTGGCGGCCTTCCCAGTACAGGGGGTGGGTGTGGCGGCCTTCCGCATACAGGGGGTGGGCGTGGCGGCCTTCCGCATACAGGGGGTGGGCGTGGCGGCCTTCCCCCTACAGGGGGCGAGTGTGGTGGCTGCCTCTGCACTAGGACATCCCTTCCGTTGGGAGCTCGTGACGGGGCCACTGGGGGTTGATCTCTTGGGGTGCGACCCTGCCACTCCCCAGGGCTGCTGGGTGCATGGGGCAGGAGCATCTTCCACCACTGCCCCCATCTTGCCTGCTCTCCATTTCAAGAAATAGGAATGGGAGAGGGGCGTGGGCACCGGTCATGTCAAATATTGCACCAGCAGCCAGGGTCCACCTTCTGATAAGTTTGGCTGTGTCACCTTGGAATCTCCTACACACGATGGTCGGCCTCACAGTCCTGGTCTCTACTGTTACTCAGCATAATTATCAGGAAGTCATTCTTTCCCATTCGGAGGTGTCCCAGCTTGAATTAATGAGTTCCATGGTCATTCCAGCACACAGACATTTAGCACAGCTGTCAAACGGTTATTCAGAAAATGAGCACTTGGTGGCATTTTGGCTTAGGTATTTTTCTTCTTTGTTAAGACAGATGCTTCTAGGTATTTAAAAAAATGCATGAAAACCCAGAACTCATTTTCTTTTCTGTCCAGTGTTTAAATGAGGAGAAAGCTCTTAGTCATCTCGCTAATGAACAAAGACTGAATAAGCACAGGAAGTGTGTGACCGGAGACTGCAGCGCTGCTGTGCAGATTTTGCTGCCCCGTAAATATAGGGACTTAGAGATCTGGGCCCCGGCTTCTCCCCTCCCCTCTCAGCTGATGAAATATTTTAATTGGAAATTTAAGCTTTATATACTGATGATCTTTGAAGGTAGAATCAACTTCCTGTGAATTATTTTATAAATCATTGTTTTCTATGTACCCATCATCAAAAATGAAACCCTAGCGTAGATGGAGAAATATCCTAAACATATTGCCTTTCAGGGCCTTCATGCTGGTGACGTCATAACAGAATTATTTTATTGTATTTTATTCCACTGGGAATATAATCATGCTCTTTCTCTTTGTTCATTAGCGAGATGACTCAGAGCTTTCTCCTCGTTTAAACACTAATTAAGCACTTATTGATCACTAAATCAAGGTGTCGTTACGACTTCTGCATTGTGAGGGTGGAACGCTTCCTGTTTTATTGACTATGGTAGCACCAGTTCACAGTCCTTGAACTCATCATGCAGAACACCATAAATTCCCTGTCTACTCTGTTATTGAGGAGGTTTAGTCAGAAATTCATTACTTACCAATACCATTGTCTAGCTGATTTATTTTGGAAATGTTTAAAAAACATATTTAACGTACAAGAAATGGTGCTAGATTAAGGAAGTGATTAAGGAAAGTTAGTTTCTGTCCTTTAGGATTTTACAGTTTTGCTGGGTAGGAGGGAGAAAACAAGCAAGCAAAAAATACAATTAAAAAATTAAAGCAAGTGCTGTGATGGAGGGAACACAGAAAGTAAAGGTGCACTCATGCCAGAGGGGGCAGGTGGCCCAGGCGGGCTTCTGACAGAGGGGGCAGGTAGGCCCAGGTGCGCTCATGCCAGAGGGGGCAGGTGGCCCAGGCAGGCTTCTGACAGAGGGGGCAGGTGAGCCCAGGCGTGCTCATGCCAGAGGGGGTAGGTGGCCCAGGTGGGCTTCCAAGAGGACGGCCTTGGGGGACGACCAGGAGGCACCTCCTGCAGGTGTACGATGGACGTAGGGTGCAGAGTGTCAGGAGCCCATTCCCCTCCCACCCCGACCACATGAGTGAGCCCCCAGGAGAAGTCTGCCAGGAGACTATCCCCCTCCCACCCCAACAACACGAGTGAGCCCCAGGAGAAATCGGCCAGAGCTGAGGACACAGGAAAAGAGGATGAACTGCATTCCAGAAAGGGATGGATGAACCCATTCCAAGGAGAGGAGACCACAGCTTCTTTCATGCGCATTGGAATGGAAGAAGCAGAAGCCAGTCACAGGAAGTGGGGACAATTCGGCCTTAATTTTAAGAAACTCTTGAGGTGCATGGAACAGATTTGAGAGACAGGCTGTGCAAAGCGAGTGTCTGCACCCCCTCCTCTTTCCTGTGGGCTTTCGCTGAGTATGTGAGATGGGGCACTAGGGATGGAGGAGGGAGAGGGCTGGGAGAAATCCTGCCAAGGAGCACCGGGCCTCTATGGAGTGCCCCATGTGGCCTTCTGAAGACTGGGGACAAGGAAGCATGGTGGAAAAAGATCTGTTGAATCTTTCTAAGGGTGCAGAAAGCCAGGGTGGGACCGAGAGGGAAGAGAAGCTTCAGAAACTCACAAACTGACACTTGGACCACAAAGCAGAGAGCTCCCCCATGGTTCAGAAACCTGGCGGCTGAGTGCAGAGCATAAAGGGATCTCGAGTCTCACTGGAGCCCAGATCCAAGCCTGGGCGAAGAAGGCAACTTAGACCCAAAGGATGGAAAATGTGTACGATGGAAACTCGAAAGGCAGGAAAGCTGGTGTGGTCATGTTAATATTAGACAGAGTGGACTTCAAGACTAAAAGTGTTATTCATGATAGAGACACTTTATGATGACTAAATGGTCAATTCATTAAGATGCTACAGAAAAATGTTATGAACCAATTTCAGAGCTTCAAATACATAAAGGAAACATATGAGAGTACTAAAGAGAGAAACGTACAGGTCGATCATGATCACTAGTGATTGAAACTCTCCTCTGTCAGTAACTGATTAAACAAATAGATAAAGTATCAGTAAGGATAGAGAAGATTTGAACCACAGCATTAACCAATCTAAGCTAAGTGATGTTTATAGAATGATACACCTAAAAACTGCTAAACACACATTCTTTTTGAGTATGTTATATAGAATATTTCCCAAACTAGATCAAATGCTGGGCCATAAAATAAGTCTCAATAAATGTCAACAGATCAAAATCAAACAGAGAAAGATTTTAAAAGAAAACTGCCAATTATTATTCTTCAGAAATATAGAAACAAAAATTCTAAACAATTTTTATCAAATTAAATTCAACAATATATAAAAAAGAATACTGCATCATAATCAAGGCAGATTTATCCCAGATATGCAGGGTATATCGAACATTTAAACATCAACCAACATAGCTCACCATAGTAACATAGACCATGTGATGGTCTCAGTAGATACTGGAAAAAGCATTTGGCAAAACCCAGCATCCATCCATCCATGATGGAAACCTACATCTAAGATTACATCAACTGGTGAAGGGCTGAATGCTTTCCACTTAAAATCTGGCATTAGACGAGGATGTCTGCTCTTACCTCTTCAATTCAACACTGCATTGAAGATCTTTTTTTTTTTTCTTTTGAGACGGAAGTTCATTCTTCTTGCCCAGGCTGGAGTGCAGTGGTGCAATCTCGGCTCACTGCAACCCTCTGCCTCCTGGGTTCAAGTGATGCTCCTGCCTCAGCCTCCCGAGTAGCTGGGATTACAGGCACCTGCCACCATGCCCGGCTAATTTTTGCATTTTTAGTAGAGACTAGGTTTCACCATGTTGGCCAAGCTGGTCTCGAACTTCTGACCTCAGGTGATCCACTGCCTGTCGCATTGAAGATCTTAGCCAGTGCAATAAAACAAGAAGAAATGAGAGGCATTCAGATTACCTAACCTTTGTCAAAAATTTGGTGGAACCTACAGAAAAGCTAGTAAATATAGCAATGCTGTAGAGTGCAAAGTCAGCACACAAAAATTTATTTCTGTATACTAGCAACAATTAAATATGAATTTTAAAAAATATCATTTATAGTAGCATCAAAAATTATGAAATAATTGAGGTTGAATCTAAAATATGTGTAAGACAATGTACAATGAAAACTACAATACATTGATGAGAACAATAAGACAAATTAATGGCGATATATACATGGTCATGTGTCTAAAGACTCAATAGTGTTAAGGTGGAAATTACCTCCAAATTGGTATCGACATGATACAAAAACACAATCCTTAAAAAAAAATTGATAACTAGAACTTTGTCAAAATTTAAAAATTTTCTTCTTCAAAAGAAGACACTTCTTCGAAAGACACACAAAAGTTTGAAAAGACAAGCCACAAGACTTAGAAAAATACTTGCAAATAGCACTTTTTAAGATAAAAATTTCAGAATGTATAAAAATCTCTAAAAACTAAAAAAGCAGCACATTAAAAATGGGCATTTTTTTTTCAAGACAGTGGATTAGAAGCGGTGTTAGCATGCCTCTCCCACTTGGAAAGACAAAATAGTGTGTAAAGATTCACACTGTCAACTTTTTTCCAAGAAGCAACACCAGAACTTGACAGGAAAACTAAAAGAAACCACAGAACCTTTGAAAGAAGTGGCAGGCTGCAGCCTACACTGTGAGCCAAGCAAAGAACTGTAAGCCCCACAGCATGAGGGGGAGACACTGCCTCCAAGATATGCACCCCCACTGGAGAATTCAGCCCATGGGGGCGGGACCTTAACCCTACCAAGTCCTGGAACTGATTTAGGGAGCAGTGGAGAATATAAAGTAGGAGAAGCAGTAGAAAGAGCCCTGTGTGCATTCCCAGTCTCCAGCATGGATTGGGGAAGCTATTCTGCCTCACAGGGGACCTTGCAGAAGTCTGCCAACCAACTCAGTCAGTGGCCACAGGTTGAGAGAAGCTCCCAACTGAAATTTGCAATCTAATCTCGAGTGGGGACAAACTCCCTTGGCCATAACCCAGGGGGGAGTGGGAAGCATGCTGCAGCCACAAGCACAGGATCTTGGAGCCTGGCTTTGCTGCTGGACTGGGATAGATGTGGTCTGAAAGCCACACTTCCTGTCTCCATGATGATTGGGACAATATCTCACATCTCAATATTAGTGTTGAATGTAAATGGCCTAAATGCTCCATTTAAAAGATAACAGATTGGTAGAATGGATAAAAAGACACAAACCAAATATCTGCTATCTTGACATAGTCACCTAACACATAAAGATGCATATAAAATTAAGGTAAAGGGGTAGTAAAATATATTCCATGCAAATGAAAACCAAAAGTGAGCAGGAGCATTCTAATATCAGATAAAACAGACTTTAAAGCAACAACAGTAAAAAGAGACAAAGAAGGTCATTAAATGATGATAAAAGGGCCAATCCAACAGGAAGATATTACAATTCTAAATTTATATGCACCAAATGCTGGAGCTCTCAGATTCATAAAACAATTACTGCCAGATGTGAGAAGTGAGATAGGCAGCAATATGCCAACACTGGGGGAGCTCAATACTCCACTGACAGTACAGGACAGATCATTGAGATAGAAAGTCAACAAGGAAACAATGGACTTAGTCTACACTCTAGAACAAATGGATCTAACAGATATTTACATAACATTCTAACCAAGAACTGCAGAATATACATTCTCCTCATGAGCACATGGAACATTCTCCAAAATAGACTAGATGAAGAAAATGTGGTACATATACACCATGGAATACTATGCAGCCATAAAAAGGAATGAGATCATGTCCCTTGGAGGGACATGGATGAAGCTAGAAGCCATCATCCTCAACAAACTAACACAGGAACAGAAAATCAAACACTGCATGTTCTCACTTATAAGTGGGAGTTGAACAGTGAGAACACATGGACACAAGGAGGGGAACAACACACACCAGGGCCTGCTGAGGGTTGGGGGGAGAGTGGAGGGAAATTAGAGGACAAGTCAATAGGTGCAGCAAACCACCATGGCACACATATACCTAGGTGACAAACCTGCACGTTCTGCACGTGTATCCTGTCTTTTTGGAAGAAAAAGTAATGAAACAAAAAAAGACCGTATACTAGGCTACAAAACAAGTCTCAATAAATTTTTTGAAATTAAAATTATATCAAGTATCTTCTCAGACCACAGTGGAATAAAACTAGAAATCCACTCCAAAAGGAATTTTTTAAACTACACAAATACATGGAAATAAAAAAATATGCTCCTCAATGATTTTTGGGTTAACAGTAAAATCAAGATGGAAGTTTACAAATTCTTTGAAATGAATGATAATAGTGACACAAGTTATCAAAACCTCTGGGATATGGCACAAGCAATGCTAAGAGGAAAGTTCACCGTGCTAAATGCCTATATCAGAAAGTCTGGAAGAGCCCAAAGTGACAACCTAATGTCACACATCAAGTAACTAGAGAAATATGAACAAACTAAACACAAAGCTAGAAGAAGAAAAGAAATAACAAAAATCAGAACAGAGCTAAATCAATTTGAAGGAAAGAAACAAATACAAAAGATGAAACAAAAAATTGGTTTTTTGAAAATATAAACAAAATTGATGGACCATTAGCTAGATTAATCAAGAAATGAAGAGTGAAGATTAAAATAAGCTCAACTATACCACAGAAATACAAAAGATCATTCACGACTACTATGAACACTTCTATGCATACAAACTAGAAAATCTAGAAGAAATGAAAACACAAATATATTCCTGCAAGCATACAACCCTCCTAGATTAAATTAGGAAGGAATAAAAACCCTGAACAGACTAATAACAAGCAGTGAGATTGAATCAGTAACTTAAAAATTGCCAATAACAAAAAAAGCCCAGGACCAGATGGATTCACAGCTGAATTATACCAGACACTCAAAGAATTGGTACCAATTCTACTGAAACTATTCCAAAAGATCAGGGCAGAGAGAATCCTCCCTAACTAATTCTATGAAGCCAGTATCACTCTGACACTAAAATCAGGGATAAAATAATGAACAAAAGCAAACTATAGACCAATATCCCTGATGAACATAGATGCAAAAACCCTCTATGAAATACTAGCTGACTGAACCCAACAGCACATCAAAAAGATAATAAACCATGATCAAGTGGGTTTCATCCCAGGGATGCAGGGATGGTTTAACACATGCAAGTCAATAAATGTGATACATCACATAAATAGTTAAAAACAAACACCATATGATTATCTCAAAAGATGCAGAAAAAGCATTCAATAAAACCTAGCATCACTTCATGATAAAAACTCTCAACAAACTCGGCACAGAAGGGACTTACCTCAAAATAATAAAAGCCATATATGATAAACCCACAACCAACATTATATGGAATGGGGAAAAGTTGAAAGCATCCCCCCTGCGAACTGAAAGAAGACAAGGATGCCCACTCTCACCACTTCTATTCAACATAGTAGTGGAAGTCCTAGCCAGAGCAGTCAGAAAACAGAAGGAAATAAAGGGCATCCAAAATGGAAAAGAGGAAGTCAAACTATTGCTGTTTGCCAATGATATGATATACCTACAAAACCCTAAAGACTCCTCCAAAAGACTCCTAGATTTCATAAATGAATTCAGGAAAGTCTCAGGTTACAAAATCAATGTACACAAATCAGTAGCACTGCTATACACCAACAATGACCAAGCTGAGAATCAAATCAAGAACTCAATCCCCTGTACGAGGGCTTCAGAAAATAAATAAAATACCTATCAATATGCTTAACCAAGGAGGTGAAAGATCTCTATAAAGAGAACTACAAGACACTGCTGAAATACACTGTAGATGACACAAACAAATGGAAACACATCCCATGCTTATGGATTGGAAGAATTTCATGAAAATGCCCACACTGCCCAAAGCAATCTACAGATTTAATGAAATTCCTATCAAAATACCAACATTATTTTCATATAGCACCAAAAAGTAGCCCAAATAGCCAAAGCAATCCTAAACAAAAAGAACAGATCTGGAGGCATCACATTACCTGACTCCAAACTATACTACAAGGCTAGAGTTACCAAAACAGCATGGTACTGGTAGAAAAGGAGGCATATAGACCAACGGAACAGAATAAAGAACCCAGAAATAAACCCAAACACTTACAACCAACTGATCTTTGACAAAGCATAGAAAACCATAAACTGGGGAAAGGACACCTGTTTGATAAATGGTTTTGGTAAAACTGGATAGCCACATGTAGAAGAATGAAACTGGATCTCTATTGATGCAGGGTAAGGAGCCCCAAAGTGGGGCTTAGCCCACCAGGGTTCTTGGCTTTGCCCAGGAAAGAATTCAAGGGCAAGCTGGAGATAAAAGAAAGCAACCTTATTGAAAAGGCAGTGTTACAACTCTGGCAGTGTTTTAGCTCTGTGACTGCTCCTGCAGAGCCAGGCTACCCCATAGGCAGACAGTAGCAGCTCAGGGAAGCTTTGCAGTCATATTTATAGCCACTTTTAATTACATGAGGGTTAAGAGTGGTTTATGCAGAAATTTCTAGGGAAGGGGTAGTAACTTTTGGGTCATCAGGTCATTGCCATGGAAAGGGGCAGTAACTCCTGGGTGTTGTCATGGCAAGTGTAAACTGACATGGCATATTGGTGGGTAAGACTTATGGAAAGCTGCTTCCACCTTGGCCCTATTTTAAATAGTCCTCAATTTGGTTCAGTAACCGAGCCCTGCCTCTGAAGTTGAGTCCTGCCTCCTACCTCATTATCTCTTACCTTATATAAAAATCAACTCAAGATGGATCAACAACTTAAATCTAAGACCTGAAACCATAAAACTTCTAGAAGATTAAGTAGGAAAAAATCTTCTGGACATTGGCCTTGGCAAAGAGTTCATGGGTAAGACCCCAAAAGCAAATGCAACTAAAACAAAAATAAATTGGACCTAATTAAACTGAAAAGCTTCATATAGCAAAAGAAATTATCAGAAAACCCACAGAATGGGAGAAAATATTTGCAAACTATGCATCTGACAAAGGACCAACATCCAGAATCTACAAGGAACTCAAACAATTTAGCAAGAAAACAAATCCCATTAAAAAGTGGACAAATGACATGAACAGACATTTCTTAAAAGAAGATATTCAAATGGGCAACAACATATGAAAAAAATGTTCAACATCACTAATCATCAAGGAAATGCAAATTAAAACCACAATGAGATACCACCATACTCCTGCAAGAATGACTATTATTAAAAAGTCACAAAACAATAGATGTTGGTATGACTGTGGTGAAAAGGGAACACTTATCCACTGCGGGTGGGAATGTAAATTAGTACAACATCTATGGAAAACAGAATGGAGATTTCATAAAGAGCTAAAAGTTGATCTACCCTTTTGATCCAGCAATCTCACTACTGAGTATCCAAAGGAAAAGAAATCAATATATCAAAAAGGCACCTGTAGATATATGTTTATTGCAGCACAATTCACAATTGCAAAGATATGGAACCAGTCTAAGTGCCCATTGACTGATGAGTGGATAAAGGTGCAGTGGCTCACGCCTATAATCACAGCACTTTGGGCGGCTGAGGCAGGTGGATCACGACCTCAAGAGATCGAGACCATCCTGGCCAACATGGTGAAACCTCGTCTCTACTAAAAATACAAAAAATTAGCCAGGTGTGGTGGCAGGTGCCTGTAGTCCCAGCTACTTGGGAGGCTGAAGGAGGAGAATCACTTGAACTTGGGAGGTGGAGGTTGCAGTGAGCTGAGATTGTGCCACTGCACTCCAGCCTGGCAACAGAGCAAGACTCCATCTAAAAAAAAAAAAAAAAAAAAGAAAGAAAATGTAGTATATATATATATATACACACACACCATGGAATACTATTCAGCCATGAAAAAGAATGAAATAATGTCTCTTGCAGCCACTTAGATGGAGCTGGAAGCCATTATTCTAAGTCAAGTAACTCAGGAAAGGAAAATTGATTACCTTATGTTCTGACTTATAAGTGGGAGCCAAGCTATGGGTAGGCAAAGGCAGACAGAGTGATCTAATGGACTTTGGAGACTCAGAAGCAGGAGGGTGGGAGGGGAGAGGGATAAAAAAACCTACATATTGGGTACAATGTGCATTACTTGGATGATGGGTGCATTAATATCTGAGACTTCACCACTATTAAATTCATACATGTGACCCAAACCATTCGTACCCCAAAAGCTTTTGAAATTTAAAAAATGGGCAAAAGATTTGAATAAACACTTCACCAAAGAGGATAATTGAGTGACAATTTAATGTGAAATATTCAGTATCATTCCTCATTATGGAAATGAAAATTGAAATCACAGTGAAATACCACTACAAACCTATAAGAATGGCTAAAATTAAAAAAAAAAAATACAAACTGACCATCCTATGTATTGGCAAGGAGGTGGAGGAGCTGGACCTCTCATATGCCACCAGTGGAAATGTAAAACATTAACAACGATTTGGAAAACGTCTTGACAGTTTCTTCAAAAGTGAAATGTTTACTTGCCTGTGATCCCTCCATCCCACTTCTACTCAAGATAAATGAAAGCATGTGTGCATTCAAAGATTTACACACTTATCTTCATGGTAGCTTTCATAGTAAATGCCCACAACTGAAAAAACCCAAATGTCTATCAGAAATGGACAAAAAAATTTTGTTTGATCCACAAAATGGAATGCTACTCAGTAATAAACTGGAGTGAGCTGTTGATGCATGAAATAGCACAGTGAGTCTCATTTCTGTTGACCAAAAGACAAAAGAGGAGCTATTGTTATAATTCCAGTTTGGAAAGCTGTAGAAAATGCAAACTGGGTTATAAGGGACAGAAAGCTGGTTGGGATTGCCTGGAGCTGTGGACAGGGATGGGAGAGGGCAGTGTCTCCAGGGGCACCGGAATGTATTCAGGGTGACGGACGTGTTCATTGTCATGCCTCCTGTACTGTTTATTGTATGTCAATTATATCTCAGTAGTGCTCCAAAGGGAAAAGAGGCAAGCAATCCCATGCAAAAATGTATAAAAACTTTGAATGGATACTTCATAAAAAGATATACAAATGGCCAATGAAGGCATCAAAGGTGCTGAGCATCCTTATTCACAAAACCATAAAGAACAACCACTTCATGTCACTAGATTGGCTAAAATTTAAAAAAAATCTATAAAACCAACTCTTGATGAGGACATAGAAATTCTCAAATTAGTGGGAATGCAATGCAAGCTGTTATAACCTGTATTTGGAAGCTGCTTAAAGGCTAAAGATACGTCCGTCCTTGGACTCAGCAGTTCCCCTCTGGATGTCTATCCAGGAGGAGGGACGCCTGCATTCACAGGAAGGCTGGCCCATGACTGCCCACAGTGGCTCTATCCAGAACAGCCCCAAACTGTCACCACCCAGATGTGGTCAACAAGCCCACCTTCCCCTATCCCTGTTTCTGGAGGGGGGCCATCTTGAGAGATTGTGCAGAGATAGCACAGCTTCCCTCACAGTCCTCTGCTTAGCCATGCCGCCTGGAGGAGCAGGTGTGGAGGCACACAGCGATGAGGACTGTGGCCTCCACATGTTGGATGCCATATTCATGATGTCCATTTGAGTTTTTTAAAAGTTTGCCCCCTCATGTGATTGTTCTTATGACCTTTGGTGGGAAGCGGAGCTCTGGTGGAAAATTGGCCCCAGGGCATGGTGTTCTGCTCCCAGCATACACAGTAGCATCTGAGGCAGAGCAGGTTGATGCATGCTGGCCACCGTCATCCTGACTGTCTCCCCTGGTTTCCTCCCAGACAGTCCTGTCCCTGCCCTCCACTGAACACTCACAGTGACAGCTACCACCCGCCCTGCACTAGCAGTCCCTCCACACCCAGACCTGTGCTCCATGGAAGCCGACCTGCTTACGGTTCCTCTGTTCACTTGGCGTGTTTGGTGTCTGAGATGTGACAGACACACACAGCCTAGGGAGAAGGGCTGCATCTTAGGTCTGCTCTTTCCTCACTGCGGGATCTTCTTTCCTCATTTGCAAAATGTGGGTAATCATGTCTGTACCATCGAGTCATTGAAAGGGTTAGAGAAAATTAAGGCATGTAAAGCCGGAAACAGCCTGGTGTAGCACTCAGTGAATAAGAGCCCCGTGGCGATGACTGTCCCTCCATCTTCTGGGTGGTTATGAGCCAACTGACCTCTAACCCCAGGCCAAGGTGGACGGGACATGGATTGGAACTCGCTGCTTTAATCATGCCCTGTGCTTTTCGCTTGCCAGGT